>NW_024881327.1:31891963-32491963 GCF_018691265.1 Tyto alba
CTCTCCACTCATAAATGTGGAAGCCAGACTATTGTGGTCATTTTTCTTTTGTTGAAAGCAGCAGTTTATCAGCTCTGTTTTGCCCTCTCTGCTTTTTTTCATTCTATGCAACAAGTCAACTTCCCTAAGGTATTTGGCCAGTCAGTTAAAAAAATAACTTTTGTTCCGTTATTTATCTTTAGGTGAGCATTTTTCCATATCAAATTTACTCTGTTCTTACCCTGGACTACTCATTCCTGGTCATTTTATTTTGGTCTTACAGCATACATACTGAAAAATCTGAACAGTTCATTCCAGAAGAGTTTGTGGGGGCAGCTCTATATGACTTTCATAAGAGTGTCTGTCTTTCAGCCCTGTTCAGTTATATTTAGATTGAACAAACTTACACTGTCAAAATAAACCTGAAACTATCATATGTTATTAAAAAAATGCTTTGACATCATTATTTGACAAAATTTCCATGAAAAATAATTAGTGATTAGTGAAAGTATGGTTTTGCCTAAGGCTGTCTAGAATTTTATGCCTAGAATTGGATTCAAATTGAGATTTACAAAGGACATCTATGTTTCATTTTAAAAAAAGTTTAGTTCTGCAAAGTGTAGTTTCTAAGAAAAATTTTTCAATACTGTGGAACATGAATCACTTACAAAATAGGAATCTTCAGAGAGGGGACACCAGAGAGACGGGAGGGTATAAAATTGTCCCAGATATACTATATCTGCATATTTTAGTCCAGATTAAAGATTCTGCTGCCATCTCAAAAGAACCAATTACAACTTTGTGCGACATCTCAAAAGGATTCAATTACCTTTGAGTGGCAGGGCTATTTCAGTATGATGCTGCTACTGAAATTATCTTTCCCAAATAAGACAATGGACTGATGGAATTTGATTATTGATGGAAGGTAAAAATGGAATTCTTAGCAGAGTTTCTGGAAAGTTATGACCCAAGATCTGAGGAAGGAAAAGATCCTGCCTAGAATTTTTTGAAACTGTCCTTTTATATGTCTTTCAAACAATGTTTTAAGGAATTATTTTAGCTGAAAGCCAGAAGTCTTTCTTTTGAATTATATCAAATTATTGTCATTTGCAAGATAAATTTATTGGAGTTGTTAAATGTAGATATAAACCATGCATTTTTCTTCCATAGACTGGACTACACAGTGATAACTTAATTAATTAACTAATCACTAACTGTTATTGAATCACTTTCACAGCATTATTCTTTTATCCACCTTTACGTAGAAACTTTGGGAACTTTGACTGGAAATCTGCAATGGAAGTCCATTGATCTTGATGAATCCACCTCAGCTCAAAGTCACTACTAACCTACCCTACAATTCCTTCCATGATGATCTGCTTAGAGATAGTCATAATGGTCAGAAAAATTCTGGGAGATCCAAGAAGAGGGAACATGGACACAGTCAGTACAGAAATAAACATTCCTTCTTATATTGTCAGTCCTATATACATTTAGCATACATCATATGCATGATAAAAACATTTAGAATATCTATAATAGTGTTTATGTTGTGTTTTAAGGCAAAAAGATTCTACTCTAGAAGTATTTTTTATTAATTTCTTATCAATAATAGGACAAAAATTTAAAAATAAATATATATATGTTTCTGAAAAAAAAAAAAACAACAACAACAAAAAAAAACCAGATATGAAGCCAGTGGTATATGAGTGCCAGAATTTAGTGACAATGGAAAATGTTTACTGTCCACTATTGTCACCATTGAAGCATTTGGACATAACTGCATCACACAGAACTGACACTCAAAGATCTCTAAGCAAGGAATTACTTTTCACTTCATAAATAGTTTGTTTTGTTTTGTTTTTTTTTGTTTTGTTTTTTTTTTTTTTCCCTGCCTCTGAAGCCATTCCTTCTGTATTTTAAATTAATAAATATCTTTTTTTTTCACTTTGCTAAGGGAATTTGTGTTTTTTTATGTGTGCATACTTTGTATCTAAGACTGTTCCATTACTTTTTGCTGTATCACAAAGTTCTTATCTCAGCTTCTCTGTTATTCAATACTGATATAATGTATTGTGCCACTCAGAAAGATCATTCAGCCTTTTTATGACTTTTATGCATATGATAAATCACTCTGGATGGCAGTTTTTCCCAGTTCAGATCAGTGCTCTCTTCCATCTCTGCCTAGTTTATTGATAACTATCACTGGATGAAGAGCTGACAGAATCACGATTTGGCTGAAACTGAAATAGTACAAATTAATAGTTCAAAATGTAAACTCAATACTGAAAATATGTGGGTTTTTTTAAAATCTAATTTTCTGCTAAATAACTGAAGAAACACTTAGAATTTTCAAGGATCGCTCATTCTGGACTATGGTATTACTTCACTTTACTACCATTTTGGAGAAACAATTTTATGATTATAAAGTTTTCAGAGTTCCCACAAGATGGTTTTGCAGTAATGGTATTTTAAATATTTAGAGTGACAGGATTTAAACACATGTTGGATAAATAAGACTACCACTGGTGTGAAAAAGTCATCATTCTCATAAGGTGGAAAGAAAAAATTTGCATGAAATTTTTTTGTGAAAAACATTTTAAAACCAGTCTCAGAATGATGGATGGTCTTTTCTGTTGTGACTGGAGGTACAGTGAACCATAAAATATTTGTGTAAGTTTACTGCATGTGAAGTTAACTGTACCTGTTTGCCTCATGGCCACCAAGTGCTATTGAACTATTACCACAAAATGTCATCAGAGTATACAAGTATAATTTACTTTCAGCTGTGGAGATATTTAAAAGATGCATCATTTGGTGACAAATATTGAATCAAATAGCATTTTCAAAATCTTCAGAATTTTGAAAAGAATTTATCTGATGGAGGCAAAAGATGTCTTATCTTTTTTCTTGTTTCTTGTAATCTTTGTTTTAATATAAAGAAACAACTGATAAGTGAGGTGAGAAAGGTGAACTGGAGTGGATTAAATTAGAAATCTTTAAGATTATTTTTTTATGTGGTGCTTTATAATTAAAATTAACTTTATCTGGGATTTCTTTTTTTCTTTTCCAAGTTTGAATACTGAGAGGGGTTGGTTTTTTTCAGTGTACTTCAGGTTATACCTAAACCCTTTCTCCTTCTCTTGTACACCAGAATCAGACAGCAACATTGAAAATGCAATTACTAATCCAATCAGTGGGAAGCTCTCTCCCTTTCCCCATCTGTTTCTTCCCCTGTGTTTGTCTGCATAACTTTGTTGAATGTCTGAGCTGGAGGAGGAGACAATGTAATTAGGAAGGTAGCTGGCTGGGCATGGTAATTGTCAGCCTGACTGCCTTTCCAGTCACCAAAATCCCTTTCCCTCTGCATGCACCAGAGAGGGATCAAACTATAGAGAACTAAATTGCTGCAGCTTCAGTAAAGAAGTATAAGTGGTTAAGCAGATCTGTTTCGGAGCCAAAAAAAAATACCAAAATGTTACTATTATTTTTAACCAGTGACAGCAATGAGTCCCCACTCATATTTAACACAAAACAGTGATGTCTTCTTACAAACACAAAGGTTAAAATAGTTGCTGTGTCTGTGTTTACTATACTAATATGTTTACAATCAGGAGGTGAATAGTTACTTGGTATGTCAGAGACAAGTCAGAAATACTAGACCACCAATCAAAAAAAGCCTTGTGAAAAAGCAGAAAATCATGGAACACAATGATGACATTTGGTCACATGGCAGGTTTCTGAGAAAATAAAAAGTGATACTATAACACAGGTGTTGCAGTTATCCATAAATTTACTATAACCTGCAGACTTACCAGCTGTGAGATATTTGCACATACCTTGGTTAATAACCTCCTCAAAGCCTCAAAAGCTGTTGGGATGTACATCCTTACTCAAATCAAAGATTTCAGCTGGCCAAAGGAGCCTACTCCTCCTTCCTGTTTGTGACAACAAAGGCATTAAAATCTGGTTTTCAATTAACACTTTGATCTAAGGAAACTCTGACTGTCTTTATGGGAAGCACAAGTACTAACTAAGCTGAGCTACCTGGAGGCATAAGGGCAGGCACAAGAAACAGTAGATACTCACCTGCGAATGGTGATGCTGCTCAGGGAACAGGGCATGCTTGTGTAAGTCATTAAATCATTCCCTCTCAGATTTTGAGGACATTAGGTTAAGAAAGTAATCAGAAAGACTTGACCCACCACGTGCGATGTATAAATACAGCAGGCAATTACTTGATGTAGCCACAGAGCTTTCTCATCCTGAGCTCCCTGATGCTGTTTCCCTCCAGTTGTCAGGTTTCTGTTTTGTACAAATGTGCAGAAGTGTAATAACTGGACAGGGATAGTACACCAATTTTATGATAAGATTTGTTTAATATTGTATTTTTACCCGTCTTTCTGGTTTCAGAAAATCCAAAGCTATCAACAAAACCTCAGCATGACAGGTCTTCTTGATTAACTCTCTCAAGCACTGAGGTTACCTGGCTGTTCTAGAAACCGCAGTCAAAATGGCTTTAGTTTGAACAACAAATCCAGGAGTTTCTATATTCCAATTTAAACATTTATAGCATTTCAATCATTTCTAACATTATTATTAAGCTAATAAATGTTTTAGTAACTTGAAATATCTCCAGACTTAAAATCCAGTGTTAGGTTCATAAATTACAAACAACAACAACAACAAAGGAGCTGACAAGTAGTGAGTTAAATAGAATTAATTTCCTCTCAGCTTCTCAGTGAAATCATAAACCAATCAGACTTTTTTTCTCATGTTATATGATGCCACCAACCCAAAGTCCCTCAGTGAAATTATTTCCTTGTAAATCATAGCAGTCCATCCATTATACTCAAGAAATATGATTTTTTTTTTTAAGTGGGTAATATAAAGTAGAAAATATATCTGCTGCTTTTCATCTTCTGATATCTGCAAGAACCCCTGGGCTCATCTAAGGCTCACAGCTTCTAAATACTAGATGATTTTAAAAAGCTAATGAGTATTTAGTATAGCAGAATATGAAAAGATAATCAGAAAAAAGGAGATGGAACAAAGCATAGATATAATAATAAGAAAGCTTCTCTTTCTCTACCCACAGTTGATTGCCACACACATACATTCTTTACCATTAATTAAAGCTTACTTATATTTATGACTAATCACTAAATAGAAATATAAACTTCATTTGTCTCACTGCTGGTTAGAGTGTAGGTGTTCTTCTTCCTAATCAGAAACATCCAAATTAAGTATCAAAGGAAATGTACCAATCCATGCAATCTGGTAAGTGAACCTGCAGTTATCACTACAACAATTTGATATTTTCTTCATAAGTATACTTTATGGAAAAGAAAACATTTCTATCCTGGTGTCTTGAAATAGGAAAATTATTGTATTTAATCTTTTGATTTTTTTATTTGATCAAATCAGAAGTAACACTGGAAAAGGAGACACTGGAAGAAAGAGTGTAAGTCAGTAGGTTGGTTCAGCTACATTTCTTTCAACAATTTCCAAAACTTTTACTGCAAGTGACAGTTACTTCTACACATCTTGGTGGTCAGCTGGCCTAATGGAACTACTATGTAGCCATGTCAAAACCTCCTGGTTTCTTGTTTAGATTCGAATAGTGACTGAGTAGCATCAGACTACAATTCCTGCTCTCTGAATAAATTTTTGTGAGTTTTTTCTCTCCCAGCATAACTAATAAGGTCCAGAATGAAAAGTCTGTCATTCTCATATCCATGTATAACATTTGCAAGTTCTTTGATTTGATTGATACAAGCAGATGTACTTTTTAAACACTAAGGCTAGGTTTTTAACTGGTAATATAAGATGGTGGTTGTCACATCAGAAAAGCTTCCAGATTGTAACCAATATGTTTTGCTTTGCGCAATGACACATATACAGCACCTCATAAAAGAATTTAATATTCTTTCAAGATTTGATAAGAATTATTGGAAGGTAAAGGTTCTCCTATCTCCTTTTGATACTTTATTAAATTCGTGAGAGATAATATTGTTTCCTTGATACCCTATGTTGATGTTTGTTCCAAAGTTTAATTTCCTAATAATTTCTGAGAACATGAAGAAAAGTCTGAACAAGAAGAATCATTTCCTTTCCTTTCACTGTCACCTGTAGTTTTATCTCACTTGGAGCTACACTTTGACAATTTTGCTCCTGCCCTCTAAAGAAGGCAGCATGAAGATGTCCTTTCCCAAAGGATAAGGTTAATAATATTGTGCCTTAGAAAAAGATTTTATAGAGGTGTTACATAGAGAACCATGGGAAAAAAAAAAAAAATATATATATATATCTATCTATTTAGCTGGAATCTATTGCTCTTTCTGAAGATCTCACTCTGCTACCTGGATTGGTGGGAGGGGATTTACTGAAGACCTGCCTTACCCACCCACCCATAAGAAAACCTTTTCCTCAGACGCTACAGAGAGTGATTTCCCAAAAGGTTAGAGCATAATGAGAAAGACTTCTTCTTCATCTTTTGTGTCCCCTTTGTCTTTTGTGTGCACTCTGCAGTGCATTAGAATAATTAATAATCCAGTTCAAAACTGGATTCAGAATGGCTTCTGTTCAAGATTAGTCCAAATAACTTTGTGCTCGGTCATCTTGCTTACCTTGCCAATCTATTCACTGAGCAGAGTTTCCTCCATATGGTACTAAATACTCCTCACTGCAGAATGGTGATAATAAACTTGTTGTTAATTTTTTCAGTTTCAATTCCACAATGAGAAGATTTCCTGCACTCTAATTTGCTTATCTAAGCTAACTTGAGTATCTCTGAGATGTATAAACATACCATGGGTCTTGCTGAAAACAAAGGATGCTATTTTCATGCTGGACATCCTATTTTAATTTTTTAGGAATTTCATATATTTCACTCAGGCTTTTTGGTATTCTACAATTTTGGAAACTGACCATTGTGGTTCTCTGAAGAAATTATTGATAGTTTCTGTTTATCAAAGCATAAATAAATGCTTCTGGATTTCTAATACAGAATAGTAAAAAAATAAAATTAATACTTCCAAGTTATCAATGGAACATCGTACTTCTCTAGCTGTGACATCAAGCCATAAAAGGGAGAGTAATTTAGTTTATGAAACCAAAAATATTTGTATTACCAAAAAACTACTGGACATAATTGAAAAACACACTGCTTCGTTTCTGAGTGAGGAATTTGGACATTGTTTTTAAAGCTTAATAGAGTTTAAAATACATTGACTAAGATTTCTTTTCCTGGGAGTTTGCCTAGTGAATTTTCATTCTTTTTGACTGTCAAAGATTTCTCTACCTCATAAATTATTTGCAAGGTGCCTGGAGGTGCAGTTAAAGAGGGCAAACTTGTGTTATGAATGCATGTTTCTTAAAGCTCTATTAATGAATTGGTTTCCCTGTAGGGTACAGGAGACGGTACTTCAGTCTAATGAATGGAAAGCATTAAACTTCAAGCATTTTTTTACTAAGTATAATACCACTTCTTACACAAAATTTTGAAGAATAAGAAAGCTGAGGAAAGGGTCTGATCCTGTGTTGCCCTACTTGCCTGAGTAACCCCCTCCTTGAGAATGAAACAAAATATGAACACTTTCACCTGTAAATGTAAATGGGAGAGGGGTGGGCAGGTTTCATGTATATCTGGAAACATTGGTACACTTCAGTGATATCTGATGTTTTGATGGTTGTTGATTTCCTTTTGAGCTGTGCTGCTGTAATGACTGTTCTTAGTTCAAAGAGGGTTGCCTGAAAAAAAAAAAAAAAAACAAAACACCACCATGATAAACCCAAAGGGAAGGGTATGGAAAGTTTTCTTAGAATTTTATACAGGATTATTTCCAGTTAGTGGGTTGTGCTAATTATAACTGGATCATAGAGGTAAGACTAGTATCTATTCTCATATTCCCAAATGAAAAGCATTATCATTGATAAATGTATGCTTCCACTGAACATGATACAACATTCATAACAATTTCATATACACAGTTTTCCACTGAGGATTCAGTAGCTTGGATATTTACGTCCCAATTTGTTCTTATTCAACCACATTTTTTTTTCCCACCAAGTGACTAACTGAGCTCTTTGATTTGGGAATTCTTCAAGTCTCTTTTATTAATATTTTGAAGAAGCCAGTCCCTTACAATTCACATGTTTATTGAAGTTAGTCAAAGTGTTAATTTTTGAACAACATTCTTACTTAGTACTGTGACACATGTGGTAAGCAGCTGTATTTATGCAGATACAGATCACATTTTTATAAAAATACATCCAGATTGCTGAGTCATTTTCCCCATCTCTTTCACAGACAGAAACATTTTGAAGAGACTTGACCATGCCCAAATTGATATATTTTTTTTTTCTGAATTCCTGTCAATAAACCTTAGTTTCAGTTTCCTCCTGTTGTTTAGTGCTTTTTCCTGTACAGCTTAGTTTTCAATTCTTCCATTTGTTTGAATTTCCATTCCAAACTGATAACATCATTCATAATGTCTTTTCTTATAAAGCTGTTTCTGAGAAATAGCCTGATGCAGAACGGTATCGTTACTAGGCAAATCTTTGATGCTGGTGCAAAGTATAATGTCTTTACATTTATTACTGAAATAGTAGGCATAGGATGTGTCTAAAGAAATTGCTGAGCAAAGTGTGCACACTACCATAGAATATGCTTGGCTGGGTCTTTGAGGCAGAAGTCTTGAGGAGTAGCTCAAGTAATAGGAGACTCAAAGTTAGAAAGCGGTATTTATGAAAATGACTAGTGAAGAGTGCAGAAAATGGAAAGGAGAAATGAACAGTTGTCATGGTATATGTAGAATTCATTCCTCATTAGTCAGTTAATGAGACAGTTTATGCTGCATATGTAATGCTATTTCTTGCTTATGTGTCAGAAAGAGTCTGATTGTTCTAATAACTCCATGAACCTAAAATAGAAGTGTGTGATAAATCAACATCTTGTGTGATAACTCTCTGCCTAGTCAACAGGGAGCGCTAGAAACTCTCTGCATGTAATAGGAACTGGATGATTCCGAATCAGTCTCTGATTAACTATTTATTAAAATTTGGAGATTATTCAAAGTTCCATCCCTCATTTACAAACTGGATGGACTAAATCCAAGCTAAAAGGCTTCATGGATATCTTGCACTTTCACAAAGAAAATGGAACACAGAGAAGATAGAAATTAAGGGGAAAAAAGACATGACGTAAACTCAATATTTTTTCAGAAAATCTTCTAAGTATAATATTTAGCTACAGGATATTACTGTCAGATAGAGTGTAGGTAATAGTTCTAATAGATCTATTGATATACTAATATGAAAAATTCTAACACAAGATTTCAAGACCAGCAAGGTAAGACATTAGACATCACTTCAGAATGTCCGTGTGCCATTTCTTTCTCTTTTTTTGGTTATCTTACATCTGAGGAAGAAGAGCAACAGAGAGTGAGACAGTTTAGAGGCAGAAAACCTAAAGCAACTGGAAGGCAAAGGGCAGCAGCTTTAGAACAAGCTTGCAAAAGGTAATGCTCTAGAAGAGTAGTTTAAAGGGAATATTGTAAAATGTTTTTGACTTACTTAAAACAGTGAAGGGTATCCAGCTGGTTTATGAGCTCAATTATGTTCTGGATCATCAGATACTCAAAAATATCTATAGCTCTTCTTGTGCAAGCAGTTTCCCATCGCAGTCTCTCTTTCTTCCTTCCTCACACTACAGACATCCAGAGCATTTTGTCCCTAACAGGGATGATTTGATTTCTCCTGCAGCTACTGCTCACACTGGATATCCCTCCAGTCTGGAGCAGTGTATGATGCAGTCATAACTGAGCTAGCCATGACCTAAGCGAACACTATGCAGTAATTTTCGTCTCAATCCCAGACATAATTTGCCTTTCTAGACTGACTTTAGACAGACTTAAGTACCTTTATTTTCACTAACATGGTTAGGCTGAATTTAAACTATGATGGCCACATCTGAATGCATCTGAGTGGATTTACCATTTCAGATTTTTACTAGTTTAAGAATTTGTATAATACTCTTTTTCAGTGATACTTTCAGTGTGTGATCTATGGCTACAAGAAACAGCAAATCAATTTTGAGGATAACTTGTTTTCAGGCATCTGAGGAGAAGTGAGATTCCATTAACTCCATCAATCACCTCCTGAATTGTTTTCCCCTTAGGAATAGTGAAATAACTTGGTGTCCTGATAGATGCTTAGGGCCAACACAGAAATAAACAGAAAGGAAAACCCAGAACAAAACATTTTTTGGTCCCTAATATTATAGGAAAAATTACTCATTAGCTTTCTGATTCACATCTAGATTTAGAGTACCGTACCTATACATATATCTATGTATAATTCTCTATATTTTGAAGAAAATAAAGCAGGGAAACACATTTTTTTCTCACTTTTCTGTTGAGATCTGAGGTGATGTTGGCAGATACCTCATATTAGTTAGACTTTGTAATCCAGGATTTTTCAGGATCAGTCCTCTGTCCTTCCTGTTTACTCATCCCTTAGCGTGGTACAGCACAAAACCTATGCATTGCTCATGTCCTATATAAATCCTGGGATTTATATGTACCATAAATTTCTTATTAAAATCATTGACTTCTAAGTAAAAATAGAAGTGATTGTTGAGTGCATAACAGTTTAAGATGCTGAGTTTATCTCAGACAAGTACATAATAAGACCCCTGCATGTAAGCAGAGCCTATTTTTCTTCTTCTCTGTTATTGTTCTCGGGTAGGGAGAGACTATTCATTACCTCTTCACAATCTACTTCATCACAGGTGGCTGTCATTGCATGGAGAGAGGAGAGATGCAGAAACAAGAATGATTCAGATGTCTGGAAAACATAGTCTATTATTAATGAAAAGGACACTTTTATTACTGCATTTCAATGTGATTACAAAATTATCTTACAGGAGTGGAAAAAGTGATATCTAGAGACAGTCTCAACTTGTACTGAAGACAAGAAGCAATGAAAGTGAGTGAAATAAAAGGAGCATTTCTGCACCACTTTCTTTATTCAGATAGTATTTTACACATAAAGAGATGACTCAAGGCAGAAATAGTAGCAATAAGAATAAGCATTTCTAATATAGCGGAGTTTATAGTAATTATCTGAGAGGATTGGAGAGATCGACACATGCTACCAAGTTTTCTTCCACTGAATTTCATATGGTTTAATTTCTGAATTATATTTTCTCTTGCATGTTTTTCTTTCATTTTGCTGATTAACTAAGATTAAATTAAATAGATTTTGTATTTTCAAATGTATATTTACAGTAAGTGTGAATTTATTTTTCAGTGTAATATGGGTATAAATTGCAAATACAGAAAATATACATAAAACGGTACTGTCTTGATGCACTGATAAAGCAGACACAAAAGTTTATCCTTTAAAAGATAGTGCAAAGTTCCATATTACCACTTGATAAAAAGGTAATCTCCAGATTTTTTACTAGGGCAACTTTCACATCTTTTTTATTATCAAAGAAGTAGAGGAGAATGTAAAATTAAAACATGGGAATGGTCAATGATTCTTCAATGATTACAGAGCTTAAGGTTTTATGAATTGTATAATTTGACTTACATTCCAAGCAAAACATACAATAATTGATAAATTGAGCTACCTGTGTGAGGTTAACACCCTTCACAGGAGATTTGATGAAGACTAGTGAATGACTGGTAAAGAAAGAAGGAAATTAATGTCTTTTTTTAATAATAACCAGTTGCTGATTTTATATTATTTTTTTTCTGCTTATCTCAGCTTTCTTTTGGACTCCCTAGTTATTTCTTTCCCTTTCAGTAATGATATTACTTTCTTCCCCCTTCAACACAGTCTTATAACATTGTGTTTGTTCTTCAGCATTTTTTCCCTTCTCTAGTACCATCTGTTGCCTCCTTGCTCTTTGCTCCTGCTAACTATCCCACATAGTTCACTGTTGTACAATGTCTTTTATCACATAAGGTACTTACACTGTCATCTACTATTGCTCTGTATATGTAAAGAGAGGGATAGCAGGAATTGGAAAGTAAGGTTATAAAGAAAGTTTAGGAGCTATAATTCAGCATATAAAACTGAACAAACAATATAGTTAGGAAAAAATATTAATAAAAAAGGAAAACCTGCGCAGCAAAGAAATTGACCTACTATACAAGTATTGAGTATATAGATACTCAAATACGAGATTGAATCGTTTTATTTGATGGGTTTATTGAAGAGGCGGTTTTAGAAAACTACTTAGTATGTCTGTGAACTAGTAAATTGCAGATACTGTAAAATACAAGTTAAGTTGCAAGCTAAGGAAATTACTCAGTAAACTACTGAGATAATTTCTGTGACTCTATACCTTCCTTTTCTCTTATTTCCCTCTGAACTGTTTTTTACATACTAATCTTTTATTTTGTCTGGCTCATGAGTTTTTCGTATGCAACCACAAAGTGTCCTCTCATTAGAATCCCTCCTCCTGAAGCAGCCCTCCTTGCTCACAGTTAATAATGCCTGCAGCTGTTCTTTCTGAGCCATTTGCCCTGTATCTCACCTGTGCTTGCTCTTTACCTCAGTTGAGGACAGTGACCGTATCTGACAAGAGTTACTAGTCACATGAATAGATTCAGCATCAGGTGGACTCCTGACTTTTCCTGTTGTTTGTTGGCCAGAATAACAGACCAGCTTGGTAGAGGTTGCAGAGCATACACCATTCCCTTTAGGAATCACATTCTAAAGAGATTAAGATATATGAGGAAAGTATGGTAACCACTTAATATCTGAATGTAACAGCAGAGCTACTTGGAATGCTAACTAGGATGCTGATGTACAGGGCAAAATATTGATACTCGGCATAAAGCATGTATGAGTGGTGAAAGAAAAAGCATTTTTCCAGTAGTGTGAATCAGAGAAAGGTTCACTTGAAAGTCTGAAAGAGCAGTAAAATCGTACCTATCAGGAAAATCCAGGTAGAGAATGTGGAGCATTCAGGTAGAGATGGCAGTGGGATGCAGAGATGTGGGATACTGATGTTTACAGAAGTGGCATAGCAGCTATATAATTACATGCATATTTCCATAGAATGAATTTTAATATGTATAAACCTTCACTGAGTCCTACCTTTGTGTTAGTAGAACTGTGCAAAACATAGGCTAGATACTGACTCTGCACATGCATAGTGGCTAATTATGGCTTTTATGATAGAGGGGAAGAATAAAATGGCATATATCATGACTTAACTGAGGCTTTGTCACAATCACAATGCTATCTTCATTAGCAATCCAGGACAACACAGTAACTGTCAAGAGTGTAAAACTGGTTGGATACGAACAATCATTGATTAGCTACCAAGGAGGTCACTGTCAAAATGGAAAAATGTATTGAATAACATTTGATCCTTGCACTTCACAAAGTATGATTCAGAAGGCATGCAGAGTGTTTAGACACCTAGATGCAGCTGTGGTGACAATGAACAGTGCAGCTATAGCTATACCACTATAAAAGCAGCCAGGGCAAAACAACATAAGATGGTTATCATAATATTCCCTCTGCAGTTTTACTGTATGTTTTGTTCATCCTCACAACAAAAGGTGACAGACATTTGGCTATTAGTTCACCAGCTGAAGGGGAAAAATAAAGACACATCATCAGATGTGTCCATCTTCAGTATCTCTTTAGTGTAACTTCAGTACATTATGATATTTTTTTAACTAGGTGTTATTTTTGTTCCTCATTGCAAAATTAGAGTTGAAGTAGAATAAATGAGAACATCAATAAATTTACATTAAATGACATAAAATATAGTAACAAAACATACTCCTTTCTTGTTTTATAGACCATTAGTGGAACTGAAAAACTAAACTGAAGGTTTGGATTTTTTTCCCCTGATATATATGGAACAAGTTTGCAGCTCTGCAAGGTTGTTTTGTTTTGTTTTGTTTTTTTCCCCCTCCAATTTTGGAATCTCATAAAAAATAACTGTCTTTTTCCCAGTGAGTTGTTCTAAAATCTGTTGGTAACTGCACCAGTAAGATGAATATGGCTTTTAATTAACAAACAACGTACATCCAAAACATGGTGAAATTCTGCTGTAGGTCTTGTATTTCCCACAATATAATAGATTTTCTATGGTGGTCTTAAAATACAGTTAGAGTCATTTTCCAAAAGTTTAATTTTTGTCTGTAAGATATATGAAAATTTTATGTTGGTTGTCTATAGTGTGTAAATGTTATGATGGCACTGCAGTTTCCAGTCATTAGTGAAGCAGGGCATGCAAGAGGAGGTATGACATGAAAACAAATATGTGTTTCATCATATGAATCCATTATGGAAGTGGTTTTGACTGCTGGACAAGTAAATAATGATTTAAATGAAAGTAGAGCTTGATGAGTGGGGAAATATAAGGCTTGACTAAAATCAGATCCATGCAGAGATGATGTTTTAGCATGGAGAAGTTAATTGTCTAATTGGAATAGTAAAATAATCCATTAGGACAAAGATTAAATAGAGCTTTTTTAATTTGGCAAGCTTGACAAAGGGATGATGAGATACCACAATGTTATTACTGGAATATGAGGATGGGAACAAAGATTTATCTGAATTATGCCAGGGAAAAGGCCAAATTCTATAAAGTGGAATAGTCCCACAACACTTAAATGTTTTTGTCCAATACAATTTTGAAAACATACTTTTTAATATCCCAGATATCCATTGTTTTTTCTACTGTTTAGATAGAGGATGGTGGAAAATAAGAATGCCATCACTGAAGGTTTAAGGGTACCCTACTACCTCAAACTGAGTTGATAAGACCTTGAACAATGTCTCAAAAAAGTCAGATACTCAAACAGCCACCATCTGAAGTCATCTCTTGCTGGATGGAACATTATTGAATAAATCACAGGTAACCTCTGTACAGGAAGAATATTGCAATAAATCTTACAGAATCCAATAAGGATGTACTGGAAATCCTGGTTTCAGTTAAAAACATCCGGGTTTATCTTTCATGTAGTATTTAAATAAGCTTTGTATTGTTGTTATTCAAAATGAATTAATACAGTCTTCCTCTGAATATATTTTGTGCACAAAATTATTCTGAAAAATATTATTTTCGAACAAACCATTAGACCAGGGTCAGGTGAATTCTTGTAGAGGTGAAATAGCTCCTGGTTTTGGCTCTCAGCAGGTACCTCTGATCTAGACATTGTATCATTTCTTTTACAGAAGCTGCATAGTGAGGAGTCCCAAATCTTTAGAGAAAACAGGTGATGGAGAGAAGTGGTGAGGAAAGAGACATGCTGAAACAGAAATAAACGAAAACTTACCTGATGATCATATGAGCTCACAGGCAACTGGACAGTAGATGTGTTTTTGTTTGTTTGTTTGTTTTTTTTTTTCCCTTCATCTGAGAGGTATGAGTAAGTGTGGGGTGGGGTAACTTCAGCCCATTTTGCTCAGATTTGTCCTATGTATCATACTGCATCATCACTTTTCCTGTTCAAACTCCTGAGTTAGAGGTCTAAAATAGTTTCTAGCTCAGAGAAGAAAGTCATTAGTTTAATTCCAGTTTATAAATGTGTGAATGTACTGATATTACCAAGGCCAACAGTAGCAAAGTCACTATCAATTTTGCTTGGCCCCTCTCCCCTTTTTCAGTTTAAGATAGGTAAGGCCATAGATTCACTGTATTATAATTGTGTCCTAATGCCTTCACAGTCTCAACTTTCACTCTGAACTCCTGGAGCCTTTCCATAGTCCTCTCAATTACCTGTATAGAAGTGCTTTTTTCCTGAGAATCATACTGAGCATTTAATTTTCCTGATACCCCGTAGCAACAGCGTCCTCAATGTGGTCTTGTATGTAAAAGATGGCTTATTTTCATCAGTTGTAATTAAATCTTGTTTTTACTAACTATATTCATTAGAGAAAAAAAGTAAACAGTATTCTTCATAGTAATTATTAGTTTAAGAACATATGAAAATAACACAAACTAAACAAATGACATTTTAGTTATGTCTTCTAAAGATTCTGATACTCCATGCTTGTAACAATTTTCTTACTTGTCGCCAAAATGTACATATTTCTCTGTTTTATTCTTTGGTTTGTTTTTTTTTTTTTGTTTTTTTTTTTTTTTTTTTCATATGGTGGCCACCATTATGCAGGTGTATGTGGATTTAACAAAGACAAACAAAAGAACTTTAGAATATCATGGTTTTCATATTTAGCATAATATTTTCAGTATTTTTTCAAGGTGGTGTAAGCCACCTCTGTATGGAATTTTTCTCCTGAATGGAATAAGACATGTCTTCAGAAAGACATGTTTTGAAGGGCAGCATCTTTCAAATGTGTTTTGCAGTGCAGTTGTCTACATTAACTTAAATCTGTCATCTTGCTCTTCAGTTACCTATTTTTATAATCACTGGTTGGATTTTCTCATTGTCAATACTGAAAAATATTATGTATTATTTTATGACTTTGCTGTGTCACATTTCACTATCTTAATGTTTCCTTAGTGTTAGATCTCTTTGAACGGTTGAAAACTCATCTCTTCCTCTTCCCTTTGTGTGACAGGCACTGCTAAACAAATCTGTAAATAAGAAAGAGTAAGTGAATCTGTTTTGAATTTAAGATATGTTACATTTTTCTAATCCCCTGATCCCTCGTTTAATTGACAAGAACTACACCAGATTGTGGAATATTTTTTTTATTTTTTTTTTTAAGGAAGAACAGAAATTACCTCTATGTTATCTTATTATACAGTATATGTATAGGAACCTTTCAGGAATGCAGTTATTGGATTCATAAACTCAGAAAACTTACATATTGACAACTTCTTGCTGTTTCTGTTTCACTGCTAGTTACTTCATGCACTCTTTACAATCATTTTAACCGTCAGAACAAAGTCAAACTTACTTTTTCAAATACAGCTATGGTGCTTCAAGAAATGATTGCACTCTGGGTGATCATGCAGCTAGGGACTCAGATCTTTCTGCCTCCATGTGATTGATTCAGAAGCCTTCTGTAGAAGATGCCCAAGTTATGTTCGTAAATACATATGAAACTATGCACAGAGGGCTTGACTACATGATGACAGTTTTCCTTCAGCACAAATTCTTAGAAATATTTTGAAGGTATATTTTTTGACATTAGCATTCAAGATGTTAACACATAGTAAGAATACAAAATATGGTTATATCGTGCCTCTGAGAACAACTCTTGGGAATGTCAAAGGGGAGGCTAAATTCAATGCTATATGGAAGTGTTTTTACTAGAAGTTTTGACATCTCTTACAACTAGTCTTACACAGACTTTAGCATACGTTATGAAATTGCAGAATAAGAAGTCCATTTTTAGTATGATTCATGTGACAGCAGGAGTGCAGATGTAGATTAACTTTAATGATGCTTTTAAAAATATTACAAAGCACTTAAATAGCTTTTCACATATGCATTAGGGAATAAGATTTGTTTGGCCTGCCAAGTAGATTGGTGCCAAATACAGTGAATAGTAGGTGTATAATATGTACAAAAATTAGCACTTTTGCCTTTTGAATCCATTTGCTGAATATCTTGAAAAATGATAAACAAAAAACCCCCTAGATTATAATTTAAGAACTACCATGTATACTATTTGAAAGGCAGATTAAAAGTTTTAAATTATTATGGAAACTGAGATCAGAACAGTCACAGAATAACAATGCAATTCTCCATTGTACTTGTTCTTAAGACCATTATGTTCCCAAGGCTAGTAATAGTTAACTGATTAAATGCATTGCAACAAACAGCTAAAATTAAACCAGCTTGTAATTCTCCTGGAAAATGCATAGAGAGTAAAGAATCTCAGCAATCCCTACAAACGGCAGTTGATATCATAACTTCTGCCTGCACTAGAAGATCCTTTTGTAAATCTTGAAATCTCCAAAAGTTTGATGGGTCTGGCAGTCATGATGTAATAGGGGGGAAAGTTACATATAATTTCCCTTTATCTTCGAGACCAATGTGAAGACAAATCTGAAACAGAAGGTAAATGTGAAGCATGGAAACAAATTTTACAACTAACAAAGAGTTGTAAAGCAGGTATGTTTATTGCAGCACTGGGTGCAAGGGGGATCGCTCCTCCTAACTTGCACACCAACAGCACATTTTGCCAGAAATATATGTAGTGCAGGTAAACATATTCATGGGATTATGCAACAGAAACATATGTATGCATAAGCGAGGCGGGGTTAGTTCATGCAGACTCAGATCTGTCTCTGGTAGTTGTTTACTTCTTCAGGGGTCTAATCTTCCTCTTCCTCTTCTGTCCTTTAGATGAACTTTAGTCATTCACACATGATCTCTTCGTACTTGGTGATCTCAGCAGCTTCTTGACAGGTTTTATGGTCAGACTGACACCGTTATTCTTGTTATCTCCCCTGTGTCTGACACACAGTTGTTGGTGAATACCAGTGCCTGATAAGCTTAGGCACCAGTCTCTAATTAAAAAGTTTCAAAAGAACATTCAAGGTGTCAAAATAACATCCAAGGTGTCAAAATAACATTCAAAGGTAAATGGGATTGTTAAGAAATTGCAAAGCAGTTAATTCCCTATATCAAATGCATCAGCTCATCTACAAATATTCATCAGCTCTACCTCACTGTGGTCCCAAATAATATCAAGACCTTGCTGTGCTCATTGCAAATACACAAGGAGAGGAAAATAAATGGCCCTGTCCCTAGATAACTGGCATTTTACAGGAAAGTCTGCATAGCTCTTTGTAAACAAAAGCCTGTTTGAGCGCTGTTCTAACAGCAAGACACTCCACTGAACCAGAGGCTCCATTGGCATGCTGACCTCACGTTGTGCCTGCTAGAATAACCCTCACTAGAATAACCCTCACAGAGATCTCATCTGAGGAATACTCTGCATCTTATCCTAAGAAAAAGGTGAGAGAAAAAATGGCCTGAACAAAGGCTGTTCTGTAATCTGGAACAACAGTAATAAACCATTAGGTTGACCCAATGAGCTGTTACAGAAGCCACCTTTTGTAAAGTGGCACATCAGACAGATTTTTTTTTTTTGCGCAGAGATGAATCCTGCATTGACTTGATTGTTTGTTTTTTCTGAATGCATTGTTCTATTTCCAGAGACAATAGATGATCTAGCATCTAGTATTTTACTATACCATCTGCTAAAAAAAAACCCAAAAACTTATTGAAGATTTTATTTATGAAATATATATATATATATATAAAGGGTAAAAACGGGGGATGACTCATCAATACGATTATACTAGTCATTTTACAATCAGGAGTATAACTCATTAGGTGTATTAAGATTAATCACTTAGTACAATGTGCAGTATTTCTCCTTAATTTTTGCAAGGGATAATGCATATTGAAACAAAAAATCTTTTTACATAAACAAGACTAAATTACATGTCAGCTTACTAAAGTTCTTTGTTTCTAGCTCTATAGTTTGCAGAGTAATTTTAAGGGAATTGAGCTATATATATGGTCTGTAGATGAGATTTAATTTTCAACTGCTTCTAGCCTGTTTATCTTTACACGCATTAAACCAACCCTTATAGTAACTATGATTTAAGATATGTATCAGGTAATGCTTGTGTTCTTAATTTAAATGATTTTTCAAAGCCAAATTTGTTTAAAGCTTACTTCCTAGTAAATGAGGTAATCGTGTTTTGATATTAATAAATTTTATAAGACAAATAACTTGTACAGTTACACTCTGGTATTCATGCTAGAATTGTAAGAGTCAAGATAAAACATGATTTGAGTGCCACTGACCAGAAGAAAATACACACTAGGAGTGGATTATTTCCAAGTTACACAACACAATTTAAAATCTATGGGACTAGAGCAAGGTTCGCTTATTTCTTTTATGGTGGTAGCACTTCAGAAAAGTGAACATAAAATGAGATTTGTTAAATCTACAGTGTTAGGATAGCATACATGCTGTCACCAATTTGTAACATGCTGTCACCAATTTGTTATCTGTTTCTCCTAGGTTTAGGGTCCTCTGCTAGCACTCTCAATCTTTGATTTTTCTTCCAAAACAAATGTTTTCAATGCAATAAATTTTTTATACTCCAATTCAACTATTAATTGGATAAATTGAAAGTAAAAATTCTCCAAAGCAAGCTTAACAAAATATTGTTTCTATTCTCAGCTTCATCTTGCTCCTTTGCTTTTTCTTTTTTTTTGCACTTTGTCATTATCTTGTATCTTACAGTTTTTGAAACCAATAACTCCTCTGAGTCTCAAACCAGGTAATCCTTTATAATATCTGCACACAAATCTTGACAAGCTGCTGAAACTATCTCCACTTCATGTTGTTATTTTAGTCTCATGATGTGCTACTTAAACATGTGAAAAAAACTTTAGGCACTTGGACAATATGATGGACCAGAATGGGGTTACAGTAAAGATGAATTCCTTGCACATTACCTTGGAATAAAATTCTTTTAACTACTTCAGTACTTTCAGGAAGGACCCTTAAACAAGCAATGGTTACCATAACAGCAAATACTATCTTCAAGTTGTAAAAAAAAAAAATGTTTTTCATGCAGGAGGTCTAGCAGCATTGGAAGAGGTTAGACATGCTTAACTGCCCTTATCCAGCACATACCGGTGTGCCTCTTGTTGCCTGTCAGGATCACAGGAGTGTAATTATGATGTTTCCCCAACTCTGCCTTTGCCACTTACACTGTGTGGTTAAGCATGAGATTCTGACCTATGCATTTTTCACATTTTTTTAAGCTCTTTTTATTTAAAGTATTGTCACATTATTTCTTGATTTTCTGCTTTTGTTTTTAGTTTAGTTTCAGAGTTTCAATTTTGTTTTGGCTGTTGTTGTTTGGTTTTGTTTTGTTTTCAAAAATATGGTATCAATTACAAAATAAAAACATGGGTGATAATAAAAAGCAGATGCAATGACATTTTGTGAAAAGTTGTAACTTTGAGAAAAGACCATAAGTGAACTTATTTTTTAAATAAAATAGAAGATTGACCTTATTAATTTTGCTTTGAAAGCATTTTCCTAGCTCATATTCATGCTCAGGGCAATATAATTCATTCAGAAAAAATAACAGATCAAAAAAATAAGAACTATAAATCCTCCTCTTGAATTTCAAAATGTACAGAAATTAAAACCACAAATTCTTTATCTCTCAGGTTATGACAGGTAGCACAGTGATTTCATAGGTACAGTTTATGGCATGAGGAACTTCATTAGACAATGTAGTTGCTTCAGTGGCAAACCTGTCCACGCAAGCTTGTAAAATCAGGAAAAGCTGCTAGAAGAGCTTGCTTCTAATGTGCCATAACAATGTGTCATCATTTAAGCCTGCTCAGCAGCTAAACATCCCGCAGTCGCTCAACCCACCCTCCCCCCACTTGGGAATGGGGAGGGAATCAGAGGGGCAAAGGAAGACTCACGGGTTGAGATAAAAACAGTTTAATAACAGTAACAGAACAATACTCTGACAGCAGTATCAACAGGTAATGTACAATACAGCTGCTCACCACCCACACCCACCTGCTCCCAGCTGGCAATCCCAAACACAAAGGCACCACAACAACACTCCCAGAAGTGAGAGCCCCTCCCAGCCCACTCCTGCCTTTATATCGTGAGCACAATGTCACATGACACAGACTATCGGCCAATCCGGGCCCAGCCCTCCAGCTGTGCTCCCCCCGCCCCCGCACACAGGTGAGGGCACTGGGACCTGGGGAGCCCCTGGGGTCTCAGGGTGCTGCAGCACTCCTCCTGCTGCCAGACCAACCGGAGCTCTAGTCCAGCCTGAATCAGGACACAATGACACATCACATCAACCACTTGGGATAGAATCTGCCTCTGTAAAAAAAGGACTTTATTTTATTTCTTCCAGATTCTAAATTTAAAAAACCCTCCATTCTGTATGTGCCTAATTTACCTCCTAAAGCACAGATTATTTCACTGATATTACAGACTTCCTTGTGTTCCAGTGTGTAATGCTTATAGTCACTTAGGAAGAATGACCTCCCATATCAAGGTGTATGATGGGGAAGACTCTTTGAATTGGTATGCTATTTATTTTTATTTTTGATAACCATTTGTCAGATGTGTGTGTCACAGAATAGGAGAGAGGACCTCTGAAGCTGAAATGAAACAAGAGAGAAGTGTGAGAAACTATTGGTAATAGCAAATAAAGATATGGAGCACCCAAAAACTATAGAGCATAAGGTGTTAAAGAATGAGATTTATATATTCCTCTCAGCTGATGTATTGCTTACTGTTGATATTCCCACACATCATAGGCTTTAAACTCAGACTATGTGAGAATATCAGAAGTGGATAATAAAAAGCATTTCATACTTTATCAACCCTGTAGTCACTTTATGCTTTGTTATCAGTTACACTATTACATCAGCATATCTGTCACCATTCCATACTTTTGGAAAACTATTTCTGCCTTAAAACTGACAAAATCAGATTAGACTCTCTGGCAAGTGAATCAATTCTCTGTGTGTTAAATGGACAATGGGACATGTCTCTCTCTCTCACACACACACACACACTTTAGTCAGTGAGTTATACTAACACAGTGTTGCAAAAATATATATATTTTACTTATACAGGTTGAAGTTTAAAGAGGATTGTCATTTTAACAGAACATATATTTAAATATAACTTTGCACTATCTGAATTGCATATAGTCATACCGTATTTCCATAATGCACAATGATATGTCATTGTAAGTTTTTGGCATTCTTTTGGCATGAAAGGCAAGACCAATTATTAGATCTCTTCTGGGTCACATAGTGGTGGTCTTGACATACATATTCACCAGGTTATACAACCGTTTATTAGTTATCAGTAGCTCATAGTGATCTGAAATTCTGGGTTCTAACTTCAGGCTATAGAAAAAATGTAAAGCTGTTATTAGGAACGCAGCATATAGATAGATAGTCCTAAAAACTATTTGATAAAATGAATAAGATAGTAGTTTTTCCTGCAAAAATACATAAAATATGCATAAAATCCCATGCATAAAATAGGCACTTCAGACAACATAAACTGGTATTAAGCTACTAACCAACTAATCAAAGGGTTTTCCTGGAAAATCCTTCAAAAATAAAAAGCCACATGGCTTCTTAGGACTGTCAGTACATAAAGGATTTGATATTTAGGTAAGTCCCTTTCTGTTCTTCACGTCATGGTAAGAGACTCTTACTCTTCTCCACCATGTATCAGATAACTAACCTTTCCCTTTGCTTCTGCATGTGTTGGTCTTTGCGGAGCCGCAGACGAACGACACGCCGAGATGGGTTCAGTGTGGGAGATAGAGTATCAATCAATGTGTGTCTTTATTGGTCCAGGGTGCATATATTTATACAGACAATGATAATTATTATGCCTACTAGTCACTAGCTGATTGGCTGAAGCTCTAAAGGTCGTATTCGCACGGTCCACCTACTTGCAGTTAGCTTACAGCACAAGCTTCTCATAACACTAAGTTTCTCATGCTACTATTTCTGATTCCTGTTGACTTGTTTTCAATACACAACAGTACCGTAACACAATGTTTCTCAGACCACCGTTACCATAACACTAGGTTTCTCAGACCACTATTCCTAATTCCCCTTAACCTGTTTTCGACACACCACGGTACACAAGGCTGAAGCGTCCTTGACATTCCTCCTGTATCAGCAGCTGCGAGCAGCTGGAGGCAAACCCTAGTGAGGCCCAGCATCAGCAGCTAGAGCAGGCTCTGATCATACAATTGCTCGGTGGGCTCAGGACCCTTGTCTCTGAGCCATTCTCCAACAATTCCCCCTTTTTCTTTTTGTACGAGCAGAGCCTGCACTAACGTTCGTTCAAAGATTTTCTTAATACATGACAAGGCACAACTTAGGCATGCAGGCTTACAATCTACTGGCTAAAGGCACAGGACCCTTGTCTCTGAGCCATTCTCCAACAGGTCTTGACCCTAAATATTTAATAGCATTGGACTTATTTTCATCAGAAAAAATAAGAATGCTTAAAATGTATTATGAAATAGTAACTTTTTGTGATAACGTTCAGGCAGCTAATCATTCTTTGTCACTGATTATTGTATAACCAAAACACAGTTCAAACAAAAAAATACTGGTGCTTACTTCTTATAAATTGCAGAAATTACGCTTATAATTGAATACCTATAAATACATAGTATATACCACCTTAAGAAAACACAAAGTTACTCACCTAAAGTTATTTGGCAAAGCAAGTACCAATTCCTGATCCCTAGCTCTCAGCCCAGTGCCAAAACATGGATGTTTCTTTCTGCTTCATGTTATACAGATGGTGTAATCGGGAATGAAACATTTAAAGAGGAGATGGGGAGGACTTTGAGGAGATTGTCACTGAAGTATGGAGAGCCAGAGCCTTTGCATTTGATACATTCAGTGCAATAATAGAGGTAATGTCTTGCCCTTCATTTGAATATCGTGTGCTCTTTTAGATTCTTAACTAAGGTCTGAACTGAAATGTACTGAGATACATCGAGTGTCTTAAAATACAGTATGACGGGCAGAGTTTGAATCCCTTTTTTCTTCAGAGGTTAACTAGGCTACACTGCAAATTATGTGCATATCTACATATGTTTATATATCTCTATGTATACACAAATATATATATATATCTTTCCTGATAAAAACATACATCTTTATGAAAATCTGCGTGTGTGAATTTCAGAAGGAAATTATATCATGCCAGTGATATAGAAATGTATTTAATAAATATAAAAATTTTATAACTCATCTTTATTTTGTATATGTGCATATGTACATAATACAAGCACTTTTTTTTTTTTTGTAGAAAACATAATCTTAAAGCCAATCTTTGTTATTTTTAAATATCATTTTCCACTGGAGAAGACAGAACCATTTGCATATTTATTAAATATATTTTACCCAGAAAATTCATAACTATGATGCTGCATCTCATTGACAGTCTATTTCTACAAGCAGCCGAGGTCATTATGTAGAAAATTCTGTACAAAAATATAATATGTATTGGCTACATTTAGAATAAACTATAACAGGATGTGGTAGAGATTTTGAGCCTTAGGCCATAAATTTCAACAAATGCAATTATTATTCTGGTAACACTAACATTAACTCAGTTTTGGAAAGCTGAGTAACTAGGCACATTGGTCAACTCTTAAAATTCCATATATTTTGATATTCAACACATAATTGAATCTGAAATGTTTCATTTATTCTTTATTCTGCATGGATGGTATGTCAAATCAGTATGATTTAACTGTGCATAAATTCTGACATTTTAGGGACAATGACTATGGAAAAAACCTCATTAAACGTTATGGTATTTTTCAGGTTTAGTAGTAGCCTCTTCCAGGTGTGATTACAGATCTTCTGTGAATGAAGTAATGTTATAGTAGCAGATCAACTGGTGGAAAACGTGAGGAGATGGGACATCATAATACATTCACGGGTAATATTCCCAAAAAGGTACAGCTTAAGTGCTAGGTTGTTGTCTCAGGAGTACTTACTTCCTTTTCCTACAATCAGCCACAGATGTAGAAGGCTATGAGTTGATTGAGCAATTTGACTAGCTTCCCCTTTCTGCTACCATGGCATTAGGTCTTTTAGGTTTTTAAAATATTTATATCTGGACATGAAGATACACACCTGCTGGGACTAACCCTGAAGAGGTCATAGGCAGAACTGCTTACCTCCAAGTTCTGTACTGGTAGCTTCCATTCCCACACTTGGATCATATGCAGATTTTGAATGAGTGAGTTGCTAGGGAAAAAAAAAAAAAAAAAAGAGTTGCAAGGAGAGATAAAGAGCAGAGTTGGATAAAATACAAAATCCTACCTTTTCTTTCTGTCTTGACAGAAAATCTGTGCAAAACAGCATAGCATGAGATAAAAAGAGAGTAGATAGCAGAAGAAAAACACCTCAGGACACAGCAGAGAGAAGGATATTGTCAGGCATCTGTCTATTCCAGAATGAGGACTCAGACATAAACACAAAG
This sequence comes from Tyto alba, assembly GCF_018691265.1. Lineage (NCBI taxonomy): Eukaryota > Metazoa > Chordata > Aves > Strigiformes > Tytonidae > Tyto > Tyto alba. The sequence continues at coordinate 31,917,959 of NW_024881327.1, forward strand.
AGTGCATACCTCGCTGCAACTAGGCAAACATATTTGCACATTTTCAAATATATGACCAGATAAGTTGTAACCAGCTAAATGCTTAAAAATAATCAAATGGCTAACTAAGGAATAAAAGGTGGAGAGTACAAAAAGAAATGTCATTTTTATAGAGTGGTTTCAATCATAATACCATTTACAAGGATATGAAATGTCTGAAATGCAGCAGCGTGAGGTAGATCAGAGCCTGGCTGAGTGAGCACCTGCAGGAAAACCTGTGTTTTGGCTGTAGCCAGCAGGTACACAAAGGGAAGGCACCAGCACTGTATGAACTGGTTTTATCAGCAACCCTTTGCAGCTGGTTGCACAAAGACAGGCCCGGCAGCAGGAACGCAGCTCTCCCCAGCCACCGCTCTCTGTGATTCAGTACACTTACTGCAGACATCCCGGTATACTCTGGATGCATTAGCTGGAAGAATAGGATTTGACTTTATGACTAAGATATTTACAGTCCTGTCAAAACCCTGACTTTCTTCTGTACTATTAGGAAGGAGTACATGTCCTTTGGGAGGGTAGAGGGCTCTATATGAAAATGGTTAACTCAACAGAAAGATGCAGCAATGAAAAATGGGCAGTAAAGAAGGAATTATACTGGTGAATTCTAGTTCTTTGTGGCAGAAACTGATAGCTGTCAGGTTGATCAGTGATGATGACAATGGCCACGGGTCTATGTAAAGAGGTCCCAGAGCTTGCATCACTCTCAGTATCTCAATGACTTGACAGGTATGTGGTTTTTGATACATCCCTGAGTATGACTCTGGAGGTAGTTGAAGAACTTATTTGAAACATCAATCTTTAATGAACACTGGGAATTTTTGCAGCAGCCTAGAGAAAGAGAAGTTTTTATTTAAGTTTTCCAGGTTCTTGTCATAACACATCAAGGTTACCTTAATAAAAATACTTGTATCTTTGCAATATATTTTTAAAATGTTTTAATACACATTTATTCGTATGTAGAAAAATGAAAAATCTTTCAATTACCGTATTTGTGAAAAGAGTTGCAAGTCAACACATATTATACTTTTTTTCCTTCAACTGCATCATATTCCCCTTGGCCACCATTTCTATCTAATTTTTCTCAATTCAAAAATAAGACAGCAGTTAACTTGTATAGTTATGAAAAAAACTGCTGGGGCCTTGAGTCCACTAAGACGTTTTACCATGGCCAACCCCACCTGGGATGCCCATCCACACCCCTGGGCACTGCCATGGGCATTCCTATTCCTGTGCCTTGCTCGGTCTCCAGCCCTGCCTCTGCCCCTGGCCTGGCCTCAGACCCCTGTTGTAGTCCTGTCTCCTGCTGGGCCTGGACTGGAGTCCCTGGAAGGATGCTGGACCTGACTCTATTTTGCCTGGGACAGTCTGGGACTGTCAGCAGCCCTTTGCTGTCAGCACCCCGCCCTGCCCACCCTGCTCACCCCCCACACCGTGAGGCTCTGCTCTGTTTGGGGGAGCACTGCCTCTGCCTGCTCTACCTTTGGCTCCTGGTTTGTCCTCCCTTATGGAGCAGTCCCACTCCTGATGCTCCCTGGCAAAATTTTTGACATGACAGTGAGCTATTTGAAAAGCAATAGTCTGATGCTATGCTGTCCTGTGCTGATGAATTTATCTCATTTCAGTGCAAGTTAAGTAGAGGATGTTTTTAATATCAGAAAAGACTAAATAAAATATCTGCTATATTCTCATCTTTTAGTGCCTTTTGTAGCTATCTGGAATTAAACACAGTAGTAACTTGTGGGATTCCCTGGATTTTGTGAGACAGCACTTTTTCAAGAGGTAGATACAGTTAATTTTGAATTGGATGTCCCACACACAAATTTATACAAGATGCAGACGTCCAAGAAGTTTCCAAATAGTGAAATTTAAAGAAAAGATGCTGATTTTTCCAGTAGAACTGTAATCATTCTTTAACAAGGCAAATAAAATCTTCTTGAGAGTACCTTCAGGAACCACAGAACAGTGTCTGAGTTCATGTTGCGATATATCACTATATGATGTGAATACTTGATGCAAAACTCCGGTCTAGGAAAGCTGCTGTGTTATAACATTCTGATTTTCTAAGACCTGAGAGGCTTCTTCTTTAAAGAAAGAAAAAAATAAAAGGGTGTGGGGTGGGGAGTGGACATATTGGTTGAGGGGGCAGTGGCCACCTGAACTGTTAGGGATTCTGGAAATACTGCATCCCATCTTGAGGCCTCCAATACAGGGTTAATACTCACTGAAGTACTTTCAGCAGAAGGACCCCAAGCTGGCCAGGGACTGGAGTGTTGTCCTACCATCAGTGGCTGAGGGAGTGTCCAGGACAGGGAGCTGGGCTTGTTCAGCCTGGAAGAGTTTCAGGGGGACCTAATAGCAGCCCTCCAGCATTACAGGTGGTCATCAAGAAGACAAAGAGATTCTTCACAGAATTGCATAGTGGAAGGTTGAAAGACAACAGGCACAAATTGAAATGAGAGATATTCAGGTCAGATGCAAGGAAAGCCTCGTCCTCCATGAGGACAGCCAAGCTATGGAACAGGCTGCCTGGAGAGGTTGCACACTCTCTGTCCTTGGCAGTTTTTGAGATTGCCCTGAGCAATCTGGTCTGACCTCAGAGCTGGCCATGCTGTGAGCAGGAGATTGGACTAGCGACCTCCTGGGGCCCCGTCCAGCCTGGATGCTGCTTTGGTCACACTTCACTTCTCATCTAATGCAGTAATAATATTATAGCTGGCAATAATATGTTTCATAATATACTCTCCATAACAATATGGCTCATATAAATCAATGAAATTGATATAAGCATCAGTGGAACATTTCATTTTAGACAGAACCCACCACTGTTAGTTTGAGCTTATTAGCCTAACACTGGAACAGAGAGTGGGCAGGAAGGAGATCAAATGACAAACCAGAGAAGTATACATTCAAAATCCCAGGTGGAGGAAAAAAATACTTTGTATCTTTTATCTCATGTTTAAGACAAAAAGATTTTTAAGTGTCTGGACAGTACTTTTCAAGACAGATGAAATATTCCTTTGAATTTTCAAAAGTGGTATCTTAAAGTGAAGTGGCTGCAGTGTCATTTTAGATTTAAACTAAGAACTAGAGCAAATAATTTTCTTGCAGAAACAGGATGGTTTACACATATTGAATAAATAGTACATGACAGTTTAACATTTGAAATTTCTAAGAAATTGTTTGTTATGCCAGGGACAGCAATCAAACAATTTTACTCTCCAAATGTCTGATATATATTTAATGTATTTACAGATTTGGTGGACTCTGAGAAAGGGTCAGGATATTAAAATAATTTTGTTAACATCCTGCCTGCAAAATCGGCAGCAGTTTGTTCATTCACAACTTCTAAAAGATTAAAAGTTTTACTTTTCCTCAGTGCCCCCTAAAGCATTAATTTGCTGCTTTGGGTGACTTTCTAAAGCTTATAATTGGACCATCCACAGGAGCTAATCAGCTATCACGAAAATCCATGCAGATGAAGATCAGGGAGGCAAGTTCATGGTTCAAAAGCATACATTTAAGAAATCCAGCTCCTTTTTTAAAATAATAAAAACAGCAATTAAAATTATCTGAGCAGTTTAACTTTATCCGTTTCAAAAGGCTTTAGACTCTGCTTGAGGGTGAAAAAAATAACCCTGAAAAAATAACATCCCCCTCCTTTTTCCCCGAAGAAAACCCGAGCGGGAAAGTCCTCTCAGGCCGTATGGGGGCCATAGGCGGCGCTGCAGCACCGCAAATGCGCCGTCACGACGGCCGGGCAACCGCCGCGCTCGCGGGGCAACCGCCGGGCAACCGCCGCGCTCGCGGGGCAACCGCCGGGCAACCGTCCGGCAACCGCCGAGCTCGCGGGGCAACCGCCGCGCTCGCGGGGCAACCGCCGGGCAACCGCCGTGCTCTCTGGGCAGTGTCCGTGGCCGCCGGGCGAGCGCCCCGGTGAGCCGGCTGTGCTGCCGCGCCTGAGGGGCTGCAGCCGTCAGCCGCTGCTGGCCGCCTCGGCGCTATCAGATACAGGCCCCCAACTCATTTGATTTCTTACACCGTAATGCCAGGAGGCTGGGGAAAAAAAAAAAAAAAAAAAAAAAAAAAAAAAAAGCACTCAGTAATCTGTCTTTTTCAAGAATCAGCTTTCTAGCTTATTATAGCTTTCTTGTCCTCACTGATGCTCACTCTAATTTAAGAGGTAGAATTATGTTCAAGACTTTTACTGTAGTTACTGCCATGGCTTCCACTAAATAGGGCAAGCTTTCCTAGAACCATAGGACGAAGACTAAAATTAGCTTTGTCTGTTGATTTATTTATATCTTGATTAATAAATAAATAAATAAATAAATGGTTGTGGTGTTTCATTGTGGCATGGCATGCATTCTTTCCTGAAGAGAGCACAAAATGGTATCTTTTCATACAATGCCATTTGACTGAGTCCACCATTTGTGCTTGTTTCTATCTTAACATGTCGTTACTGTAAACAGAAAATACCATTCAGCATCTGAATTAGTACAAATGACAAGTTGATATAGTATAAAGTTTTGTTTTTGTTTTTGTTTTTTTTTTTTTAATTATTTGTTGAATTTCTGCTTCATAAATGGTTGGTGTACTTGCAAACCACTTTTGATCACACCCCTGAAAATAAACTGCTGTTCCAGATATTCTGTCCTTTCAAATACCATAGTGTGTTTATACATTTGACAAATAGTGTTGCATGTTTCCTCGTGACCACGAAAGAAGTAAGCAATGACAAGGATACAGAATTTCTGGAGATGCTATTTTTTTTTTTTTATTTTACCATTTTTCCTTAATAAAGCTGTCTTCATTTTCTTCTAAGTTTTTCTCACAGCTGTAGGATGTAACATATGCTGTGGACTTACAATGCCACATATTGCAGTCTGGATTTGATCTAATTCAGGTATTTTCATGGTTTGTCCAAACACACTGTGTTGAAAGGAATGGATGTTAAACACCCATGGCTCTCAAAGCAGCTCTGTATAAACTTCTTTACTCAAACTAGTAAACTAAAATGGGCTTAAAATGTGTACTATTACTGACATTTAACAATACAGATTAAAATGAAAACATAAATTTCATCCAACTTGCCTTTCCTTCACTTGTCTTCTGCTACCCAAATGCACTTGCACAGTATGTCAGGTTTTGGATTGTCTGATTTAATTTTGCAGCTTCACTGCCTAGTGAAGGCTAATCTTCTATGAGAAACACTGTTCCCCATCAAGGTAGTGTCAAGAATACAGAGATGTATAACCCTGGTTCCATAGTTATACCATCTCACCATGCACAAATCAGAAAGATCAATCTTAGAGTGTCTACTGGCATTCACCTACACTTACAGCAGAGAGCATGAGTGCTTACTGGATGCTAGATAATAACAAATGGAGGTGAGTGCCATCTCTGATCCCAAACTAATTACAATGCTCCAGGTTTTTGATTCAACATCAGAACTGAAAATTGATATTGATTTATGCATGTACTCCCTTAGCATTTAAGCAGTCATTTTCTGTGTGCTAGCACTAGTAACAGACAACAGAAGTTCAATGCAGTCTTTCAGAAACCAGGAGATATAACCACCATCCTTCATTTACACTAGTTATGAGAAATTATTCAAGCTTATTTGCCAAGCTACTCAGACGAAACTATACTGGCTTCCACCTTCTGTGTTCAACTGGACATTCATGGGCTAGTGAATTCATATTCATTCATTTATATGAAGCTTTGAATGTAGAAATGTATGCCTGGGAAAAACAAGTGCCTAAGATAGGAAATATGATATGCAGTTAGTAAGGTACTGGAGTACAGAAGACTGTCTCTCAGAGTTGTAAAAATCACAGGAATTAGAGCCAGAAAGGATCTTGAGTTGTTTATCATTTTCCACCTGATAAATGTTTGTCTAACATCTAAGAAAGAAAACTTGCTCTGGGTGCCAGCTTGAAAGATTTTTGGAGGAATGATCAAGGGAACTGTTGTTTGCTTTCTGCAGTAGTTCAGAAGCTTGCTCATTCTTTGTAAGTAAATAGATTACATCAAAGGCATCTGACTCCATCACCACCTTCCTCCTAACAGAATCAATACACAGCGCCCTGAGCTTTGACCAAGTACTCTGGTCAAAGACAGTAAAATTACTCCGTGAAACTTCAACTTTACCTTGATTCCACCACATGATGATTTCAGGATTTTTCTGCCAGACAAAGGTGACTAGTCATCTTCACATCTCAGGAGAGATGTCATAGTTGCAATCTGTGGATAAATGAAGACTGCAGGGTAGAGATCTTTCCTGACATTAACTAGGTGCTGGCTGTGGATCAAGGTCTTTCAGCTTAATCTCTCTTGCACCATTAACAACTTACAACTGACTATACTTTGTAATGGGGTATGCAGAGGTTTTCCTTGATGCTACTGCTTTTAGATCAGATGACTTTTATTTATGTAAAGGGTACGCCTCCGCTAGCAATTCCCATGGAAAGTGTTTGTATGCCTCTATGTGACAGTGATGAATGCTGGGAACATGTGAAGCTAGTATTCCACGTGTTAAAAGCAGATGGGAAAACTTCTGTCATGATTTTAATAAAAAGTAGTTTTTACAATTCTGCCTTCTCATAGACAAAAAGGGAAAAAAATGCTATTTGGTAAATAGTTCCTTTTCCTGTTTCCACAAAACTTCTTTAAAAATTATTAATTTGAAAATGATCTCCCATTTCTATCCTTGTTTCTTTTTCTCTTTCACCAAAGCAGCCACATGTGCCAGTAACATACTCTCACCTGGTGCAGCTGGCTAGACTTTTCATCTCTGTATTGCTTGCTGTTGCTCATAACTTCTTTCTCCTGGCAGTTTGCAGAATACTGATATTCCGCTATTAACAGTTCCACAAGGTATCCTGATTCTCTTGCAGCTGTTATACTCCTTCGACTGCTGCTTTCACAGACTCATGCTCTTAAATATAGCCTATGGTAGGTGTTGTTTCCTATACTCCACAACTGCTTGTGTGATGTAATAGCTCGGCAATATTTTTTGCCATATGGAGCACTGCAAGCTGTTGAGCAGCATTGCTGTCCATGAAAAATTGTTTTGAAGATGCATTCTTCTGAACATATATTTAATGTTAAAGCATAGAAAAAGCTTCAGATTAGAATTTCCAATGGTGAAGTTGTACTGATTTACCCCAGTGGGACATCAAATGCTGGAGGCTTTTCTTTTGTTTGTTTTTAACATGCATATATTCACAATAACCTAGCAACCAAGATCAACTTACCAGACTGTTTGGTGGCAGACAAAACTTGCAACCTCCATTACTATCAGGAAGAGATGTGGTTCTGAGCTACAGTAGATCATCATATATGCTGCACAGAAAATTTCTCCTTCATTTTTTTTCTAATCTGTAAAGTACTACATCCACAAAAAGCAGTACTATGTTTTCAAAGATAAATATAAGAAAACAGCAAGCAGATTCTAGATAAAATAATGCTGGCCTTAATCTGCTATATTTTGTGTCAATTGAAAAAAAAGTAGAAACTCTTCAGAATCCAAAGAGTGATGCTGAGGGAAAAATGATGGGAGAACATTCTGTACCATATAAACCTATTAATTTTTAATATGATTTAAATAATGGTGAGTCATGTTCTGTCATTGTCAAATATTAGCTTGAGGGGAGATATTGTTTCACCTTTATTGTGGGCTGCCTTTCTTTTTCTTTGCTTTCATAGCATGTCTTCCTTTCCTGTCTTGTTTCATTTTTATGTGTGAAGCAAAATCACTGTAGAGGATCCAAAGCTAATTATATCTTCATTAATATCAGAAAAACTATCTTAATAAACAGAACAATCAGGAGATTTAAATAAGAGGAAAGATAAAAGACAATCAAATGTGTATTTTTTTTAAAAAAAATGCATGTGCAGAGGAAAAGTCAATTATTATATATACTTTAATCTTTATGTTTTTATGAAAATTAGGGGGAAAAAAATCTTAAGCAATATAAATTAACAAGAAAGACCAGGTGTTGAGCATTAAATAGCTAATTCTATAATAACTGTGCTGATACATACTGCAAATACAGCTAAAAATTATTTGCACAGAAGTATACAATTTAATTTGGCAAATAGGCAGGGCATTTGTCTTGGTCTGTCTGTTGCCATTGGCATAGACAGATTTTGTGGTGGAGAGGGCTAAAGTCACCTTTATTGATGACTCTGAAAATATGGTCTGTCTGCTGGTGAATAGTCTGCAAGGCCATAAGAAATGGTCTGTATTTATTCTGTGTATGCTAGTCTTCAAGAAATTTGAATGCTGCAATTGATGCCTGTCATTGTTTCAGAAAGTTTTACTGATCTAGCCCGATTCCTTTCTGCATATCCTGGACTATGACATTTCATTGAAATTCATTACTTGACACACTGTGTTAAGGTACACCCTTTAAAAAGACAACAACTTTGGTTTTGCAGACTTAAAACTGAAAGGGCAACTATCATATCCCAAAGTAATTTGATTCCATGTTTAATTATCCCCACAAGTTGGAACAAATCACCAAGGAAATTAACCCATGTTATGCACAAAGTCCATTGTGTATGTGATGAAAGGCATCACTCCATGAGGAAATAATGTGATTTAAGAAGCAAGAAATGGAAGATGCTATCTGTTTTATACAAAATTTTTGTCCATTGGTACTAACTGATCCATGACATCTTATTATTATTTGTGGGGACAAAATATTATCAGTGGGTTGATTGTGGACTTTTTAAATTACAGCCGTCTCCAAGTGCTTGTAAGGTTAGTGATTATACTATCTCCACTGAGACTTATTATTTTACTATATATATAATATGCATATATTGTATTATTATATTTCTATATTTTATTTATACTGTATATATACTTTAAGGAGGGTAGGGAGTGTAGAGAGAGGGAAAAAGAGATGCCCCATATGTTGAAGGACAACAGGGAATTCAAAGCAAAAAACAAAAGTTGAGTTGCTAACTATAGTGTTATGATGTTTCTGAATTTGTAATGCACTTATCTGAATGTTACATATACCTTTGTTATCTACATGTCAAATATATTAGAAATGAAGGAAAGGATCGAATTGCATTTTGTTTTCCCGCTTGAAGCCTCATCCCACTAATAAGACTCTTGCCATTTATTCCTAAACAAGCAAAGTAAGGTTTTTAGCTGTTCTTAGTTAGCAAAAATGGCTCAAAATTTATAATAATTACCGTATCTCACATAACAATGTCTGGAAAAAAGCTCTTTAAAATATGAACTTCATTGTTTAAGTGGCTTAAAAATCACCCAATATATGTTATTATTGATTCCATGACTGTGACTATCACCAGCTTTTTCATTTGCTTATTGACTTCTAATAAATTCCTCCAGAGTTCCCTCATATTTTTATAGCTGGTCTGTCTTAGTTAGGTGTAAGTGGATCAGGATGACCAAGGGCACCTTCACAATATAGTACAAATTTGCAATACAGAGATTATGTAGTGATAAAACAACTTGATAGAAAACGAAATCATAGTTGTGGAGGAACTGTGTCTCTAGGTTTGAGGATGATTTAAAATTTTATACCTGGATCTTGTGGAAAGTTGATGCTCTATGCACTGGCAACTAGAAACTCCAATCAAAACCCCCCAGATGATGAATACTTCACTCTATGAGTTAATTCCATGTTGCAAATACTCAGAAACTTCTCAAAGTATATATATTTTTTTTAATATTTCTTAGTAGGAATGGATACAGTAAAGCTAATTATACCTACACTATGAGCAGTCTATATTAATATTTTAAAAAGAAACACCAACTTATTAAAATATGGTATTGCTAGCATATCTTTAATAAAAGCTTTTAAATGTGTCAATCTGATGCCTTCTTTCTTGCTGACCATTAGATAAAGACATAGTTTTGTTGTTTCTGAAACACTATAAAGTTATAGGAGAGACCCCGTTCAGTACCTAATAAACAGTACAAAAAAGTATGAACATGCTTTTTCATAGTTTGTCAACTGAATAAACAGATATGTTTTCCAATGTTTCTAAGTTTTTGAAACAGTGGAAAAACAATTAAGTTATTGTGGATAAAAGGCTGCTGCACAGCATCTGGGCCATGATAATATCGATTTGCTAGTGTATAATGGTAAGTGCAAACAATTAAAGTTTCTTTTAATCTTTCACTATTGACTGAAGTAGCTCCAATTACTTTGTTTTCCATGATGGAATGATACTACATATATTAACATTTACCATTGTCCTGGGTTGGGTAAGAATAGAGCTAATGTTTCTTCTTAGTATCTAGAACAGTGCTGTGTTTTGGATTCAGCATGGGGTTTGGTATGAGAAGAATTCTGACAGCACACTCATGTTTTCAGATGTTGCTGAGATTTCAAGGACTCTCCAACTCCCCATGTCCTACCCGTGCACAAGTGCACAAGAAGCAGGGAGGGAGCATGGCCAGAGCACCAGACCCAAAGTGGCCAATAAATTATTCCATATCATGTAATGTCATGCTCACTATATAGAGGAGGAGAAGATGGGAAGGGGCTCTCTCTTGCTTCCAGGATTGTTATTGCAGGATCTTGATATTTCAGGATCGTTAGCCGGGAACGGACTGGGTATTGGTTGGTGAGTGGTGAGCAATTGCATTGTGCATTGCCTGTTCATACTTTCTATTATTGTCACTGTTTTATTTTATTACCATTATTAAACTGTTTTTATATCAACCTGCGAGTCTCCCTTTACCCCTCCAATTCCCTCCCCCATTCCCAGGTGAGGGAGAGTGGGTGAGAGGCTGTGTGGTGTTTGACTGCAGATGGGGTTCAAACCACGACAACCATTTATAAACCGGTATGTGATAAATCATTTAAGTAGCTAAGCCATGAACTCTGTTCAAGGTCAGACTGGATGGGGCTTTGAGCAACCTGATCTAGTGGAAAGTGTCCCTGCCCAGGGTGGCAGGTCCCTAGGGTGGTTGGGCCAGATATCTTTAAAGATCCCTTCCAACCCAAACCATTCTATGATTCTGTATAAGGACTGTTGTTTTTAAGCTACACACATAGTTTGAAACACACAATCCAGGTTTGTTATAATACTCTTAGAGTGTAGAAGTCTCTAGAAGACACAGAATGCCTTACACTGCCACAGAAGGGGTACAAAAACATTTGTTATGAAGAATTTTTTTTTTCTTTTAAGGAAATCACATGACAGCTTTTAAAGCTCTTCAACTCTATTTAGATTGCTAGCAGCATAAGTGTTCTTATATCAGATATCTCTGATTCTGTACAGAAAAAAAAATGCTGTATCTAGTTTTATTGTTGATTTCAGTAATAGTTACAGAGAAAAAAGTCTGCAGATTATCTTATCCTGGAGCATAAACTGGAGTAATATTTGAATTGCAGTTACATTTGTGCTATTGGGCCAAGCTGCCCCCTGTGAATTTCCATTAGCTTTATTAATGTTCTATGGGAAATTAATCTGGACCATTTTCTTTTATATAAATTCTGATTGGGAATGGATATCTTACTACAGGATGCTGGGAGGGCTGGCCAAGAAAAACATTGGCAATATAATTCTAAGTCTATTAACTTGAGCCACATGCTATGATTTTAAAGTAAATTATATAGCTGCATTGGCAAACTATCTACATTAGTTAAAGTCCTGGTTTGGGTGCAAATTAAGAGACTGAAATTATTCATATAGTTGGTGATATCAGCTGCAGTAAAATTAACTGGACTAGTTTCCAGTCATACAATCTTAGAAGTCTATGGTGGGTTGACCTTGGCTGGATGCCAGGACCTCAACCAAAGGCAATCTTTCCCTTCGCTTCCTCAGCTGGACAGGGGAGAGAAAATATAACAAAAGGCTTGTGCATCGAGATAAGGACAGGGAGAGATCATTCACCAATTACCGTCATGTACAAAACAGACTCAAATTGGGGAGATTGAATTTTTTACCAATCAAATCAGAGCAAGATAATGAGAAATAAACTCAAATCCTTAAAACACCTTCCCCCCCACCCTTCCCTTCTTCCCAGTTAACTTCACTCCCCATTTTCTCTACCTCCTAATCCTGAGCAGTGCCGGGTGATGAGGAATGAGGGTTGTGGTCAGTCCATCACATGTTGTTTCTGCTGCTCCTTCCTCCTCAGGGGAAGGACTCCTCACACTCTTTCTCTGCTCCACCATAGGGTCCCTCCCACAGGAGACAGTCCTCCTCGAACTTCTCCAATGTGAATCCTTCCCACAGGCTACAGTTCTTCACACACTGCTTCAGCGTGGGTCCCTTCCATAGGGTGCAGTCCTCCAGGAACAGACTGTTCCAGCATGGTCTCCCAGCCTGAGTCTCCCACAGGTCTTAAGTCCTGACAGGAAACCTGCTCCAGTGTGGGCTTCTCTCTCCACAGGTCCTGCCAGGAGCCTGCTCCAGTGCAGGCTTCCCATGGGGTCACAGCCTCCTTTGGGCATTATCTGCTCCGTCATGGGGTCCTCCACGGGCTGCAGGTGGATATCTGCTCCACCGTGGACCTCCCTGGGCTGCAGGGGACAGCTTGCCTCACCATGGTCTTCACCGTGGGCTGCAGGGGAATCTCTGCACCAGTTCCTGGAGTGCATCGTCCCCCTTCTTCTTCACTGGTCTTGGTGTCTGCAGAGTTGTGTCTTTCACATATTCTCACTCCTCTCTCTGGCTGCAGTTGCTGTTGCGCAGGTTTTTTTCCCCCTTCATAAATGTGTTATCCCAGTTTTTTGTTCTCATGAGAAATGCAGAATGCAGGGACAGGACAACTGCAAATAGTAGTTACATTTTTTTTGGCAAAAGAAATCAGATCTGTTTGGTTTTTTGTGGGATGAGAAAAGATCACCTTAACTTGCTACAATGTCACAATTCTCCTTCGCTATGAAAAGCATCGTAAATGAAGGTTTCAGTTGTAACTGCATGTATCTTTGAATTTGTTTATCTTCGGGGAAGAATTTTTTAACACATTTTACATACAGTCCTACAACATGTGCTCCAGCTTCATCCTCAGATGGACTTTCCACAGGTCACAGCATTATCCTCTGGGCTATAACCCAAGATTGAACCAGATCCTTTATAATTTTAGACTTCTGTTTCAGATCAGGTTATATCCCTTTCATATTGCCATGGTAAGGGAGAAATTCTTTTTTGCACCCACTGAAGTAAATCTAGATTTCACTAAGTCCATCATAATTGAGCAATCCAATGACTTGTGCCTAAGTCGTTAGAAAGAATTATGATGCTGTGAGGCAGGACCTGTATTATTCTCATGCAGTTAAAGAAAAAAAGATTGAAATACAGGAAAAAATGTCTTGTTCAATCTGACAGAAGACATAAATGTAGTAATATCAACCTTGAGCTATTAATCATTGGAGACATTTGAGAAAAGCAGCAGTTTACAGTAGACTTCAGTACACATTTGCTTTGTCCTTCCATTATAGGTATGAATACACAATCTTATCTGCAAAATCCCTATACAAGTACACAAGCCATTTGGGTCCCACTCCTAAATGGGATGCAATTTGCACAAAAGTAACAATTTTGACTCATCTTTGCAATATTTTTAGTGATCTTTTTTATTTAGACTGTTAACTTTTGATAGCAAGAACTATCTTGTGGTGATAGGATTTTATCCTCACCTGGGCCTAAAGGTACCATCTGTGATAGAAGCAACAAATAACACACTCCATTCAGAACCAGTGACTACAAGGAGATGAAAAACGAACCTATTTTGACATGGAAATCTTCGCTGACATATCTAATGTGTACTAATGTATATCTAATGTGTGTACTACTTTCTGCATTTTTGAAAAACCTATGTTTCTTTTCAAGTAGACCTTATTTTCAGCAGACTAAAAGAATTTAAATGTGTAAATTAATATTCATTTACTTGGAGTTTAGGGAGCATTTTAATTCTATGTTTTCTTGTTTGGTCTATTGTGTTCCAAAAAGCACAGTGGAAATGATTTCAAAGACTCAGTGAGAGACAATAAAATTAACTTCTGGGCTGGTGATAGCACCTGTAACTTTCACTGAAGAATTCAATAGAAGCTGGTGCTCAGCACCAATTTGGATTAGTCACTAAGAACATGCATGGTAAATCTTACTTTAAGGTGAAATGGCCAAGTAATAAATCCCTTTATAAAAATAAGGAGAGAATCTTAATGATGGTGGAGTGACTGCTGCTGCTGTTATAAAACTTTATGCTTCATTGCAAATTGGTATATACACTTAAGGCAAAATGTGTCATTATATTTGCTAAATTGCATGATTTTGTGATGGAAGATCCATATTTAGTTATTAATCATTCATATCCCTTTGTATTGATACCGGCTAAATCCACTTCTCTAGAGGTGGATTACATGATTTATCCTTTTTACCTGTGATTTAACTCATTTCCCTTTTACTTAATAAAATACCTTCATCAATAACAATGCTATGTTAAAACATATAATGATACTTCTACTTTTCCAGTGAATTAGTCTAACTAGCCTATTATGTTAATACAGGAGTTATTAAGTCACTCATTAATTCTGTCTGCAAGTATGACACCCAAGGAAGCAATTTGTGTTTGGTATAATCGCCGTGATTTGAAAAGCCGTTTTTATGAAGCAAATTATTTTTCAACACATTCGCTTCCTTATTATCAATCTCATAACTGATACCATTTTCTACCTGCCCAGCCATCTCATCTTCCAGGTTAAAGATTAAATCATGCTGAGGTATCACCTAACTCCTTTTCTTGATCTGTACCTTGCCTTCTGATATTAAATCAGCCCCTATACCGTTTGCATGTCCTTGCCGTGCCAGATAGCATTGCAATCTTAATGTTATAAAAGCATAAAATCATTCAGCACCAATTACAGAGTTGCAGAGGTGCTGTTAGGTAGCTGTTACTGATCAATGAAGACTTTCTATCTGGAGTTCCCTGATGAGAGAAATATCTTGTCTCTCAACCTTGCAGTTTACGCTTCATTCTGTGATATATGTCAAGATATAGCAGGTGGTGAGGGATGCAATGGGAGGTGACTACATTCTATTCTCAACTGCTTTTGACTTTAAGTGCAGCATTCATAGTACTCTGATGTTGCCTCATCAAATTGAGAATGGAAGTATTGTGACTGGCTCTCTATCACCTCTGACCATATTTTTTTTTGGGTTAGACTGACTTCCTTTTTTTGTCTTTTTCTCATTTATTTTCACATAGCATTTCCCTGCTGCATTTTCCTTCTTCTATTAAATACATACTTCAGTTTCTTCTCCCTCAAGGTAATTTTTTTTGTTGTTGTTGTGAAATGTAGTTCTTTTGGTGAGTCAGTTTGATTCTTCTTCAGTGGTGGAGAAGGGGCAAGTCACAGACTAGCACTAGCCATACAGTCCAGCAAGAGAAGCAATAGTGAATAGTAAAACAAAACAAATCTATAATGCAGTTTCCCCTGCTTTGTCCCCTGCAGTTGAAAAAAGGGAACTGCAGACCAATTTTTCATAGTCTTAACTGCAGGTTAAATGAAGGATACAGAGTAAGCAACAGATATTATTTTCAGGAGCATATGAATTGAGCACAGGTACCACTTTTATTTAGAGTTTAAAATAAATTATGCTGCAGCTGTTAATGAGACCGAGATGCTGCTATTTTAGTAAAAGTGCCTCACTAGTGTAAATTGCATTAGGTGCAAATTACTGTTTTCACAGATGACACTACTGTTATATTGCTATTGTCTAAAAATCTGTCTTTCTCTTCCCATTCATCATAACTAGGTAAGTAACCAAATGAAATTCATTAAACCTGCAACAGGGTGAGGGTTTTCAAAAAAAAGTCCTAGGATTTGGCTATCCTGCCTCCAGTAATGTCATTGCAACTGCATGGCTAAATCCCCATTTATCACTTAGAAAATGTACTAGCTGGTGTCAGACTTATTAGCATGATTATACATGAGGTGCTGAAGAGGGAAGGTAATCATACCATTGCATAATTGTTTTTCTTTAATATGGATAGCACTGGGTTTCAAGTCAGACACTGAGCAAATGCCTGACATATCCCCTTTTAAAGGGAACGTAGAACTTCAGTATACTGATACTTGTTTCACAGTTTTTAGAAGAGTGATGAATACAATTCTAATGGCACTGGCAAACACATATAGGCTTTAATATATGAAAAGTAAAATAAATAATAATAAAAAAAAGAGCAACATTTTGGCCACCAAGTTAAGAATGCCCTTAAAATACCCTCAACAAGAAAGATGTGGAGTATAGTAACACTGTAAAATGATGTAATCTGTAGGGGGAGGAGAGAAAATAGACTGTAAGAAAACAGATCCCTATGTAACTAAGGATTAAGACTTTGCTTAAGTTTGTGTAGGTAAAGTTGACGCCATGCTTAAATACCCGCAGGAGGACATCAGTCCAGTTTACATAGTTTGAAAACCAGCCACTGTCCAAAATTGTGACAAATGCATGACTGCTTTCATTCATAAAGAACTAAATAGCTCATTGTTCATAGATGTCCTTGCATGTAACGGATATTTGTGAAAACATGCATGAGTCCACAAAATTCTAACTGAAAATTAATTGCAGAAGTTTGAGAATAAATATATGAGATCTTTTAAACTTTAAAGATTAAATTTCAGGCATCCTATCAGAAATATATGCAATTCTGCATTACCAAACTGACATATAAAAAAAGAGCAAAAAGAAGTCAAAACTCATCTTGACTGTGTTGGTTTCAATATTTCCCAGTATTTCCCAGTGATTATATGAAAAACAGACTGTACAAAGCAAGTGATAAGTACATTGAAGCAGATACACAATTTACTGACAAAATTATCTACAGGTAATCATGGGCTAATCACATGTAACAAATATATGTAAGAAAAGGAAGAATAAGGGAATATAAATTATTCATTACCCAGCCAAAGACTTATATTCACAATAAATGCTCTCTGGAACAAGATCTGCCATCACATGAAGGCATACAAAAAAATCTCAGTTCCAGAATTCAAACATAAACTTCTTGTTAAAAACTACTCCTTTTTTTTTTTTTTTTTTTTTTTTTTTTTTCCTCATTAAAAAATGGCACATTTCTCACTTCAAAAGTATGATTCCATTATGACACAGATTCTGGAAAACAAGTATTTACATTAATTGAATATAAATGTTCCACTAATTTCACTGGCACTATCCACAGAATATGCTGCTTCAAAAAAGTGATGCTGATAAAGAGAATCTATCTTTTAAGTACGTTTAATGATGTATCTGATTCTCTCCTTGACTTTTTTCATAGCATCACTTTTAATTGTCTATACATCCAAGATTTTGTCTGAATATAGAGAATATATTTAATATAAAGATTTAAAAGATAAGAGCACTATGGTGATAATGATGTATTTTCACCTAGAGCACTGTTATTATTCTCACACAAGACTTAATGATTTGTTTTACACACTTGTTTGTTTGTCTGTTTTATATGTGACCATACCTAATTAACCCTTGAAGAATATACGATCCTCAAGGCTTCCTTTAAGATGTACTTTCGGTCTGTGAAGTCTAGCTAGCCTTAGCAAATTATAAGAACATTCATGACATTTACTAACAAGCAAAATCAGAACTGCAACAAGGATGTATGTAGTTCCACACTTCACCTTGAAGAAGCACACCACCTTGGAATGAAAGTTGACTTTTAAGTGAACTTAAGCAGCACTTGATCTTGTGTTGACAACTTGTCTTTGATGGCATGCACATATATATCCTTCAGGAAGTTAATGTAGGGTACTTACTTTCAGGTAAGCGGTGAATTTAATATATTTGAATTATCCTTCCTTAAGGATCTTACTTACAAAATTAATCTCCATTCACTTATGAAAACTTTTGCTTTAGGCACCAAAATCAAGTGACCTAACAGCCAACTCAAACTTTAAAAAAAAAAAAAAATTACCCAAAGAAAATGTAGCATTTCTGATTGCAGTGAGTGCGGAAGATTTCTCATTGATTTCATTGGAAGTAAACTTAGGTGCATTGTGATCAGTACATCTCAGAGGGAATATATTCCAAACTCAAATGGGGAGTTATTATTTCTATGTATGTTTGAAGACTAAGCCGTTTGGATTGAGGTGACTCTGCTTATGACCTTACATGTATTGGTTTGAGTCTGCTTCAACAAACTATGCAAAAGGTCTTTATACCACTTATTCTGTTTGAAGGGAAATATATTGAAGAGCTAAATTTACTCTGATTGCTGTCACAGCAAAAATAAATAATTGCAGGTCTAGCAAGACTATTGGTCCTGTTAAAGGATTATCAAAGACTATATGGATGTATTCTAAGAGTCAAACTATCTTTAATGTTTCTTTTCTTCTTTAGAGCAGGTTTTAATACTAGTCTTTTTAAAAAAGCAGTCATGACAATTTTTTGCCAGTACTTATCAGTCAACATTCTTTTTTAAGATGATCACTTCAGCACATGATGCCTTATTGAACATGGCTCAAGGTTTTCAAACTAATCATTACAGACATTTGGGAGGCAAAAAAAAAAAGTCTCATCTAATTATTTCTCAAAATAGTGAACCTTTAAGGGACTGACATGTATTACTTTAAAATACTTCTGCTTATGAAATGCAATCCAGGGCCAAAACTAGGGTGTAATAAATTGTTAACTGTGCCAAGTAGGCTTGTTTTCCCTTTCACTGCTCTAAACCATTAGAGTGGGATCAATCTCTGCCCTGTTTTCCTAGTAATTTATTTTTAATAATACAAGAAATGCTCCCTTAAGTCTCTGATGCAGATTTTCTGAAGTCAGGGAAGAACGTTAATTTGAACACATCTGCACCATCAAACATAATTGCTTCATAACACACTTGCATGCTGATTCAGTACATCATTCTGTCATTCTATTTATGTGAAATAGACGGTCGCATACTATGCAACAAAAAGCTGTAAGAATGGACATTTGCAGCAGGGGAAGATTCAGAAATATTTCCAAGAAATTACAAAGATTGATAGACAGATAAAAACATACAGAAGTGTTTAAAATATGGAAAATAAAATTATGATTAAAATAATTAAAGTTTAGTTAAAGTTGATTCAAGAAATGTCAGCTCATGTATGCATAAATTTGTATGATTTCTTTGTGTTCCTATATGTTTTAGGGTAATATTTCTGCTGGAGGTCAGATTGGGCCTAGCTTGAGAGAAAATGTAGATAACAGAAAATATTTTTTTTTCCTTGCAATTTCTTATTATTCCCTGCCTTCCTGAATATAGATGCTGATTTACTGACCCCGAAGGGACAGGCTTATTATGTCTTCCTGTACACATCTGACATGTTCTGTGGAGTACAACTAAAAGAATGCAGCAGAGAATTTATCAGGATCCAGCTTCTACCTAGCACAATCCTTGCCAGGGATTCCTTTCATACAAATTCCCAAAGGAAGTAACCAAGGTACCAGCATAAATATAACTTCTTCTTGTCTTGTACTATGTTGATAATTTCTTTAGATTTGAATTTTTACATCCTACACTCCACTTGCATTTTCCAGGTACAGCATGATAATACTATTTGGCATCATATTATGAGCTGACCTTTAATAACAGAAGATTATTGTTTCCATCAGACATAATAGCAACAAACAGAGTTTGAATGCTGCACTGCCATAGAATTTCACTGTCCTTTCAAAGTGTGGGAGGTCATCCCTGACACTGCTGCAGATGGTATCATCATGATTCTTAGGTGTTTAAATGAATTTGACACGGATTGCTCTTCTTGGTTTGACCTTTTTTAAGCATAGATAGAATGAACTGGTTCAGTGAGCATAAGTTACCTGTAACTGTGTGGGCTGCTGGAAACCTATGCTTGGCTTGGTAAGTCATAAAAGTATAATGGTGAAGCTGCCCAAGGTGTCAGTCCATCCAGAGAGGTCTGTACTGCTGAGTGGGCACAGAGGAGTTTGACGTATCAGATGAGAAAGGTGTTTTGACTGTGTTGCTTTGTAGAAAACAAGTTGTATTTTAAAAGCATAGACTTCCAGCTGGGTCCACCTATTTGAACAACAGATGTTTTTATGACTCATGTAGCAAGTTGGGGTTTACCAATATTTTACAGGGTTATAGGTAACTAAAGATCACTGAGCCATCTGTGCTTAACACATTTTAATGGGATCAACCAGTTCAATGAACCTGTATACTGTATGTAAAAAGCCTTTAGCCAGTTACCTAACTAAAGGCATGAAGGAAGAAATTCAGAAAGGCTAATACATTGAAGTATTTTCTACTCTGTGATTCAGTCCAATACCTGAACCTCCCACTTCCTGGTTAGGTTAAATGGCAGACTAGGTTTCTGAGCCATGAGACTGGGTAGAGAAAAAAATAAGAAATCTAGTAAACCTTCCACAGAAAAACAACTCAGAATGGTACGTGGGAAAAAATTACATCATAAAATCTCAATATTCATCAATTTAATAAGTGTAAATAGAACACCTAGGTTGGTACATTTTAACACCTGTGCAGAAGATAACTTCTAGAGAAAAAGAATTCTGCAAGATCTCTCTCAGGACACGTGTATGTCTTTAAAGAGACCATACTGAATTACTTTTCAACAATTTAGGCTTTTCCAAAATATCACAGTTGTGAGTCTTGTGGTAGTAACATCCGTTGCAGGTTATAGATAACTTTTCATTCACAGAGGAGTGTGGGTCAAGCCAATATACATTGTTAATATCAAATTTCAGCAAGTAGCAAAATATTGGGGGTGAGGGGACCTCTTTAGAAGTGCAAAAAAACATTACGCTGGATTCCAAGGCATGAAGATAAACCCCTAAGCTAGGTTCAGCTGCCATAAAAATCCCACAAATTACATCAAACATTGGATAAATTCAGTGCAGGAGCCTTATTATCTATTTGGAAGAAATAAATTCTCTAAGAACAAACAGGAGGATAAAGATGACAGAATAAGATTATTTTTTTTTTTAACAGTCCTTTTACAGAGTTTTGTGTACAGATACTCAGTATCATCAAAATCCTTGCTTTTACCTGCCATTAACTTACTGGTGTCTTGTGATGCTCTACTGTTTGAAAATATATGTCCATGATATAAGTGTGTGTTTTTATATAAATAGTGAAACTTTCGCAGACAGGTTCTGACTGCTGTATGCTGGCATTGTAACAATTACTAATGACAAATACAGCCTTGGAAACTAAGCACTTGCTATCTACACCTTTAAAACTCAAAATGACTGAGAAAAGCTATGAAATCTAAGGAAAAGCAGATTCCTTTCATCCAGACTTATTCCTTTGAATTAGCAGATGAACTCTAAACACAGAAGGCTGAAGAAGGTGGATTACACAGCAATATCGGATATTAATGGTTGAGTTCAGCCCTGGCAAAAGACACTGTCTGGATAATGCCACCTTTTTATAGATTGCTTTTCCTGATACTGAATTGTCTTTGTGCACTCTAGATATGGAGTTACACAAGCTAACACCCACACTCACTGACACCATTGTAACCATATAATTTGCACTTTGAAAAGCTTCTCCACAAAATTGCAGTCAAAGACTGCATGCTACACTGCATTTATTCTTTGTGTCACAGTCATTCAATTATTTTTTATTCGCTTTTTTCCTGATAGAACCGTGAACACTTTTTTGTTTGTCTGATTTTTTATTTGAAATTAGGCCTATACAGATGGTAAAGGGAAAAATGAAATGAAAATGAACAATATAGCAGGGGAAAAAAAGTAGTCTGACAGCAATTCTTCAGATATTCTGCACTCGAATATCACTTCCTAGCACTCAGATTTAATTCACTGTAACTAAATTTGTGTTCTCCTGGTGTACACTGGAAGAAAAATCAGGACCTTGGAGACAATCTAAAGCATATCAATCAATATTTGCAACTTTAAAAGTCCTCAGATGGATTCTGTGAACTTAATTTTCTTCTATAAAGCTTCTGTTGGCACAATTTGCAGCATAGCTTTCTAACTACTGATACATTATGTTGCTGGCATGGATCTGTAATTTTTCATTAGCTAGTGATTCAATATTCCCAGTTTTCTTCACACCAAGATAGAAGGGATGTTCTTCAGTTATTGCAATGGAAAATGCTCTTGGGTATACCCTACCTAGAGGGAACAAATTCATTATATAGCAACACAGTATAAAACTGCAGTTACTCCAAGCTGACAATTATATTTTAACATATTAAAGTTTGCTGTTTTGATGATGGCACTAGTTTCATTTTTAACAGAGAGATCAATGTGAACAATTTCATAATGGTATGTAAGATACTCAATTCACATTCCTCATTTGTATTGATTTTACAGTGACTCTTCAAAGGAGATATTATAAAAGGAAGAAGTTAAAGAATATTAAAGTTTATGCTCATTCTGGATATTTGCTGAGTGTAGCTCCAAAATGCTAACATTTTTAATAGAAAATTGTCTTCTTTGTCTAGGATATAATCTCACACACAATATATCAAGTGTATACTTGGATTATCATGTATTTTACGAGGAATGGGAGGGATGAAAATTTTTTTATAAAGCAGGGGGAAACCAAATACAGCAGGGTGAATGAATCTGAAACTTTTTAAAATTGTTGGAGGGGAATGTGTATGTGCATAAATATACACACACACACGCATATGCGTATCAGGTAATTAGGGGTTGACATGACAGGAGTGTTTAGCAGACTGACAACTTCCGAACTTCCTCGCTTATGCCCGATCTTTCTAGGATGTTGCCCCCTCCCCTGCTCCCGCCACCACCGGCTTGTCCCCCTGCCGCCCCCCGCCCCCCTGCCCGCTGCCCGGGCCCCGGTGCGGTGCCGCCCCCCCTGCGGCCGTGCCCCTCGCCCCCACCGCGGGCAGCCGCCCCCCGCCCCACCGCGCCCCTCGGCCCCCACGTTGCCCCCACGCTCCTGCAGAACCGCGGCTGGCTTGGCCATCGTCCTGCTGCAGAGGGCACACACGATCTAGCACGCTGGTACTCGGGTTAGAGCCCAGCCAGTGTTAACCATATAGGTGTCACAGGCCTCTGTTCCTGCCACAGAACAGTCTACGTTAAAAGAAACTTCAGATCATATGAGCCGCTTGCAGCTAAGTAGAAGCTAAATACTGGCATAATATAAACCAGGTTAGCATCTTGTAACTGAATGCTGGGTGCTGGAGATAACGGGAGAAAAGATGGATATCTTAAAATGTGTCCCTTTTCTTTCCGAAAGGTATTCCCATCCGCATTCCATCACCTTCCATGAAAATACCTCCCATCATCCAAATGCATTTGGCTCTGCAGTCATGCTGTGGCTTCTAAATTTAAGGGAAAACTGTCTCTCCCAGTGTAGCTGTTCCATTTTTCTGTAAGTGACTACTCATTGGCTTACATAGTATGTAAGAATAACCTTAGGTGGGTTGGTGGTATGGCTTTTGAGAAACACACCTGGGATGTAGGCCTTACAAGAAAGGAAGAGCCCTAGTTTAGGATAGGTGTAACAGCTACTGATTAGACTACTCTTTATGAAGCTAAAAGTCTCCAGCTCAGTCACAGTTCTGAACAAGATAATAGTAAAATTTAAATCTGAGGTTCCTGTAGCCCAGCAAAGTGCATAATCATTAAACTCTAAGATATACAGAGAAATTTCTATTTTATCAATGGCAGGTAAGTCCTATTCTTAGTTTAGTAATTTAAAAAATGTATCTCCTTTCTTAAAGATAAATAACTATGAAATAGCATTTCAATTTGACATGCTGTATTTTTTCCCAAAGAAAACAAACAAAAATTATTTGCATATCTGTTTCCAAATGTGTAAAGGAGGAAGCAATTATCAAAGTATGTGTTAAACTCAGCATCTTAATATTACAAATTTGAAAATAATTATTAATGATCTAGATTTTCGTGTAGTAAAGTATTATCTCTTGTTAGAGCACCTGGTACTATAAGAACAGGACTGAGGCAATAACTCCCATTTCTGTTATTTGTCTGTGGGTCTGCTGAGTGGTCAGAAGTACACAAAGAGTCACCTATTTAGATGGTGAGCTCATCTCATTTTCATGTATCCAAGACAGCATGACCCAACAATAACTCTGGTTTATTTGATTTGTTTTAACTCAGGATGTTATGATTTGTCTCTGAAACCTGAAGACTCAGAATACGAGATTCAGGGAAGAGATGAAAAAAATACCAGATGTTGCATGATTTGGTAGTCATGTTTTTAGGCTAAGTCTGCTACCATTTATTAGATTTATTACTGCTTTTATCCCCTAGATGTTTATCATAAATGAATAAAAAAGATTGGAATACAAGGATACAACCTTCTCTGATGAGACGATTGGCTTGGTGAATGAGGGGAAAGCAGTAGATGCTGCTTATCCTGACTACAGCTTTTGATGATGTCTCCCATAACTTCCTCCTAGACAAGCAGATTAAAAATGGGCTAGTGGATGGTTAGGTGGATCAAATACTGAAAGAATTGCCAGACTCAAATGCTGTGATCAACAGGACAAGGTCCACCTGGAGGCCAGTCACCAGTGGTATACCCCAAGGGTGGACACTGGGTCCGCTACTGTTTAACCTCTTCATTAATGACCTGGGTTAAGGGAATAAGTGCACCCTCAGCAAATTTGCTGATGATACAAAATTGGGAGAAGTGTTTGATGCATCAGATGGTTTTGATGCTATTCTGGCTGGAAAAATGATCTGACATGAAAATCATGAAGTTGAAAAAAGGGAAATGCCAAGTCCTACACTTGCAGAGGAATAAACCCATGCTGGGGGCCGACTGGATGGAAAGCAGCTTGGCAGAAAAGGACCTGAGGTTCTGGCAAACAGCAAGTTAAACATAGGTCAGCAAAATGCCATTATCACAAAGAAGGCCAACAGGCTCCTGAGCTGCATTAGGAGGAATGTTGCCAGCACATCAAAGGAGGTGATCCTTTGCCTCTACTCAGCCATGGTGGGACACACCTGGAGTTCTGTGTCTACTTCTGGGCTCCCCAGTACAAGAGAAACATGGACATAGTGGAACAAGTCCAGTGAAGAAACACAAAGATGATCAAGGAACTGGATTATTTTTTATAGGAGGAGAGGCTGAGAAAAGTGAGACTGTTCAGACTGGAGAAGAGAATGATCAGGGGCGATCTTATAATGTGCATAAATGCCTGCTGAGAAGGTACAAAGAAGATGGATGGAGCTAGGCTCTCCTCAGTGGTGCTCAGTGGTATATGAGGAATTTGGTACAAGTTGAAATACAGGAAGTTCCATCTGAATGTAAGAAAAACTTATTTATTATAACAGTGTTTGAACACTGGCACAAGTTGCCCAGAGAGGCTGTGTTGTCTTTGTCCTTGGAGATGTTCAAAACCCAACTTGGCATGGCCCTGGTCAACCCACTGTAGATGACTGCTTGAACAGGGGGGTTTCAACTACACAAACTTCATGCTCAGTCAAGTTGAATACAGGAAATTCTGTCTGAACATAAGAAAAACTTACTTACTATGTGGATTGACAAACACTGGAACAGTCTAATCTCCCTGTCCTTTTCTAAAAACTGTAACCAGTTCAGCTTTTTTATCCTCTGTTGCAAAAATGATTATTTCCACTTATGCATAGTAGTTACTCTGTTTTGAAATTCAACATCGTTATTTTTTCAGACCATTTCTTCAAGCTAACAGAAAAGAAAACTTTTGAATTCTTTTCCTTTAGTGTTCTGGCATGCCTGTTTATCATTTTGTTATGCACAAATCAAATTAGCCTGTTTTATCACCCAGGTCACTAATGAAAATACTGATTAGAAGTAGACTCTGGAAATATTTCTGAAGACATATCTCAAAATATCCCTTACTGTTGGCAGTAAGCTAATGATAACTACTCTTGTGCAGAGTTACGGAATCATTTGTGTACCATCCATGTAAGTAATTTGTTACTGTTGTTTTTCTGAATTTCATCTTTTATCTTGTCTTTTCTAACTTTGACAGGGTGTTACAGAGAAAGGAAATACTGTCTCTTATGCACCCCAGCAAGATCAAAAGACAATAGAGTCAATGTTATGCAGCATTTCAGAATGTCCATCTCTCTTCTGTGAATGACATTCAAATCCAGCTGTATTCCAATCTTCTATTCTCTACTAGCTGAGCTCTGTGTGTACTTCGCATGCACATGTGTATTTAAACATCATACACATGTACAGGAATGCGAATACTTCTAACCAGAATTTAATTTTTCAATTTTGTCCTGGTTTCAGCTGGAGTAGAGCTAGTCTTTTGTCTTAGTAGCTGGAATAGTGCTGTGTTTTGGATTCAGTATGGGATTTGGTATGAGAAGAATGTTGATAATAGACCAATGTTTTTAGTTGTTGCTAAGAAATCAAGGACTTTTCAACTTCCCATGTCCCACCTTTGTGCACAAGAAGCTGGGAGGGAGCACAGCCAGAGCAATAGATCCAAATTGACCAATAGAATATTCCATCTCATGAAACAACATGCTCAGTATATACATGAGGGTTGGCCGGGAAGCTCTGTCTCTTCTGGGATTGCAGTTTCGGGATTTTCTTTTCTCTGGGATCACTAGTGTGCAATGGGCTGGGCATCAGTTAACAGGTGGTGAGCAATTGCATTATTCATAACTCATTTGTGGTTTATTGTAGTTATTATTATTACTATTATTACTATTGTTATTATCATCATTATCATCATTATTATTATTCTATCATCATCATTTAAACTTTATTTTATTTTATTGTCATTATTAAATTGGTTTTATCTCAACCTATGAGTCTCCTTACCTTTACCCCTCCAATTTCTGCCCCCCACCCTCCAGGTAAAGGGAGGATGAGAAAGCAGCTGCATGATATTTGGCTGCTGGTTGGGTTTAAACCACAACAAATTCAGTAAATTCATATTCAAAATGGCCAATCTACCTTCACATTTTTCATTGAAGAGATTTTTTTTTTCTAATTTCGGGCATCACAGGGGAATGCATTTATTTATTTTATTTATTTTTTTTTTTTTTACAAATTAGCACACATAACAGTGAATTCATTTCACTATTTCTAATTTCAGTCTACAACAGAAAATGTCATCTTCTCAACTGCAATTGATCACTTTAGTATCAATCACTACCTAGAACTGAAAGTTTGTAATGTGAAAGAAGTGTCTCACAATGAGGTTTTATTGCAAATATTTGAGAAATCATATTTCTTGTAGTAATGTGATTGATTTTCCTGAGGTGCCGTCTTTTTCATACAACCTTCTGTAAAAATACCTTTACTGTATAAATATAAGTTGGAAGATAAATCGTTTCTTTTCATCTGTACTGGTATTGTGAAGGTTTTTTTTCCTCATAGGTTAGTCAGGAGTTAAACTTTACTGTACAAATAAGACCAAAAAATATCAACTGTATTTTAGCTCTCTCTTCAGATGCACACTTGTTTTCATCATTATGTACCTTGGAAAGTCAAACACTCAGATTTTTCATTATCCTTTAAAGAGACAGTATCTGATTTTTATGAGACCAAAGAAACCCCAAACCAAACTCTTGCGATATAGCATAGGATTATTATTTTGTATTTAAAAATAAAACATAGCAAATTGTGTAACATTGTTGAAATATTTTATTGAAATTGTTCATTGAAATTTTTTATCATTACTGAAATAAAGCATTGTTTATATATATATATGATGAATGTTCTGATTTTGTCAGAGATATAGATTTGCTTTTAAAATCAACCAAGAAAAGGTGATACATAACAGGCATCCAAAATACAGAGCAAGTTCATCAGATAGAAGTATAACTTTACAAGGAAAGCACAGCAGATGCAAAAGAGCTGTGGTTTTGAGCACCTGAAATACAAGCTCCAACTCATTAGAACATTGAAAATGCATTTTTTTATTTTTACAGCAGCTCAGATGTTCCTGTAAATTTTTTTTTATTACTTGAACATACATCAGACACCATAGTTTCTATATAAAATTGCTTCACTTCAGAAATATTTAATTTTCACGCAATATACTGGAAGAAAAAAAAAATCTTAGTTTTTATCATTGAATAATATAGGCATAAAATTGTTCTCCTGCAATGTAAAATGATTTTGTTTTTTTATTTTTTGAAACATTGACATTATTTTGCCTACCACAGTTACTGAACTTAGCAATCTGTAATCGAACATTAATCTTTTGATTTTATCTTACCACTGATCACCATAGCACACAAAAGCAGCAGCAGGTTCCACTACACCCATATAACAGAACATATCCCGGTGTACTAGGTCTAGCTGGGATGTTATTTTTCTCTGTAGCAGCCTGTATGGTGCAATGTTTTATATCCTTGACAGAGAACTGTCGGTAGCACACCGGTGGTGTAGCTGCTGCTGAGCAGTGCTTACACAGAGTCAGAGCTGCTTCTGCTAATCCCGCTGCCCCCTCAGCGAGTAGCTGGGAGGGGGCAAGAGACTGGCATGGGTGGGAGTGGGCAAGAGGCTGTCAGGGGACAGAGGCGGGACAGCTGACCCAGACTGATCAAAGGGGTATTCTGTGACGTAGGATATCTGCTCAGCCATAAACATGGTTGTTGTGGTTTGAGCCTACTCAGCAGCTAAACACCCCGCAGTCGCTCACCCACCCTCCCCCCACTTGGGAATGGGGAAGGAATCTGAGGGGCAAAGGGAGACTCACGGGTTGAGATAAAAGCAGTTTAATAACAGTAACAGAACAACACGCTGACAGCAGTATCAGCAGGTAATGTACAATACAGCTGCTCACCACCCACACCCACCTGCTCCCAGCTGGTGATCCCAAACACAAAGGCACCACAGCAACACCCCCAGAAGTGGCAGCCCCTCCCTGCCCACTCCTGCCTTTATATAGTGAGCAAATGTCACATGACACGGACTATCGGCCAATCGGGGCCCAGCCCTCCAGCTGTGCTCCCCCCGCCCCCACACACAGGTGAGGGCACTGGGACCTGGGGAGCCCCTGGGGTCTCAGGGTGCTGCAGCACTCCTCCAGCTACTAAAACCAACAAGAACACCATTCCAGCCTGAACCAGGACAATGGTAAGGGCAAGTTTTTCCAAAGTAGCCTTTGTTTGGAGCCTGGCTGGGCCGCGGCCTGCTGGTGGGAGGTGTTCTTGCACTACAGGCAGTCCATGGCACACTTCTCCTCTGGGATTTTAGGTTACGGCTCTGTGTAGCCTAACCACACAAAAGGCATTAATACGTCAGTGTATTAGTTGTTTTCTCACATAGTGAGCACTAGCTGTAACAGACAATCCTTGTATGCAGTCTGAGGTTCTCAGTCTTGATTCAGCATCTCGTTTGCATCTTCTGAAATGTGTGAATTTAGTGGGACTGACTTTTAAAGTTGTCTTTCCTCATTTGAACAAAACCGAATCAACTTACTCCTTAACCTTTACATCACAGTTTACTGATTCTTTCAAATTAGTCTTGTAACTGTTCATTCTTAGTAAGCCAATCTTTAAAACAGCTCTGTTGAACCACAGATTGCCTCTACATCTAAGCAAAATAGATCACTAAGGTGTGACATTATTTGTATCATTATTCAACTATTTATGCCAGTTCTGCGATCTGCCTTTTGTAGCTTTTCTCCTCCATGGAATTTATGAGAGTGACTACTGAAGTGCATTAAATTATTTCAAATAAATTTATAGTCTTCAAAGTGCCATAGCTCAATGCAGTTCAGAAGCCTAAACACGATCATGAACTGTGAAGAAGGCTTCTTTCAATCAGTAAGGCTACTGTACCCTTTTTTTATACAATCTTGATATATGCAAGACACTAAAATATAATAAGATTAGTTTTGATTAATGCTTCATATTGGCACTGCTGAAAATTTGCAAAAATGGCCCTCATTACTAAAATCAGAATTATTATTTTCGAATAATCTATTTTAATTTTTATGTTCCCTTTGTAAACATGTGCACAGTTGTTTTTAAATTGGATAACACATTTCTCATATGACATGTATTAGAGAATGTGTGTAATAGTGGTCTATAGAAATTATCAGATTTCCATAGAAACCAAAATATAAGATCACCTGCATGCTTTGCACTTCAAGAATCTAAATCATTAATTGTTTTTCAGCCAACTACTCAATAGAATTTTTCAATGAATTAATTGAACTTGGTGAATAACACAGTCACATTATTCTCACTTAATTTTTTTTATTTTACTTGTTCGTAAACTTCAGGTTAGCATAAGTTTATAATGGCTTAGAATTTTTTTTTTTTTTTTTCTTGCAGGAAGAAGCTCAAGATGCATTTGAACAGAAATTATTTCAATTTCTTTTTCAGCTGGTGACAAACTAAGTGGGAGAACTAGTGCAAAGGACTGTGTTCAGTATAATTTTTTCCAGAAACAAAGGTCAGTGACATGGAAAGATTTTTATCTCTTCACTCATCTCGAGCTCATTATTTATTTTCTGTTGCCTCTCCGGTATTTGAATATTCAGGAGGAACATCTGTCATGAAAAGCGAGACAATATTAACCTCAGTTAATTGTGTGTGAATTCAGCCAGGTATTTTCATCTAACTCTTAGTGGTTATCTAAACC
This sequence comes from Tyto alba, assembly GCF_018691265.1. Classification (NCBI taxonomy): domain Eukaryota; kingdom Metazoa; phylum Chordata; class Aves; order Strigiformes; family Tytonidae; genus Tyto; species Tyto alba. The sequence goes on from NW_024881327.1 coordinate 31,948,542, forward strand.
TTTTATCATACCATGCTCTTTACTTTCTGGTATGGACTTTAGAAATCTATAATAAATGTAGACCATCCCTATCATTAAGTTATATTCTCTGTCTTGTTTCAGTTATTCAAGTACAGATAGCTAAAAAAATAGTGACATCCAAGGAAAAACTTGAAATTTACTTTTGTGTCATGCACCTAGCAAAATTAAGGGCTTTCTAATATATAGTCTTCAGACTTTTTTACTACAGAAGTTTGGGCTGTTGTATAACAACTAAAACATCATGTGAGCTGCTATACAACATACCTGTATTTCTCTTTGCCTAGTCTTTATCACTATAGATGCTTTTGAAATCAGGATCTTATTTTCTTCCATTTTGATACATTTTGTTCATAAGTCTGTACCTGCAATTGTTTTTCCTTGCAATGCTGGTGAGCTAATACAGTCAACTCTCATCTTCTCTAGACCAATGTTCATCTTTTATCTTCAGGATGAGAAGGGAATTCTCATCTTGTGAAGCATACTGGATATATATAGATATTTATGTTTATATAGTAAAATATATACAAATACATACAGCCAGAAATGAAGTAGCAGAGGTGATGAGGAATCAATCAAGTTATTTAAGGAATATTGCCTGGTCCTTTATCCCTAGTAGCTGGATTCGTCAGTGATGTATGATTTCATTAATGTCAATATTTAATTTAATTTTAAGAGAAACTGTTTATTATTTCATCATAAGTGGTATCTTGTGGGCAGAATAGAGTAGTAAAGAATTGAGATTTCCAAAAGCTATGAACAGTGTAGGAACCAAAGAATAACTGGTTTAGAAATAAAAAATAAGGAAAAAGAAACACAAAAGAAATATGTAATAGACTGATTTTTAAAGTTTTCTGTAAGAATCATTAGTAGTGCTTTTCTTCAAAAAGGTGTGCAAATGATTACTGCATACTAAACCTCCCTTCCATAATATAATACCATTAAAAAGATAAAATGCTGTTCATAGATGTGATTTACATATTAATACATGTAAATTGTGAATCAAATCATAATTCATAAAATGAAAGTAGTGTTTACAGTTCATTTTGTGTTGTGCTAGAGCAACTTGACAATGGAGTTGATTAAGTTTAGGTCAACTCCTATGGTCATCTGGATTATACTACTGAAGTTTCTGAGATTAATTAACCTGAGAAGCCTAATTACTGTCAATTTAGGATCTTAAAGTGAAATATGAAAGAGGAAGAGTGAAAAAAGTTTGAATTAGAAAATATCTGAATATCTTCAACAACATGTTTTTTTCATCTTTAATTCAGCATAAACCCTTTATGTGCTGCATCTTTTAACTATATAACCATGCAAAAATGAGAAGTATAGCTTACTCTTATTGAAAAATATTTTTTTTGCTGTTAAAATACTGTATCTACCATGTCATAGTTCTTAAATGTACTTATATCAGTGCATCACAGGCTCTGTTAGAAGGTCCATTAAAAAACCTGAAAAAAATGACTGGTGAGGTGCTTTGTACATCACAAACCCCATGAAGTTTCACAAGTTATATTTTACCATGAAAAGAAAGAGGAAAAAACCTCCAGTGTTAACTCATTTATCCACTAGGGAAACTTGGGCTCCAGTAATTGCTCCAATGAAAATTTAAGTACCATTTCTAAGAAGTCATGTGACACAACAGAAAAGATTAAGGACAGCAGAATTCTGTAGAGTTTTGTAGTGAAAGCATGATTGGGGAAGATGGATCTTGCATGATTAAGCATCTTCAGGTGAAACATCTGTATACTTCGAAGATACAGCAATCACTATGTTACTGGGGTGCTGCTGCCTCTTCTTTACCTATTGCACTCTTTTAAGGAAAAGGGCTGTCTATTGCACCTCATATGAGAAAAAGATCTTGATAGTGAATCCTCACTGGGAAAAGTACCTTTCTGATCTCTAGGGTTAATGTTAGAGCCACAGGCAAATGAGTGGGCCACTAACTCTACCCTGGCTTGAGGTTAAACTAACTGTGGAAAATTACTAGATGTGACATGAGAAATTGCTGAAAAAAGTTATAGATAACTCGAGGAAGGCTGGCTGGATCTCAAAAACAGTGAAGGAGTTATGTGAGAAATAGCTAAACTCCACAGGCTGTTAGAGGGGAGTACTGGGAAACTTTAGGGGAGCACAGTCTTATAAGGCCAACAACACCTATGTAGCCATAGCAGTTATCCCATATATGGCTGATATTACATCATAATGCCATATGTGAGTATATATGTCATAAATCTGGAACCAATAGGGGAAAAGTAATTAGAGATAGGTTATTTACTTGGGAGAATACCGGGGCCAAGAAAGGAAGGTACAAGGATGTGAAGGACAGCCAGATGACGGAAATCTTGTGGGCAGGGTTGTCATGAAGTATTAGTCAAACAACCTTGTGCTTATTTATTGCAGCTAGAACAGGTCAATAGACCATAAAAGCTGAGCCTACTTTTTTTGGTCAGGAGAACTGGGGTGGAAGTGGTGGGGCACTGCTGCCCCTTACTAGCACATTTATACCCAGACAGAAGAAGCAAGCATCTTGGTATCACTCTGCTGGTGCCTGTTTCAGACCATCAGCTACTTCCAGACCACTACTTCATAACAGTTAAGCATATTTCTGTGAGATGAATGTTAAATGGTATCCTCCCCTCAGTGTATCCAGCTGCATCATTTAGGCAGTTCCCAGCTATGCATAAATTCAACAACAGGTAAATCCTTCCTTCTCCCATGGCCATTTCATTAAGCCATGACTTTATTCCATGTATTATACCAAGAATCCAGCCATCTGATGTGCACTTATGGATCCTGCTAACAGGACTTCAAGCAAACATTAACTGCTTGCAGGCAAAGTGCTATAGAATATCCACTTTCTGGACAATCAAAACAAAAGGACCCCATGGTTGCTGGATGGTGTGGAGTTCTTTCTAGAACCTCCAGTAAAAAATAACTAGGTGTAGTCACTGATTTCTGGTATACATTGCTCCTGCTCTGTGTACGATCTCCATTCCACTTTTCCACATTTGAACCTTCACTGCTGCGTTTCACTCTAACAGTTAGTTCCCTTTATACTTCTGCCACTCCTCAGTGAGCCTGCCAGTACAGGAGCCTTCCTGCTCTGCCTTCACAGACCACAACATATCATTGGACGCAACAGACTTCGCTTGCAGACTTGCAGCCTCTGTTACTAGCTCTCACTAAACCTTAGGGGATGCCAACAGTTTTATCTAAATCACAGACAATTTAGCAGGGGTTTCCTGGGTCATGTTGCACATCCCAAAACCCCAATATTTTCCTCAACCAGTTCTATGGTAGATTTTCTTTATATCAAACTATCGTCTCTCAGCACTAACGATAATAAATCTGTGATGTAGGGACTATATCACTACTTGGAAATAATAATAAATAATTATTACTTCATAGATAAATTTATGTTTCCAGGTTGAGGTTGGCTTCTGGAAAATTATTTGGAAATGAGTAAATGTTACGCAGGGTAGTCCTCAAAGTTACTACAAGTATCTTCTGTAGAATAGTGTAAAATACTGTGAGAGAATTCCATAAGGAACATGGATGTAGGACAATGCAGTTAGGTTTCTCACATGCAATCATAAATTATCTTTTTTTACATAGGTGTCAGTCTTGTAAAGAATTATGTGCATGATTATCTTCAGGTAAGAGTATTCTTACCAGAAGCATAAAAATAAGTCTACTGGCTTTTCTATGAAAATTAAAACATCTCCTCAAACAAATAAATTAGAAAGTCTGGGTACTTCTTATTCTTGAAGAACCTTATCCAATAGAAAACAAGACTATAATTCTGCATGCCAGTCAATTATCCAGATGTCAGCATACACATAGGTTTACTACCTGCCCAAAATGAAACTGAATATGAGCACATGCTTTGCTGTTACTCTTACATATTTTACTTATTGTACAACTACTACACACACTTCAGTGCTGTACCGAATCAAAGCCAGCATTTGCACACACTATAAAACTTCAGCAAAAATCTCTGACTGAGGATAAAGAATTTTGTACATTCCTGTAAGCAGACCAGTTTTGTAAGGTGACTGTTGTTAGTTGAGGTTGTTTTGTAAGGTAATGAACTTACATAACTCTGGCTATCATGTTGTGATTTTCTGAATGTATATACTTCCATAGGATTCAGTTTGATTTGGTTAAACTTTTAATCAAGCTGTAAAAAGGTGGGCATAATTTATTTGTGTACTAATTGGACGGTGTGTTTTTATTGTTTTGTTGTGGACACTGTAAATCTCATTGTTAGCTCTAGTTCTTTTTTTACCTGATAATTTAAACAACCTCTGAATTTATTTCTTAGACAAATGAAGTAAAAATATTGGCTTGGAATAATTTATATTTATTTTAATACTTTTGCAATATACATTTTTTGGTATGCCTACATAGAATATCTGTGTCCAAGTAATATCTCCATCTGCTGAAATGCCCTGCTAAGACCTTTAATAAACTATACTGAACAAATAACTGAAAAGAAAAATAATGAGATGGAAGGAAAAATATGTTCTGTGTATTGTTGTTTCCTTTTCCTTATGCAGAATATATCTACCAAAATTGTTTTTATTAAAGTTTATTATACAAAATCAGTTATTATTACCAAATTATCCACCCATATCATAACTTCTGCTGTAGTAATATATCGTTGTGATCACCAGATGATGGTTAGTCCCCAAAAAGAAGCTGAAATTAGAAACTGTCGGATAGTGTGCTTCCCTGAAATGTAAAATACAAAGCTCAGATTTCTTTAAAGACTTTGGTTGAGTGGTTTTTCTACTGCAAAATACAGAAGTGAGGTTAGCAAGTTAAGGGCACTGCATCAAGAGCTGATTAATAGCCTCTGAGTGAATGAATATGTGTCTGCCATCCTACAGCAAAGGCCATATGTTACACTATCACTTTCATTCCAAACTGCATCTTAGCCCAGTGACAAGAATAATTTCTGACAAGCAAGGAATTTGTCTAATACAAGAGATATCATAATTTGCAACAGCAGAATTGCTGAATGACCTGTGGACCTAAGACTTTCTCTTAGGCAACACACTAAGGCTTCATCTAATAGTGCCCGTGTTTGTCATCTCTGAAAGGAGCTGAAGAAAATGTCATTCAAAGTCAGGACTTCACAGTGCTGATTGCAAGATGTAAATTAATATAGCTTCTTCTAGATCAAATAAGCTCATGGAATATATCTAAGAGGCACAATAAACTATGAAAATTGCTTTCACTGCAGAAATAATGTGTTGGAGAAAGTGTTAGAAACAGTATTACTTTTAGAACTAAACTACAAATTCTAAGATGTCAATATGTTGTTTGAAGCAAGTAAGTTCTATTTACGCTATTATGCATACAAACTGTTTTGCTTTTAAATCATACCAGTTAAAATACTAAATTTTATGTCTGAATGTACAGTTCCTCAGATAAGTTACTTTGTTACCATGTTGTTTTTTTCTCGAGTGCCATATTAAATTCAAATCAAGTAGAGTTAATAGTTTTATGTTTTTAAAACATTACTAACAGAAAACTGATCAGAAAATCTTAAGTTCTGCTTACTGCAGTTACTGTACTCACTATATTCACCACAACAATACCTGAAATTAAAAGAGACAGGAAAGATATTATTTTGTGAACTGTTGTTTGGCTAAATTCAGAATCTAACTGGTGAATTCTAAAGCATTTGCATTAAGTTAACCTAATAGTTTGGTTCTGGTCGTTTTGTAACATCAATTTGTCTTGTATGCTTTACAGGACTTTTGCTATTTAGAAGGTCAAAAAATTTTACAAGGGCTTTGGCATCTCCCTTTTGGGCTTCTCTGGAAACACAGATATTAAAATCACAGAGAACTAACCAGACTTTCTATAACCTGCTAACGTGTATTATATGTGTCTCAGTATATATTTTACATAGACTAGCTGATTCTGAAATTAGTGAGAATGCCATGATTAGATCAGGATTTTTGGATCAGAATGAGGACTGTTTATTAAAAAATTCTATTTGTACCCATTTTGGCTATTAGATATCTTTATAAATGCATACAGAAATCCCAGTATCTCTGACAATTCACAGCCTAAATAATATTTTACAAACTTTTGAAGAAAATATACATGCACAAGACCATTATTTCCCTTTACCTCTCTTTCTCACTTCTTATCATTTTGTGTGGTAAAAAATAGAGATGGTCTTTGTATCTAAAGTAGAAAAGATTCAGATCCAGGAAGCATTTGTTGCTGTTTTTATTGCTGAGAACTAAAGGGAGAGTGATGGCAGAAGGGAAAGGAAAACCAACTACTGGAATTCTCCTTCCTGAGTTGAATGCCTAGGTTCCATGTAATTCACAGTTAATGTGCCACCAGAGGGAAGTGTACCCTTCAGGCTGATAGGAAATGGTGTAAGTTAGCTACACATTCATTAAAAATAAAAGAATCAGGCAGATTTAAGAGACTGACTGGAGAGAGGAAAGCATCTGCTTATAGCCAGTCAGGATCTTCCATCTGTGCACCATCCTGGTTTTCTGAGTCGGTACTCATCTCTTCCATGTGTGAAGCCAGAGCAGGTGTGCTATTCCCTGAACAACTATAATGGCTATGATATATGGGATTTACCTTCAAAGCCAATCTCTGCTTGATTTGGAGAAGGAACTTTCAATATTTCTTTGTCAACTGCCATACAGGAGACATCCTGTCAGACTTCTGTACCATTGCTTGTGGCTTGCTATCCAGTGATTTCTGCAAATATCAAATAGCAAAACTTTCAATGCTGCATGAGACCAGTATGCCTATGGCTTAAAGTGGCAGCCCAGGCTGATCTTCAGTACCTATGTAGTGCATGACTTCCCCCAAGTATGTTTGGAGAGCTCGAATTCAGTTCCCATTTGTAAAAAAGAAAGTAACACTTCTCTGCTTAGATCACAAGGCTATTCTTAGGATAAATTAAGCATTGTAATTCATGTTGCAATCAAAAGCAAAGTGTTTCAGTGTCAATCAATAAAAGCTGAATAAAGCAGAATCTATAACCCCTGAATTCATTGACAACACAGTGCTTAGGGAATATTAAATGTTAACACTCCAAGCAATAAGCCAATTTCAATAACTTCCAGAGAAAAGTTATAGGCAGAAAGCGTCTTGAATTTTGCCTGGCCCTGGAATCCTTTGTGCTCTTTCTGTACTATGCACACAGGATGGAGAAAACAGCTTCTACACAGAGCACTTGCATTAAAGGTGGTAGGCATGGTATTTCTAAATCAAATATCTTTCCTGCAAGGCCCCAGCCCCATGAAATCAGCCATCTGATTGTTAAAGCTAGGGTGTCTAGCATAACCAGTGGAAAATGTATATGGTTAATCAACACTGCTGCAAGGCAAAATATGTAAAATGCTTTTGGAAATGCAATCTTTCCCTGCAATCTTTGTGCTAGGAAGGATGGGAACCATGCTTACATTTTCTCTCCAAGATCGCTACTGACCCCTTCATATCTCTTACTATTAAGGCTCCTTCAGAAAACATATTAGCTCATGGGTCATATTTACACTTTATATCTTTAATAATCTAAATTAAATTGAGAATAGTTCTGGGATATATATAGTATGTAGAAGAAATCTACTTTAAAAATGCTTTCCCTATATAAATACTTGTCATCAGACTTCATGAATGCAGAATACATAGAAAAAAAGCCTATATTGAGAAATGTTGGGAAAAAAAAGTCTTTACATTTAACTTTCTATCATAGGTATGCCCAATGAAGCAGCATGAAGGATCTCATTACTATAGCAAAATAAAGAATTTCCTAAGAGAGTTTTCTAGTTTCATATTAGATTATTCCCCCTCTGAAACACAGTGATTACTGCGCCAAGTGATACATAAAAATAAGAACAGTAGGCTTCATCAGTTTCAAAGGAATCAGCATTACTAGAAAAATACGTGTCAGCAATGACACTGAGTAGGTGTTGTGGTTTGACCCTGCCCTTTGGTGGGATGGGGGAGAGAATTGGAAGAGTAAAAATGAGAAAATTCATGGGTTGAGATAAAGACAGTTGAATAAATAAAACAAAGGCCATGTGCACAAGCAAAGCAAATCAAGGAATTGGTTCACCACCTCCCATGGGCAGGAAGGTGCTCAGCCATCTCCAGGAAAGCCAGGTTACATCACACGCAGCAGTTACTTGGGAAGACAAACACCATCACTCCAAACGTCCCTCACTTCCTCCTTCTTCCCCCAGTTTTACATGCTAAGCATGATGTCATATAGTATGGAATGTCCCTTTAGTCAGTTGGGGTCAGATGTCCCAGCTGTGTCTCCTCCTCCTTCTGTACCCCCCCAGCCTGCTCACTGGTGGTGTGGGTTGAGAAACAGAAAAGGCCTTGGCTGTGTAAGCACTGCTCAGCAATGACTAAAACTGTTATCAACACTGTTTTCAACACAAATCCAGAAATAGCCCCATCCTAGCTACTATGAAGAAAATTTACTCTATCCCAGCCAAAACCATCACAGTAGGATAGGAAAAGTGTGTATTTTATATGCATGTAATATTCATGTACTGCACAACTTCTTTCCAGATAATCTGTATTTCTTTGAATAAGAAAAAATTTTTTTTGTATTTTGTCTTCAAAAAACAGCCTGTAGTTAGTTTTTATCTCATCTGTAATTCTGAGTTTCACTGCCATCAGCTAAAGTAATAAACATTTCTGCCTGAAAGTGTATTTTAAAGAGAATCTTCTCAAAATTCATACCTTTAACTTGGCAAAACATTGTTCAGGCTTTAAATAAATCTTCTCCCAATTTGAGTCATAGCTGTATGGATGAATTCACAAACAATTCTTTGAGAATACAGAAACCAGAAACTTTGCAGAAAAAAAAAACAAAAAAGAAGAAAAAGAAATATATGTAAAGCAGATACATTTCTTGAAACAGGAAACTCGCTTGTTCCCCAAGGCATAGTAAGCATTACTTTAAAGCTCCTTTGTTCACTCTTTTCCGAAACCCAGAATAAACAAAATGGTTATATTTAAGATAGTTCATCTAAGTCTATTCTGATGAATTGAACATCTGCAAGAAAAAAAAAAAATCTTTCAATCACCTGGAACAAAGTTAATTTAGTGCAGCTGAGTAGAAATTAGAATTTCTACATGACTATTTTTTTTTTTTCTTCAAATCAGGAGAAAATGTTGGACTATTAAGAAGGTGATGAAACAAAAACACTGAGAAAAATCTTGCTTTATTTATGACTATTTGTGTCAGGTTTGTGTGAGTGGATTTTTATAGCAGGGTTTTTTATAGCAGGAGAGGGGACTACAGCAGTGGCCCCCTGTGAGAAGTTTCTTGAAGCTCTTCTGGCTTCAAGTTGGACCTACCTCTGCACCAAGGCTGAGTCAATTAGTGGTGGTGGCTGAGCCTCTGTGATAATGTATTTAAGAAGAGGAACCTGGGAGAAGGAGTTGCGAAAAGGACACCTATGCAGCCACCAAGGTCAGTGGAAGAAAGGTGGAGAAGGTGGGGATGTGCACTGGTGCAGAGACCCCCTGCAGCCCACAGTGAGATGGCAGAGCCGCCTCCCTGACACCCAGGGAGGTCCATGGTAGAGCAGATGCTGACCTGAAGCTTGTGGAGGATCCCACATTGGAACAGGTGACTGTACCCAAAGAAGGCCGGGATCCTGTAGGAAGAAGCAGCCCCTGCTGTTGTAGTTTGGCACTGGGAGGATCACAACATGCGGAGCGTCCCACACTGGAGCAGCTTGGAGAGAACTGCAGCCTATGGGAAGGATTCATGGCGGAGAAAGTTCGTGGAGGACTGTTTCCCATGACAGGGAGACCACACTGGAGCAGAGGAAGAATACGAAGAAGTTCCCCCCTTTGCTCCCCAAAGATGGAAGAAGTGACAGCACTGACTGCACCCCCCATTGCCTGCCCCCTGCACTGCTGGGGAGGAGGAGGTAGAGATATTGGGAGCAAAGCTGAGCCCAAGAAGAAGGGAGAGGCAGAGGGAAGGTGTTTTAAGATGTGGTAATGCTTCTCACTGTCCTACTCTGTCTGTTACGTGTAGTTGTCAGCATCTGAATTAAATATATGTTCTTTATTCTTCCCCTAAGGAGTCTGTATCTTGCTGGTGACTGTAATGAGTGAGTCATCCCTCCCTGTCCTTATCTTGATTACTGAGCCTTTTGCTTTATTTTCTCCATCCCAGTCCTGACGGGGGAAGGGGGCAAGTGATCAGCTGCATGGTGCTCAGGAGCCCTCTGAGCTCAAACGATAGCACTACTATGATGGGCTATACTTTTTAGCCATAATCCTTTAGATCATATGAAATATAGTGTGTCTTGACAGCAGAGAAAGGGGGCATTTGGTATCCCCATGGTCTAACTTCTCTTTGGGTGTTACCTGTAAACAAATTTCATTAACGGAGGAGGAAAAGAAAAAACAAACAAACAAACGAACAGCTGAACAATATAGCTTGGAGAATGTGTATTTTTATTCAGTTACATGCATTAGGAATATGTGTATATTATATTGTGGTAAATTGAAGAAGGATGTTTTCAAATGGTTATTTTTCATTGTATTTGATTTGACTAAGTCAACTCTTTTAGTGGGAGATTTCTGGATCCTGTGCTAAGGTGTGTTTTCCTAATAATGTTATTTTTCAGTCTTATGATGGATGAAGTAGCATTCTTTAAGTCATGACAACTCTAAAGGAACCTATTCTACTTCACATTAAAAGAAACTAGGAGGATGCACACACTGTCTACAGTCATCTGACAGCTGGTAAACTCTAGTTGGAGACCAAAAATCTATCTGAAAACTTCTTGAACTGCTCTGAATGTCTTAAATTGCTCCAGACACAAGTAACATAGGAGTTTTGCACAGGAGTTTTGATCAGATTAAGTAGAACAACTTAATTAAACAATTGAAATACGTGTGCTCAGTCAAGTAAAAGGTCAGGAATGTGCACATATATCTTTGAAGGCTCAGGTAGAAAACAGTAGGAATTTTGAAATTCCTCACAGACAAATTAAATTTTTAGTTTCAGTATTTTTAGTATTATTAACATATTTGTTACAGAGATGTTTTCAACATTAGGTATGCTGGCCCTTTTTCAAGAAAATGGTTAACATAAAGTTTTCTGAGTACTAGCAACTAGTCCTTGACTGGAACTGTGGAACTAATCGCACATATGTTGTCTTAATTGTTCTGCCTAAATGTTCTATCTTGATTATTTCTTACTAAAAGTATATATATATAGGCTATGTTTTTGATGGAAATTAAGAAATTTGATAAAACTGAACACAATTCTATTGTGACTACGAGAATCATAATATATCAGAAGCACTGGGGCATCAATGATCTACATTTCCTTCGACCTTAAACTATCTAACCAAAGAGGAAAAGCTACCATTCTTCTTTGTACAAGTTTTGGACAAGTGCAAACTAAAAGCTACAGAAAGTGCCTGGTGTTAAAGAATGAGAGTCATAGAAACTGATTAAGCTCATTGTCATTAATGGGAAGAACTTACTGATTTCAGTGAGCTTTACATCAGTGTTACAGAATCTGCTTAATTTCACCTTCTATGAGGTGATTCCTCACCACTGAGGATAACATGGTGCAGTTATGCAGAAAGTGTTCAGAGGTTTAAAATGGTGTGCAAGCATATAAAAATTAACTTGTACCTTTGCTATCCATCTAAAGAGATAAAAAGGGTCTTCAGTGGCAGGCATAAATAGTCAAAGTAATTGAAAATTAGGCTACGTTGTTGATTCATTCACAGGTATAGCTTTGTTACAAAAAATGGCTATAATTGTTTAACTAATATATCTCTTCTGACTTGCATTTCATGACCATGCCATTAATCATGGATGTCCAAATTCTTATTTTAACAGCACTTGTTTCAATTCTCTAAGTTAATAGGTCTTTTAGTTGGAAAGATTCCACATTCAGAAGATCTATTAAGAAATTCAAAGGTTATTTGAATAGATTATGGATGAATATTCTGTTGCACAGGTATACTTGTAGTGCTGTATATTAATCAGTATTTCATTACAAGTTAAGGTCAGATCTAGACAGAGTTGTACAAAACGTATTTAGTGCACTATATGCATTATTTTGATCACACACAGTATGATACGAGAAAAGTAACATTTAATTGTTAGTTTATCACTCTCCAGAGTCAAGTAAACACCTAAATTTTCAGTGTTCATGCTAGCTTATATAGTTAAGATCAGTTTTGTGGTACTGCATTGAAAGCAGACATTGTGGTTTGCAAACCAAATAGGTTTTAACAGCCAGTATTCAAAAATTACAGCAGGAAAATTGTATTCTGCAGACATCAGAGTATTTTCATGTTTTAGAAGTCAGAAAAATTGCCTGTGGCCTTTTCTGGATAATGATGTCCCAACATTTGACCATGTCATAGGAAATGTTTTTGTGGTGTCTTCAGAGAAATCCAGTTGCATCATGATCTTAACTTTCTGAATTTTTTCTTTCTTTATGTACTGAACTCTTAGAAAAATGGCAAATGTTTTTCATGACATAATATTTCCAGTCAGAATACTTCTAAACAATAACAGTGTATTTACACAAGCTATAAGAAAAATATTTTCTTACCCACATTGCTGGTTTTCCTGTATTCAGCTGTAGAGCTTCTTATGACTGAGATGTCTTTGTGCAGACTTTTTAATTATAAAGGAAGAAGATCTATTTTTATCCTAACTCTTGCAGGGAACATATATATAGAAATCTGTAATAAACCTAATCTTTCATTGTATTGCTACATTGGAATAAAACATTGTGAAACTACTTTTTTCTAATTTAGGGTGCTATTGAAGTTTTCTAGAAGAACGGTATTCTTACAGTGTATGTAGAATACATGAGTGTTATTCCTGATTGTGACAGTCACCTTGGCATGGAATAATTGCATGGAGCAAAGAGTAGATGGTCAGGGTGGAAACACTATTTCTAACTGGCAAAATTTTTCAAGCTAAGGAAAACTTTTCTCATGTGAAGTCTATATGAGAAGTCATTTAAGAGTTAAAAAAAAACCCCAGTCATTGAGGTGTTTCTTCAGATATTGCTTAAAAGTTTTATTTCAGTTTTAGTTATTTACATTTGACTGTTAAGATATAATCAGCTTAAATCTTAAAATACAAAGTTATTTTTACAGTAAAACTGAGTGCTTTGTTTTGAAGAGAACAAAGTAAAAGTTGTTTACATGAAAAACACCATCATGTTATTCTGACTAGCTTTGAATTATTATTGATTCGGACAGACCTATTTGCAGGATGTTTAGTCACTGATAAAATCCTTCACACAAATCCATAAAATTCTTTCACTGTTCTTTGAGAAGTGAGAATTATGTTTAAATTAAATCTGGTTCCTGTTTGAGAACAACTTTTTTCATAAAGTAATGTCTATGTGGAAATGGTGATTGTTAGAGTGATATCTCTTTGCTAGGGCAGGGCATAATAATATATCATCTGTATCTAATTTGCTATGGTATTGTAATGATTCGTTATCACATATAGCTCCCTTTACGTTTTAGATGAGAACTTTGAAGAATGTGCAAAACTGTAATTGGTGAACTCTCCTTTGTGTTAGTTAGTCTGGTTAGATTTTACATGGGTCAATCAGTTACCCTAGATCATAAATGAACAAATTTAATACTACTTTATGCAAAACAGAGTTAAAAACTTTCCCTTTACTTGCTTGTAATTTTGCAATATTAACAAAAGTAGCCAGACAAGTAATTTAAGTGAGTTGCTTTCTATTAAGAAGTAAAGCCCAGAGAGACTAATGACCACACACATTAATTTCTTGACAAGAAACACCTTTCAACATTTATTACAATGTACTTGGGCCCTCAACAACCATAACTCAATTTAAAAAATACTTGTAATACAGAAAATTGGCTGATGGTGTAGAATGCTGTAACATTCTATTCATGCTTTAGCCAAAGGTCAGAAAGAGCATGCAACATATAAGCATTATACAAATTTTTTCAGGACATTTTTGTGTAACTTAGAGACAAATCAACAAAGGAAAAAAACAAACCACTACATTTAATATTGAAGTCCAGACAGAAAATGTTTCAATAAATGCAAATTTTTCTTTATGAACTAAATTTTAGTCTGAGGTATAAAGCCATTGAATGTGTTTTGATGGGGAAAGCAGTTTTATTTCCTCCCACATTAAACTCCCCAAATTTCTACGCTGTTTCTGAATTGAATACAAAAAATAAATATATTATTAAGTAGGTATATCTGTATTATAAGTTTCAATTCAGCTAGTTCTCATACATACTTTACCTTTTCAGGACCATAAACCACTATTATTCTATTAAGCTCTCACAATTAATTAAAATTGTAGTGTTTTAAAATATTTTTTATATATTATTCTTATATTTTCATTTTGTAAAATGGAAAGTAAGAAAATTAAGTATATATTTATCTGTTTATTACATGGATAAATTGATAAATTAAGGTTGAAAACTATCAGACCGTTCCAAACTGGAAGCAGTAAGAGACTATGTTCATACTAGATTGTTTACCTCTACAAATAATTGATAAAGCTCATAGCTTTAACGTTATAAGTACAGAAGTATCCTTCCAGGTTCCAGATTTGCTTATTTATTTGAACATACAGTTCAAAAATACAATTCTAAAATTAAGATGATATAATTTGGAACCATAGAAAAGAACACGACCTTCAAATCTTAATTTTATCATTGTAGAGGCATTCTTGCAAAATTAGTTAGAAATAGAAAGGAATTATATTTTATTTTTAATTAAAATACAAGAGCAGTAAATTACACTGGTGAAATGGTCCAAGGGGAATTGTTATTTGCCCCTTTACAACAGTGAGTAGAAAATAAACATAAAATGTTACAAAATCCAAACAGAAGACTGAATTCTCAAAGTGACAGTCTTCATTTAGGCAGCAGTATCCAAGAATGCAATTCCCATAACTTCTATCTATTCTTCTAAGAACTTCTAAGTAATTTAAAACTTTGTTTTAATTCCATGAGTCTTTCAGATACCAAAGATCTGTTTCAGCTCAAGAGCCATTTTGGCTTTGATATGTATTATAAGTTGCATTAAACTAAGTGCTTTTCATAGAAATTCTCTAATGAGTTTGATTTGGTAGGAGTGAGAATAACACACAATATCCATAACAAAACTGAGCGTTACAGAAGATCGAGAGACCAACATCTTCTTCCTGTTTCAGAAAAAGAGCTGTAGGAGGACATCACACCTCCTTTCAGAGGAATCTTTTAGACAGTAGAGCAAACTTGCAGGATACTCCAGACTGTGCTTATGCCCAGTTCTGTCATGAGTGACACATGTTAGGGAAAGGGGTAGATATGAGATGGTTCATATATATGAGGTTTTATTATGCTTACTTAAGATGAGCTGTAATTGGGTAGTTTGGACTGTAAGTCTATAGCATGTAATAGATGATAAGGTATACTGAACAAGTGGATAATTCTAATGTGCTATGACACATCTTCTTTACTTACTTGGGCTGCTTCATTTTAAAATAAATACAAATCGTTTATTTGATGCAAAATATAGAACTTGATTGTGTTATACTCACTGGATACAAGGTCATTGATAGGATTTCTTGGGTGGGTGAAATGAGGAAGTTTTTAGGAATATATTTATTACAAAAAGTCTTTTTATAAAAAAAAGTGTAGTGCATCTGTAAATTATCCTCACCTTAGCACCCCTTCTGTAAATTTGGATGTGGCAATTAGGAATTATCATTTATTTGGACTCTTGATGTCAGAGGGATCGAAGGGCATACAGCTTCTTACAAAGTAAATTCTTTACTGGCTTATAGCACAAGACCTATGTGAGACCTGTGCTTTAACAGAGCAGCTCCTTGTGCCTGCCTGTCACTGTTAATGATGTGTAATTTATGGAAATAGTAGATAGCAATTCCTAATCAGCAAATCTGAAGCTAATAATGCTGGAATGTATCAGATAGAATTGATGTCAGATTTATGAAAAATTGAATTAACAAGTAAATTTTCTCCTATCAACAGCTGTAAGACCTTATTTTAGAAAAGCATTCAGTCTATTCAGTAACACATTTAAAAGATTGGTTTAAATCTTACTCTGTTTATTAATTATTAATAAGGTAGGTCTAATAATTATTGAACAAAAAAACATTCAATAACTGAATGCTTTGTATTATATTTTAATATTTTAATTCTTAATATATGAACTGAGATTGAACTTACTTAAAGTAGTTACTTATATGGAGTAATTGGAAAGGAAAATTCTCTGGTTTTTTTTTTTTTTTTTTACTTATGCTTTGGATCTTTATTATGATCAATTCTAATCATACCAGTGACAAGAAAAAAAAAAAGCATTGTTATTCACACTACACAACTTTTCTGTGATGGTTGTATAGATAGAAGATATTTTTTGAATTCACTATTTTTTGGAAAGGTTTCTGCATTCTCATTGATTTTATTCCTTAAGCTACATGAAATCAGTCACAAGAATATGAACTTAACTATGCACTGTCACCTGCTCTTCAATGTTATCAGATTGCCTGGGTTATTTGAGGATAATTTTTTTATGACACATAAGTCAAAGTATTTGGGGAACATAATGTTTTGACATGAAAAGCTTGATTCAACTGCTCTTACTTCTTCAGCGTAAAAAGTTTCTTATTGAACTAGGTTACTCACCAGATTTCCAATCTTCATTTCCTAACTATTCCTTCACTGAATTTATAATAAAAAGCTGAGTACCATCATAGGGGCAGGATGTAAGAAAGATTATATTCCTCTCTGCAGTGTATGTTGTATAGATGAAGACAACTTAATGTATCTCTCATCCTGAATTTGACCACAGTATAGAAATGTCTAGGAATATAGGGAATTAAGCAAACAGACTTTTTTGTTGAGTTTACTAAATGTTTTTCATTTACAAATTTCCATATATGTTTGTGTATAGTTTGAAGTCTGTTGTATGGATCTGCATGGACAGTGGCAGAAGAAAAGCTCACTTATAGCTTATCATAAACCCTTCAATTATATGATGTCTATCACATTATTAAATAATCAGGACTGACATATGTACCCAAACTGTGAAAAATATGGTGAGTATTTTTAAAATGAATCATGATAGTAATTATAATTTTGGTCTGCACTGAGAAGACAAATGTCTTCAGAGATGACAGTGGAATAGACAAAATATGGCACTGACGGAGTGGAGCATGTTGCTCAAACAGCTTGACTGATTGCCTGTATCAGATATCACTAGTTTGGAATAATCTACAGAATCAACACCAGCTGAAAGGAATTCCAATATTCATTTGGTTTCTATAGAGCTCAGCTGATTCATGACTGAAAATCTGAAACTTTTGAAAGTTTAAGTAGAGAGAGGGTATATAGGTATGTTAAGATTAAATTAAAATCCTAAACCTTTAATGTGTTTTTATTGTTTCTGTTCTTGTTTGCTTGCTTTCTTCTGGGAAATATGAATTACGTTTAGAACCAAGAATTAAGAGATGGGGAGATTCTCAGTAAGTCAAATCTAGACATCTTTTAAGCTTTTGGCACATTACAGGGGTAAACTGGAGAGATTTATATGGCTTGTAAAATTGCATCTAGCAAAATAATGTAATATCTCAACTGATCCTGAAATGTATTATCATAGTTGTATTTCTGCTTACTTATTTGTGATGTTTACTTAAATCCTTATTTTATTTATATAGTTCTAACTCTGAGTCCTTCTGTGTTTCCACGCTGTCCAAAGGCTGTGAATAAAAGTGGCCATAATTTACAATTAAGTCCCCTGAGCCCATGCATAGATTTTTGGTGTGGTCTTCAACGGGACAAGTGGAAGCCTAATTAATAGGGAAGTAACCTAAACCTCTCACATTAGTGAATTGTTCTTTCTTCTCCGCTGCTAACATTAAATTCAAAAACTATACCAATACTGAAGATGTAGATAGTGAGTTAGCATAATGTAGATAGTAAGTTAGCATATTGTTCCTGGGCTGTACCAAAATCAATAGGAACTTGCTGATTTGAATGAGCAAAGCATCAAGTCTTCAATGAATATCTCTAAAGGCTTAAAAAAAAAACATTTAACCTTTATTACAGAAGCTCCATTTAAAAATATGTACTGAAAGAATAAAGCATGCTACTTTTTATAGAATGGTAATTCTCTGTAGGTCTTCAGACAAACAGAAAATTGTACTAATGAAAGTCAATTTATAAGGGGGCAGTAAGAGGGCAAGATTTCATAGCACTAATTAGCAGTGTTTTAGATCAAAGCATATAGAAGCATCAAGTACAGGGATGTGTCTAAAATGCTGTCTTCTTCCTTTAGTAGGAGATTACATTCAGAGACAATGACCGGTAGGGAACTTATCCTGAAGGTAGAGATATAAAGCCTACAATAGTGGTACTCTATTTTATGCAATGTCCTAGTGACTGGAACACTCACCTAGAAATAGAAAATCCAGGTTCAGCTACCATTCTAGCCAAAGGGGTTTCAAAACCAGCAAGCCCTGCTTTCTTGATAAAAAACCTGACTAATAAAGTGATTGGAAAAGAAGGACTTCCAGGGTTAAACAACATAAGCGAAGGGATTTGAGATCTCAGTTTTGGATTTATGTATCTATTTTCTACTCTAGCACCAATTTGGGTAATGAATTCCTTCACTGGCTCAATTCTTTAGGACCTAATTTCATATACTCATACAATGTATGCTATAACTGTTACTTAATGTATTTTGTTCTGAGATAATACTAAGACCATGTTTTATATCTGGACATGTTTTATTTCCCCTGAAGCTGAAGAAGAGTAGGATTATTCCAGTAGGAGATCACAATGCTTGGAGATATCTCAGGTTCTGAGGTCTGATTTATATTAGGTTTTATCTGGTGCCCATCTTCAGAAGGATATTTCTATAGCTTTATCAGTTTTTAATATCTGCGAAAGAGCAAATGACAGATGTGTCTTCCATGCACTAACCCATCAATCAGAAGTGTAGTGTTGTTGAAGCTGTAATAGTCTAGGGATATAAGTGAAATAAGTTTCCAGAGGGAGATAATATCTTTAATAGAATGATGGGGAAATAGATTTTTTGTGGGAAAAAAGCCACACAATGCTTGATCTCAGAGTGAATAAATGCCTGTTTCTGCCTCTTTCTCACAAGGCCAAGCTTTTTATCACCTCTTCTCTTGATACTATTCTTCTCCAACAACTATCCTATTTTCTAAAATTGTCTGGTTACTTATCCAAATACAATTGAAAGTGTTTGTTCCAATATACTTCGGTAGGAATTGTTTGAGGGCATTTCAGACCTGTGCCAAGAGTTCCTTCCTTTTTTCCAATTGTACCAACTGGTCCAACAAATTATATTATGTCTGCCTAAAAATCAAAATTCTGACTGCTTATTAACCAAACAGATTTGTAGGCGATTACTAGTCTCTTTGTGTGGAGGAATTCGTATCTCACTTGTACTTTTTATTGTACTGAGGCTAAGGGATTTTGTGAGCTTCTGTACTCAGTGGTATGATGACCTTGATGCAAAAGAATTAGTCAAACTAGAGATTTTATTTATTTTTCTTTTCTCGATGGTAAGTCTTTTAAGCTATAGAAACTCCACCTACCTTAGAGTACACTTAGCTAGTTCATGACATAACTAATGAGAATGGGGTAGTAGTGTACTTAACGCATTGCTGTTTAGTATGAAAAATCATTATCCCAGCCTTAAATAGCCTTGTTAATATGCAACTTATCTACAGTTATGCAGATGAGGTAGTGCACGTTGAGACATTGTTCACTCTCTTGTGATTTGTGATGGATTTTAATTATAAGAACTGTTTATAAACTTTGGTGAAAAACATATTTATATGTTGGTATAATTGAACTCATATGCTATTAGCACAAAGGAAGACACATGGGAGTCATTAAATGGCCTGTGCACAAGTTAGAAGGATCATGGCTGTCTTAACCATTAATTGTTCTATTTTTTTAATTCAAATATAAAAGAGCATTTACTGGGCACTACTGCTGATGACTTTGAAATATCTTTTAATCCAAACAGCTATGTGCAAAGATACTTGCTATGTGTTTGTAACATTAGTTACTAGACATTTTGTATATTACTTAGAATTACTCAGAAGAAAGTAGAAGAATATTTTTTAGTATACCTCACCAGGGGAATTGCTAACTGCAACAAAAGCCAGTTCTAGGACTGATATGTAGTGATAGAGAAGCCTATGAACAGCCTCAGTGGTTTTGGTATGAAACAGTACTTTCAGATGTGACAAATTATGGTCAGGTGTTCTCCAGAACTGTGTATAAGGTGTAAATGGAAAGACCATAACCTGCCCTTATAGTGGCATTTGAATGAGATTAGAGAAGGAAGGACCCATGATAACCTTTTATTACTCTTTGTAGCTTAGTTGTGTCACAGCACAACAGGGAGAATAGCTTCCACAGAGTTTCTACTTGCACTGGCTAAAGTAAAGAAGGGCCTTGAGGAGCCATCAGACCTTTCTGCTCCCAGCCACTTGCACTGATGCAACTGGAAAACACATGACTTTCAAAAAGGACTAAAGCATAAAATGGGTTTGTAAATACCATTCACTCAAGGAAGATCATGAGACTGCAAATGTTTAAAAATAGCATTACATTAGAAAGGTATTTCAAAGGTAGATGTAAGCATTAATAGCAGCTGTATAAGCAGTTAAAACAGCAAGGCTATCAAAAAGGGATTGGTTATATTTCTAATGAAGCTATTTCAGGGAATGTCTGAAAGTTATTTTGGAAACACCATGCTTATTCAATAAAACAGTATTGCTTTGTCAGGTAGTAACCCAGCTCCTTGGAGACTAAACTTGAAGACAATTACCTTATTGTGGAAGGATAACTGCCTTATGGAAAAATACTGTGATGTTCTTCATACAACAGGACAGCAAATATTTGTGTTGTTAATTTTTCCTGCTGCTTGAAGAAGCACTGTAAAGATCTAGTTAGAAGTCAGAAGCCTTTGTCATTATAAAAACGGAGCTGAGAAACCATCTGGGAAGAACACAGCATAATCTAGGCTGGGGTGACTAAGCATCTGTTCTGGAGTTCTGCCTGTGCACAGTGTGGAGGGTTTGAAAACACTACAAGGAAAAATAAAACTATACTTTAGAGCTGAGTTTTGTATAAGTACACCTAAATGTTCATGCAGAATAAAAATTCAGTCTGTTTTTTTTAGGGACTGTTATTCAACATCCTCTAGAGTGAAAATAAAATCATGTTGTGAGTTGGTTTCCATGTTCTCTCTTTTCTGTAAAGCCTCAAGGCCCAAAATGCCCCAAACACCATTGTTCTGAAAATTCCCATAAGTAATTGTACAAGCAACAACTTATTTGAATATTTTAGAAAAAAGTAAATTAAAATAATAGGAAAACTTCTGACATGTTTAATTACTGCTATGCATAGATTTCAAGAATACACAGATCTATAGCAATCTTCTCACTCCTTGCCTCTCCAGGTGTGTAGCTTGCTTTGTACAGCCTGCTTTTTTCAAGTGCCATCTCATTGTTCTGTGAGGCTTGGCTCTATCCAGAGCAAATATTTCTGGTTGTATCTAGAATTATAGATAGGGATAAGCACATTCTACAAAATCATAGTCCCCATCCAGAACACAAACAAAATAGAGCATGGCTTCTGTGCGGTCCACATAGATTACATTGGGAAGTAGAGCATTTGGGGTGACTGATGTGTTCTAGGTTTCGCCTTATTAGACCTGTAGAAAATATCCCTTACCCTTTCAACTTGTTCTATGTTTTAAAATCACCATTTGTAAGGACTTTGTTTTTCCCTTATACTTTTCTGTATTTTGGAATATCATTCTTCATTCTGTAAAGCAGACAACTTCTTTCTCTTTTAAAAAAAGATCTTCAAATTTTGTTCAGTCAGAGTTAGCTTGTTGATATCTGTGCCCTTGATACTTCAATCTTATTGCACTTGCAGGACTAGTGTTTTTCTCATAGCTTTGTAGAAAGGGGTTAAATGCTATTTTACATGCCAGGTTGCAAATTCACTTGCTTTCTAATCTACTGCTGAGAAGTACTGTGTTCCTGTTTGACAGTAGATGTCCTGTCAGAAGCTTATGACAGCCAAAATGCTGAGAAATGTTAATTTCCAGGAAAACAAAAACAGAACAAAGAGAAGTTTTCTCAGTCACAGTAGTTATTTGGTTCACTAGAGAGGTAACTGGGTGAAACTAAAGGGCCAGTGCATCCAGGAAAGTTCAGCTTAGACTCCTTATTTTAATAGAACTTCTTACCTTTTTTTATTTTTTTTTTTGGTTGGTTTTACCTTTTACCTTGTTTGTTGTTACCTACTTTGCAATATTATTGCAAATTGCATAGTACCTGCAACTTCTACTAGCATATAATTGAGTGTCTTGCTTTATTATCTAAGGAGAGTTTCTAGAAGTCATCATTATAGATAATAATTGACCTTGGCACTCTGTATATGCTGCACGAGAATATACACCATAGAAGAATTAAGAACTCTAAAAAATGAGAAGACTGACTTATTTTCTGGAAAATTCCCTTGTAACATCCTGTGTATGTATAAAGACTGCAAGCAGTCTCTCCTTTATCTTGGCATGACATGAACGAGAGTTGGAGAACTTTATTGTCTCTGTTGAACTTGTCCTCTGTGCTGTGCTGTCAAGAGGGATATAATACTGATATCTGCAGCTTGGGGCATAACACAAGGGAAAATGGACTATACTTTATAAATTGTTTCTGCTATATATAAAACTTCCTTGTATACTGAAAGATTCAAGTGGAAAGAAAATGCTTCCTTCAGCATTGTCCCTTACTGTAGCAATCTATTTCTTTTGAATTAACATATTTATTAATCTGTTCTAGACATTGTTTAAGTCCTGCTGTGCGTTTACACCTATTTCTAATTCCTTCTGTAAATGTCACTGAGACTTACTTTTCAGGCTGGTGCAGATGTCTAGATTTTCATCAGAAACTGGACACAAGCTAGTGTCTATAGCACTGGTAAATGGACCAGGTAAGGAAGAAAATGTTAACTGATGGAATCTCAGGTGAAATATAGATAAGAGTCCAAGGAATTACCAGTATAGTAATTAAGAAGGCCAAGAGCAAGCTAAATCACGTGCATATAAGTTTAACTCAATTACTAATGAACAAAATATCTCCTAGGATAGGATTCAAAGCCAGCTTGAGATAGAATACCAGTGCTAAAATTCATATTCAAACGATATTTTTGTTTACTAATATTTTGAAGTTGAGATTGTACTCATAAATATAGAACAGATAAAATAAATCTTTCCAGAACTAATATGCTTTAGGGTTGATGAATTGGCAACAATTAATACTCACACACACTGTAATAAAATGTTCATGAAGTTTATTATTTGCCATTCTTATCAACTAATTAAAAATATCTTCAGGGTCAGATGTGTAATAAATAGGTTGGAGAGAAAGACAGAATGAATATAAACATATTTTCTTCCCTTAAATATCACAATGACTGTTGACTCGTGGCACATTAACTCATGCTACAGAAAAGAGCAGTAACAGTATAAAAAAGGGGCTATTTATTATAATATGAACTCTGGGTATTTTAGGCACTCTGGCTGTAAGCTAATTTTATATGTTGTGATATAATTAATGTGCTGAATTATACTTCTAATGTAGAGTCCATGTGAAAATACTTGTTGTTATTGGCTAGCAATGAAAAGTGAGAGCTTATTCTGCTTCCTCTCAGAAAAGCTGACTACAAAGAGAGACTACAACCTATTATCTTTCCCATTTGTGTAATAGACTAATGAGCTCAGAGGATATTACCGATCCATAGAGCCTAGATCTTGTCTTTGGGAGCTGCTTTCTATGGTGACCTTTGCCAAGAAAAATAACTGTTTTCAGGGCAAGTTTTCCAGAGATCTTTAGAGTAAATAAAGAGAAATGTGCAAAACAGAACAGAAGAATAAAATCTGAATGAGTCACAACATATGTTAGTTCATCTTACCGCTATGAGAAAAAGTGTGCACATATATTCCCCTGATACTCTGTCCTTTTCTGAAACAAACGTCTTGTGAACTTTGGGAGCTGAATCTAGGTAAGGAATTAAAAGCCAGTTTATCTATTAAGTCATATCAGTCTGTGTCTGTCACGGTGGGGTTGATACTAGTGAAATACTAGTGGGGGTGGGGATAATACTAGAAAATCACCTGTCTATACAGAATTATTATCCCAAATGTTTATAGCTATCTGTTGTGGTTTGAACTCAGAGGGTAACTGAGCACCACGCAGCTGCTCACTCCCCTCTTCCTCCCCTGCGCTGGGGAGAAGAAAATAATCAAATACTCAGGATTTGAGATAAGGACAGGGAGGGATGTCTCACCCATTACAGTAATGGGCAAAAGACAGACTCATTAGGGGAAGAAAAAAAGAATGTTAGGGAAAGAAAACAAAAGCTCAGCATTGTTCCTGATATCTCTACCTCCTTCCCTCATCAGCATGAGGGGCAGGGAATGGGGGGCACAGTCAATGCTGACACTTCCATCTTTAGGGTGGGGAGGGGGGGAAGAAATTTTGGAACTTCTTCCCCCTGCTCCATCATGGTCCCCCTCTCACAAGAGACAGTCCTCCACAACTTTTCTCCAACTTGAGTCCCTCCCACAGGCTGCAGCACTTCCCAAGCTGCTCCAGCGTGGGACATCCCCACATGCTGCAATCCTCCCAATGCCAAACTACAACAGGGGGGGCTGCTTCTTCCCACAGGATCACAGCCTCCTTCAGGCACAATTACCTGCTTTTGCAAGGGACCCCCCACACACTGCATGTCGGCATCTGCTCCACTATAGACGTCCATGAGTGGAAGAGGGTGCAGCCCTGGTGTCTCACCACAGGATACAGAGGTGCCTCTGCTCTGGTGCACATCCCTCTGCCTCCTTTTCTCCTCTATACTTCCACTGACATCAGTGTTCACACAGATGTTGTAACTCATCCTCACAAGTCCAACTTTTCCTTCCAGGTCCCTTAAATACATTATTGTAGAGTCACAGCTAATTGGATTGGCCTTGGTGCAGAGGTGGGCCCAACTTGGATCCAGGCGAGCTTTGAGAAGCTTCTCACAGGGGGCCACTTCTGTAGCCCCCTCCCCTGCTACCAAAAACCCCACTACTCACTCAAACACAGGACACTATCTTGCTTATTTGTGAAAAATATGTGATTTTTTTTTTTGTTAGTTAAACTATTTGTCAAAAGTCATGGTTAGTGACAAAATATAATGTGACTATGTGTATTGAAGTAATTTTTCAAAAGTGGTCTGATACAGAAAATAATGTTTTCAAGTAGTAACTAATAAGATTAAGATACTTAGAAAATAAATATGTAAACAGATGAGATATAAAGTTCCTTATTGGGAATAACTCTTAGAAATACTCCCAGAATTATGTTTCTCTTTTGTCTTGCTTCCAAAGAACTGTAGGGCATGCTCTGATAAAAAACATTACCCTTATTTTTCAATGAATAATTAAATAAACTTGAGACATTTTGTAATAATGAGACTTGTGAGAAACAAGCTGAACAGTAGCAACTGTTAGTAGATATTGAATCTGAATTTTATAAACAGCATGGTTACAGACAACAGTTCTAAAAATTATAATCTTCTATTTTCAGAAGGTCATTGAGACTTTCCTTTTGCCTCTGTGTTAGGTGAAAAATGTTTCAAACAGTCCTCTGGTGTACTTGTTACACAATCCTCTGCATGTCCTATTTCTGTTCCAAATGTGGGAGGGATAGTGGGTAGAACTGTAAAAACAGGAATACATATAAAATGCATATCAGATTAGGGATTGCTACCCCTAATCCCATGTCCAAAGTAAAATGTGACATCATGTTCCTAAAGGTTTGGGCTGTACTGAATTATAACTGCTCATACTTTCCCTACTAATGAAAACAGGCAGAGGGAGATGTAATTGAAGGACAATAAATTATGCAATTGGTAAATATAAAAACATAGGCAGTCCAAAAGACTTCTTGACCAGGTTAAGTGTATGTGTTTTGATGAAGATAAATTTAGATAGCAAGGATTTTAATACTTTGATTCTACAATTTAATAATAATAATAAAAATATTCTACCTGAAGTAGTCCACTAGTTACAAAAAGAATGTGTGTACAAAAAGAATTATAAAGCCAAAATATCCATCTGGAGATTACCAAAATATTGAAAAGTCCATTAAAAAAAAAAAAAAAAAAAAAAAAAAAAGAAGGATAAAAAAGGAAATAAATCAGAGCTCAAAGGTAAAGTCTATAAACTTGTTCCATTTCTTAGATTTTTAAAGTCACAAATTAATGAATTATCTTCAAACAGTGGGGGAAGGCATTAAAAAAGTGAAAAGATTTCAAGGAGAAGGAGATGTATTAACATACAGGGAGGATATCAACTCTATATCAGCTTAACATAAAAATAGTGAGGGAGCAGGAATTAATGTGATTGAATACTAAGGATCTCGCTTGAATGCTACTCATTGTGATGAGTAGCACAATGTGAACCATTAGAAAATCAGCACTTATTAAGTTACTGTACAAAAATGCTCAAGAGATTGAAGTTGTTCACTAGCATAGAAATGAATACTTACTGAATGATGGTAACTGTCACTAATGACCACTGTATCCTTATACTGTGTGATAATGCTTTTGGTCATGTAATTACATTTACATTGTCAAATTTTCTGTCCAACCTGGGGGAAAACTGTATTTCAAACCAGTATAGTTTAGCTTCAGAAAGGACTGTAGGAAAAATCCTGATAAAAGCTATGCAACTATATGAATAAGGTAGATAGCTGTATGTCAGGGCTCTCAATTGTTCATTATTTGATTACAATACAAAACATGTGTGTTGTAAAGAACTTGTACTCCTTTAAAAGAGGTGATAAAACATCCTTCTTTTAGGTATCTAGAAATATAAGTCCCACAAAGGTTTTCAGAACAAGCAGCAGGTAAACATGACTTAGTCAAAAAGAAACACTGTATGAATAAGAATTACTGTTGATTATTTAGGCATCTGTGTTAGGAAATAGCTTCACTTACTTGGGTTCCAATTTTTAGAATCTGTGTTCTGAACATTAGTATGTACAGCTCTTCTATAAAAACACAGAACAGGTTCCAGTCTATAGAAGTTTCAGAAATTGCTCTGCCATGAAAAGACTTGTATAATGGCTTGAAACATTTACAAATTATTTCCCTTCTTAGACCCATGGGATCAAATTCACATCCTCCAGGTCCCAACAATTCAATTACCTGATTATCTGATCTTCTACTAGGAATGTTCTCCCATCTTGATAAAGTTGTGGCATGACCAATAGAAAATATTCTCAGATGGCCATCAAGGAGCTCACCTCTCTGAGAATGTCTATCCTGAAGTTCACCTGAGGCTTTTATGATTATATGTGCATTTATATAGGTAATGTAATTTATTAGACAAACTGTTATGGGTAAATCTGGGGGGACACAAGAAAATTTATAGACCAGAATAAGAACCAGCAAAGCTCCCAACACTTACCTAACATGACATTTCAAGTTTCTCACACCTTTAAACTATCTAGTTACAACAATATGCAACACATGTTTAACAGCAAAGGCATGATCATTCCACAATATGCTGTGCAACAGGGGACCTGTTGTTCTTTGTACTGCCATCAATATATGCACTTAACATTACTGGCAAGCTCAGAGGATATTGTGATAGACTCCAATCCTTTTTTAAGCTGTCTACATACTATCTACAAAGTCTGTCTCTAAAAGTCTGCACATGCAGCCAGAATCATTGTGTCTATTATCTTTAATAAGAAGAAAATTGTCAAGAGTTTTTCATTATGTAGCTCATGTAATGACAACTGTTTTCAGTGATGTGAAAAACTCTTCCTGCTCTGATTTCCTCATGTTAATGACTCGTCCATTCTGTAACTCCCTGGAACAATGAAACAAGTAAGTTAGGTTCCTACACTTGCCACCTGCTAGGTCAGGAGTAAATAAAAAAACTCCATCCGTCTTGTTTGATGAGCAACTCGATTGAATTGAAGGTAATGAACAGCACTGAATAGAAAGTAAAAGAGGCTCCTCCATGAAATGCTCTTTGCAAGAACACTAATGAAAATAATATATCCTTTCTTTAAACTAACACTAAGCATGACTTTGATTGAAAATGAGCTAGAGATGTTTTTGTGTATTTCAGTTGAAATGTATCTAGGAGACTATGCATACAGAAACTAAACCCTGCTTTCTCCGTACAGTTCTAATTATATATTTTACAGAATTCTATTTTATAGAATTAGAAAATATGTCATTCTTGTATCTAATTGCAAGTTTGCCTGTCACAACTTCTGTCTATTGAGTCTCACTGTATCATCATGCACCTCTAAACATTTTGAGTCAGTCTTTTCCATATCCTTTGATCAAGCTAGTGTATGAACCAAGGTTTACATTGAGCTTTCCTTTCTCTAGACTGAACAGACAAAGTTTTCTCAACTTCTTTTCATATATGTGCTCTAGAGCCTGACCATGCTGGTGGTCTTGTTCCAGCATGTTAATATCTTTCTTATACTGGGAAGCTCAGAACTGGACATAGTATTCCAGATGCAATCTCAAAAGTGCCTAAAATAGGAAGGATGACTTTTCTGGACCCTCTGGCTAAATTTTTACTAATATATTCCACAACACAGCTGGAAACTTTTCTGAAAAATGGATTTAAATTTTTGTAGAGTCCATATTAAACACAAAAATGAAATTATGTGCATTGCTAACTGGCTGCACTTGAAATCAGTTAATGAGGTTTCTTTCTGAAACTATCCAGATAAGGTCTAGATTCACCAAAAGATAGTCTCCTAAATCTACAATTCTCAAAATTCTCAAAACCTCAAAAAACCTGTAATTTATCATTGGGGCTACAAAAAAATCTAACAAAAGTTTCATACAAGCCTAAAATAATCTCAAAATTTCTCAAGAATAGTGCACTCCAGAGTACACCAATCACAGAACACAGATCCCTTCCAGCTTCTGTCCACAGGGCCACTTGCTAGCCTTTTTAAGGAGTACTTGTGCAGATGTACCTGGCGTTGTATTAGCCAAATAAAATACTCGAGCAGGTTCACGTCCTTCTTATGTTGGGCTCCCCAGATGTGAACACAGTACTCCAAGCGGGATCTCACAAGAGGGACTCTTTATCAGAGAGTGTAGTGATAAGACAAATGGTAGCATGTTTTGAACCTGATAGTTCCTCTCATGCTGGATCATTCTTGCAATCTGAAACATTACTGGCAGAGGTGCTCCGGACAACAGCGCAAAACAACTCTCAGAAAGTTACTGTGTTACTGGGCATAGAGACAGGTTACTGGGATCTGCACTGCTGTGATCACTGTGGAAAACTTTCAGGGTAAGAAAGGGCCAGTAAGTATGGGCAATGGGAACAGTCACTGTGCATCTGCTGGATGAGAACAGCTTTTGCTTCTGTAGATCAAGTTATCTGACAAATGGTCAGATGACAGTCTGATAATTAAAATGTTCTCTGAAAATCAACTTTAGTATTTCAAACTAATGGAGCTTATTATACATGCTAATGGTAGAGTTCTCACAGTGTGTATAGATTGAGTTCCAAACTTTCTGCTTGTATCAGCCCAGGTCCCAGAGAATTGGTACACATCAAATCAACACTAACCCTGCCAATCCCTGAAGAAGGTCTGTCCCTGGTACTGTAAAGTCTATAGGTAGGGAAGCCAAAGGATTGTAGACAAAACTTTTGCTAGACACAGTGCCAGGATCTGGAGATTTTCTACTGTGTGTAGTCCAGTCACAGGCATCGATTTTTGCTCTAGCTTGTGATCAAGTCAGAGAAATCTGAGGACTGCTGTAACTTTCATGTCTGACTTTAAATCACTGTAGAGGCTTATACTACTGAAAGGGTCACCCTCCTGGAATTTTACAACTCCTTGGTTCTCTGATTTCTTTGCAATGCTTCAGTAAGAAAGGCTGCCTTTTTATCAGCCAGTTTCTTTAATGGGCTTCTGACAAGGACCGTTATTCACTAACAAATATTTCCATTGGTTTGCAAATCCACATGTATCAGAACAAAAAGCCTCTTCAGGATGTTTATTTTAAGAACTATAAATAAATTCCTTTTCTGTGTTGGAACAACCACGAAATAATGTTAATTAACAAATGGCAATGGTAAAGATTGCAATGGTGATCACTTGATATTGAGTTGCATTACTTGTGCACTTGTTAGCATGGGTGATGAACATATATGAAAAAGGAAAAGAAACTATTCAATTTAATTCTGCAAGAAAATAATTTCTAAGTAGAACAAGACCAAAATAATCGCAAGAGGGTTTTTTAATTTTATTTTTAGTGTTTACAAAAATAACTTTTAATGAGAAGAAAATTCACAAATATCTGCTGCACAAGCTGTGAGCTGGAAAATTATGAATGCTATAAATTGGACATTTTGAATGCAACTAATTTAATGAGACCATTAGTGGAACACCAATTTGATACAGTATTATTATATTTCTCTATCATAAATACAGTTGATTTAAAAATTCATTTTTCTCAAAGACTGGGTCTAAATGTAAATTAGATCACTTGTCCTCTGTTATATTTGTTTTCTTAATAATAATAAATACTTGCATAAGAAATGAAAGTGTAACATGTAGACGGTTATATACTTTTCTTACTAATTTAAAATCTGTACATGAATTCAAAAGCCAATAGTATGTAACATAAGGTAAAATGATTGTTGTTATTGACTTCACCAGAAGTATTGTCTACATATATGTATTTTTAAAATTTGTATATAACTGTGTTCTGATTGAACTCTTACTGATCGGGAGAAAAATGCATCATTGGATGCCTCGATTTCATTGTTGTGTTAAATCAAACCATTACAGTCTCTACATTTCTAAAACTTGCACTATCATGCCACAGCCTAGAATATCAACTCTGGAGTTGAGAGTAAGTGTGTTGTTTAGCAGCAACAAAGCAAGAAGAATTAGAAAGTCAGGGACATATTTTGATACTCATGGACATGAAGCATCTCCTCTTAAACCTATGCCAATTCTCAAATTTATACAAAAGTTATTTCATTTTTAAGTGGTAAAAGGAATGATTAAATATTTCTCTCTAGCTAACATACATTTGTACTCCCTTCCTACTTCTCTGACTGATTCCAGGCTTTTCTGTTCCGCTGCTGATAGAAATTTCTAGGTATTTCTTCACTCTTATAATAAATCTCTGAAATTCAGTTTTAACAATTTAAATAGACTATGAAATTTACTGAAGAAATAGTATAAAACTTTAAAATCTGAATGTGCTGGCCTAAAAATCTGCCTACATAGAAAATAGATGTTTTTTTATTTCAGCCATTCTTCTGCCAAAACAAACAAAAAAAAAATTTTTTTTTTTCCCAGTAGCATTTGCTTGTCCTTACCTCAGACACACTATTTCTATAATCAGTGGTTTGCCTATTATCCTAGTAGGCTAATCAATCAATGCAGAATTATTCCTTTAGGTCTAAGATATATATCTGATTCCTCCAAAATTAAAATTGTTCATATTATGGATTTTTTAGTACATGATATAATTTATTATTAACCAATCAATTTTGCTTTCATTTTATTCAAAATTTGTCTGAAAGATTTTTAATTTTGGAGGGGAGGGATGAATTCTCATTTTTCATCAGTTCTATTTTGTCATGTGAGAATTATCACTGGAGGATTTATAACCAAGTAGTAAATTACTTGCAGGATTGAAGCCTTCAGTTTCTTCACTGTGACCAGATTTTTTGAGTCCAGTGAGTAACTCGTTATGTATAAATTTTTGTGTCTGTGTCATTATTGGATGTAAGGTTATGGCTACATGCACAAGTAACAGCATGGTGAACTAGAATGCAGAGTCTTCATTCCCTTGAAATATTCATTCACAGGTATAAATGTGTTTGCCATAGCTGCCACTGGCATATAAATTATCATTTAGCATGGTGTTGTCATTTAAACCAAGCTGGCAGTCAAACACCATGCAGCTATTTGCTCACCCTCCTCCACTCCCAGGGAATGGGGGAGAGATTTGGAGAGGTAAGGCTAAGGAGACTCATAAATTGAGATAAAAACAATTTAATAATTGAAGTACAATAAAACAAAAATAATAATTATAATAATAAAAGTAATAATAGAAAATACAAATGAGTAATGTACGATGTGATTGCTCACCACCCACTGACCCATGCCCGGCCCATTTTTGGCTATTGATACCAGACAAAAGAGAATCTTGAAACAACCATCTTGAAAACTCAAGTGGAGCTTCCTGATCAACCCTTATCTATCTACTGAGCATGACATTAGGTGATATGGAATATTTCATTGGCCAACTTGAGTCCACTGTTTTGGCTATGTTTCCCCCCAGCTTCTTGTGCACCTGCACACTAGCAGGATATGAGAAGTTGATAAGTCCTTGATTTCTTAGCAACAATTAAAAACATCAGTGCATTATCAACATTCTTCTCATATCAAATTCCATAATGATCAAATACAAAACACAGCACTGTTCTAGCTACTAAGAAGGATGGGGAAAAAAACCCACACAGTTGGCTCTATCCCAGCTGAAACCAGGACACATGGGCAAGAAACATGAAATGGTTAATGTTGGTCTGACAGTACGTACTGAAGAACCAATCTCAGGGTTCACTTTTGAAAATGCTTGACATTGAATAATACTCATTTCAGTAGCACTTAAAGGTATTACACAAGCAGTCAAAAAAATTTTGATTAAAATTGCAGAATTATCAGTAAAATGTATATGTATGAGTATTTGAGAGGGCTTTTTCATAGAAAAGGTTTCTGAAGTTACAACCTTTTTAAGAGCTAAATAAAAGGATTTTAAACTTCCAGAAGTGTTCTTTCAAACTCAGAAACTGGCCAAAACCTGTATGTTCAACAAAGTTTCCTCTTGCAGTAAAACAAAGCTTTCTAACACAAACTCTACCAGAACAAAAGATTGTTTAATCTCTGTCAGTTTCTCAAGGGAAACGATAGTTTCAGCAGTGATTCTGCTCAAGCTGATTTTTGAGGAAACTTTAGCTTTAGAAGGGAAAATAGAACTCCAAACCAAAAAACCCTGCAGATTTTTCTAGAAGGAAAGGGTCCCTGATTATTCAGGTCTAATACAGCTGGAATATAGATGACAAAAGGAAAAATGGCTAGGTAGGCATACCAGAATTTGCCTTTGATAAAACTGACAACAGAAACCAACAAAAATTTGGCCCTCTTGACAAGTTGTTACTTTGTCCTGGGTTTGTATGTGTGTGGGGTTTTTTTGGTAGGAGGGGAGGGGGCTAGAGCAGTGGCTCCTGTGAGAAGCTTCTCGAAGCTCCCCTAGCTCCAAGTTGGACCCACCTCTGGCCAAGGCCAAACCAATTAGCAACATTGGCTGTGCCTCTGGATAACATATTTAGGAAGGGAAACCTGGGAGAAGGAGTGGGATATGTGAGAGGAGGACACCTAAGTGAACACTGAGGTCAGTGGAAGGAAGGAGGAGGAAGGGTGGGAGGTGTGCCAGTGCACACCTCTGCAGCCCATGGTGAGACAGCAGGGCCGGCCCCCACCTGATACCCATAAAGATCCATGGTGGAGCAGAGGCCCACATGCAGCCTCTGAAGGACTCCACACAAGAGCAGGTGGCTGCATTGAAAGAAGGAAGGGATCCTTTGGGAAGAAGCAGCCCCCCACTGTTGTAGTTCAGTGCTGGGAGGATTGCAACATGTGGGAGGGACCAACACCAGAGCAGCTGGGGAAGGGCTGGGTCCTGTGGGAAGGACTCACGTCAGAGAAGGTTTGTGAGATGTCTCCCGTGGAAGGGGAACCATGCTGGAGCAGGGAAAGAATTCAAGGAGTCCCCCACTTTCTGGAGGAGGAAGAAGTGTCAGGACCGATTGCACCCCCCATTCCCTGTCCCCATTGCCACTGGTGGGTAGAAGGTAGAGAAATCAGGAGCAAAGATGATCCTGGAAAGGAGGGAGGGGTGGGGGGGAAGGTGTTTTAAGATCTGGTAATGCTTCTCACTGTCCTACTCTGTTAAGTGTTGTTGTTAGTGTTTGAATTAAATTTATATTCTTTTTCTTCCCCTAAAGAGTCTGTCTTTTGCTGGTGACTGTAATGGGTGAGTCATCCCTCCCTGTCCTATCTGAATTCCTCAGCCTTTTGCTTTATTTTCTCCTTCCCATTTCCAGGGCAGAAGGGGGAGTGATCAGCTGTGTGGTGCTCAGTTGCTCTCTGAGCTCAAATCACGACACATATATAAGAGCACCAGAAGGTAGTGTTGTGTCAAGACACATGTCCAGATAGTCCAGTCCCTGATATGACTAAAAAGTGGATGTTCAGAGGAGGGTATGTAGAGAGGAAGGATATACAAAGCATTTCAAAGGTTCTCTTCTAGCTGCCAATTGTTTGAGGCTCAGGAAACACCTGAGATTAGGGCATACTTTGAGTTCAGAAAACCTCAGTCACTTCTATATGGGCATGTCTATCCTGTGTAATTTTTAGAATCTACAGGAGGTGCCTCCAGTGAGGTCTTCTGAAACAAGGATGTAGTGCAACATTGTCATCACATATTCTAACAATGAGCAATATTGCCTTTAGGTTATGATGGATAAGATAATGTATACATATAATTATTCCCACCAAAAAAAAAGGTAGAATAAAAATAAAAATAAAAATAATAAAAATAAAAATATTATATACATTCCTGAAACACTGAACCACTGGGGGAGTTGAGAAGTCATGAGGCAAAGAAACTAACTTGGTTTTAGTGCCATGTTGTAACCTAAAAGAGCTGATGAGACCTAGAAATATACAAAAGAGGCAGTAGCGAATATGAATTAAGTAATTTTACCTTTTTAAACAAGGCTGGGGAGGATAATATTAGGATAGATATCTGAGCAAATACAAGGAGGAAAACTGCTGTCTGGATATTAATTTTACAGAAAAGAGCTTCAGAACCTACTTTGAATTTTAAGCTAAAAATGAGTGAAAGGCTGCACTGTTGTAAAAATCAAATATGTTACTGTAGGAAATAACAAGACTGTAGTAATCCTTATGCTCTGTTCAGCATTAGGAAGGTCTTATCTGGAGTATTGTGACCTATTTTAGTTAGATTTACTTTCTAGTGGTAAGGATTGCTGAGCATTGGAATAGATTGCCTGGAGAGGTTATAGACTCTCCAGTGGTGGAAGTTTTTAAGAACAAGTTAGATAAATCTGGATCAAGAATGTGTAGAGCTGATCCTGACCTGGAGTAGTAGATGAACTGGATGACTTTGACTAGTAACTTCCCAGCCCTATTTTGTATGAATGCTATCAATTTTACAATTCTGTGAATAAAGCATACAGTTCTGATAGGATGTTGAAATATAAGAGAAAGCATAGAAAAGCTGAAAAATTTATATTGGAAATTAATGTATTAGTAAGATATTTAAAAGATCTTAGGCTACTTTTCCAAAGAAGTTAGAAAGTATCTTGATTATTCTGTTCAAGATGAAAAACACTTGTAGAGAAAATGCTAATTCTGAAACCACTCTTGAGTAGGTAGAGATACATAACACAATAAAACAGTAGAAGTAGACAAGACTGGAAATAATGCCAGGGTGTTAACAAGATGTTAACCACTGAAGTGGACTAGCAGAAGCCCACACAAGGATTTGAAGCAGAGACCTTTCTGAAAGATGTGTTATGGGAAGGTTCACTTCAGCAAAGACATGGTATGTAAGTAGAAGAAATACACACATTTTGGTATGCTGGAGGTCATATTAGATTAGATTAGGTTATCTAATGCTCCCTTCCAACTTTATATGATAATTAACCTATGCAGTACTTCTCCTTTTTACTCCTGGTTTTATTGGCATTGCAAGTTTTCAGTGTTTCTCAGGATCAGGTCCCTACATATTACATTCACCTTCCTGGAAATATCTCTGTAAATCTAATTAGTCTTTAATTTGGAAATGACATCAGGGAAACTATTCTCTCTAAAAAACAGAAAACAAGCTTGCATCTGTTTGCTTTCCAGACTAGCAGAGCTCTGTGCTTACCAGTAATAAAAATAAATGAATTTCATTCTCTGATTAAAAAAAAAAAAAAAAACAAAAAAAACAAACAAAAAAAAAAAAAACAACAAAACCACAAAAACAAAAAAAAACCCACCACAACAAAACACTTTCAGTGCATCACAAATGATGTATCTTTACTTGCCTAGAGGATACCAGAATTTTTTAGCAATGGAAGTTCCCGTAGGATGGGATAGTTAAACCCCATGCAATATTTTCCAGTTCTATTGTCATAAGCTATATCTGTATGCTATTTTCTCACCTTTTGCATTTTAGGCATAGTCCACATCTTCACCATTTCTCCATGTGGGCACAATTGGAGGTGCAGTCTTTCAAAACAGATATTCTACTGTAATATAGAGTAAGGAGAGAGATGATTTTTAAATGAAAGTTTGTCATAAAAAACCTCATGAATATATTCATAAAGTCAGTATTCCTATAGACTCTCTGACCTTCAAAAAAATTCTGAATACTGTAGATTA
Organism: Tyto alba; assembly: GCF_018691265.1. Classification (NCBI taxonomy): domain Eukaryota; kingdom Metazoa; phylum Chordata; class Aves; order Strigiformes; family Tytonidae; genus Tyto; species Tyto alba. The sequence goes on from NW_024881327.1 coordinate 31,985,209, forward strand.
AGAATGCAATGGACACTTATGGAAAGAATGTATTTGTGATTCCAAACTTGTTAGGCAATACTAGAGAAATAGAAACATTGGGCAGAGGAAGAACAGTCCTTATGAGCTGAAAGAAAATAAATACACATGCAACATTCAATACAGGAGAGATGGTATGAATGTTTATGGAAGATAATAATACCTGGTGCCATTCCATACAGAAAATAGATATCTGAAAAAATGGGCAGGATCTCAAGGGAATAATAATTAGATTCTTTTTGGCTTTGCAGTTTTTGACAAATAAAGGCCAGTATTTACCTATTCAGAAAAACCCACTACTACCTTCACAGGTTAACAAATTTAGGTCTCAGCCCTAATTAATCTTCACAGAGTATATCTTTCTTTACTGTGAATTATTTTTGATTCCAATGATAATTTCACTGTTTCTATATCTGTATAGAAAACATCACTCCACAAATTTGTCACGATAGATTATTCACACTGGCATTTCTTAAAAAGCATGTCAAACTAAAGTCTGATGAAATTCCATACGCATATTTGACTCAGAATTCTCTCTCCATTAACAGGAAACGATTGTTTCTGTTAATGTGGAAGCAGTATAACCACTGTGAACACAGAATAAATATTTTAATTTCTCTATAGAGCCTGCTATACTTTCTTCTCTCAAGAAAAGGATCCATGACTGTGACTGACCAATAAATCCCTACAATGGAAGAATGCTCAGAGGAGTTGGGCATGGGAGATGAGCCCATGATCTCAGGGAATAGTGCAGGTTGTGACTGCCCACAGCTGCTGCAAAGAGTCTGTATCTCAACGGAAAGGGGACTGGAGGGTGGTCTTTGTTTTTGCTAAACAGCTATGAGCAGTTGAGTGAATCAGCGGGTGATGCAAAAGTTTTTCCCTGAGCTCATTAAAGGAATGTGTCTCCCTGAGTTAGCTGGACCAACAAGGTGGAGGGAGGGGGAGTGAATACATGGCTCCTCTTAACACAGACCATAAAACTCAAACAAAGTAGCAAAAGTATTTGGAAAAGAGTAACGAGCTTGATCTGGCTTCAGCCCCTCATACTCCATCCTGGCAGTGCCTCATGCGGTGGCAGTGAGAGCACTGTAGGGACCAGTAATAGGAATCACATTGGTGTTGTGATTTAACCATGTATTGCTATCGCTATAGATTCTGCTAAGTGTATCTTACAATTGTAATTATTATTTCAGCATATTTTGTATAACCCTCCTAAATCAAACATCCTATGTAACATCAACTGTCTTGAAAAAAGTAATTTTATGTTAAATGTTATACCCTCTGCACATGGAATATCTAAAAGGACCAAGTCAGAGAGTGTTGGACTCTGACAAAGAATGCTCTTGGTGTTTCACAGCGTGAGAGGTTCTGTAATGTGCTGAACCTGGGACTATTTGTTTTACAGTTTGTGGTGACATACTTATTTCCCTTTTTCTATACATATGAGACAACAGCTTTATGGATGTGAGGTGTTAATGAGCACATAAATTCAGCGTTTCCTGTTCATTAAATGCAATAATAGAGAGTTAAACTATTTTAGAGAAGTTAAAATGTAACAATGCATAGACCATTTACTTAACCTACTGTAGAAGCATATGCATGGTAGCTGAAAAAGAGCCTGTAGCCGGGGCCCGGGCAGTGAGAAGGGGAACAGTGGGCAGGGGGCGGCAGGGGAACAGGCTGGTGGTGACAGGAGCAGGGGAGGGGGCAACAGCCTAGAAAGATCAGGCATAAACGAGGAAGCCTGGAGGAAGATGATGAGGAGAGAGAAGACCTTGGCTCCCACCACTGCCCTGAGGGACTCCTGCCAGTTCAGCAGTAGTGTGGCTGCCACAGCTGTCCAGGCCACAGCTGGTGGGGCCAGTAGCCCACAGGCCATGGCGGGAGGGGATGCTTGCAGCCAGTGTGGCACAGAGTGGATAAAGACAGGGGATTGCATTTGTAATGATAGTGCTTAACAATGTGTAGGAATTGGCCATCAGCAGTAAGTGTGCTTGTCATAAAAGAATTTCGTGAGGCTTAGCCTGAAAGTTCCAAAGTGGCCTCATTTGTCACTCCCATCATATTGATATCTAACTTTATAACTGATATACATATATGTCCATAAATTAATTTGCAAAAATGTTTTATATGTTCTAACAGAGATAATTTGTAGACAGCTGTATTAGTCTGTGTTGCTCCTGTATACTTCACACCGTCAGCACTTAACTGCTATGCTTCACTGTTCTGCTAACGTGGAGTTAGGCAGGATATGGAGTTCTGTACCCTGTTCTGTGTGTGAATGGTACCTATGGACAAGACACCTAAACAACAACTACTAAAGGCTTTGCCAAATGTGGCACAACGTGTGGAAGGATTTATAACATTTTGAGCATGAGAGAAAAATGCTCCATGTGATGGTGTTACAGAGTTGGGATATTGACTTTTCCATAAGTGCTGCGTGTGTTTATCTGAAGTCTGAAAGGGAGCACTCGGTGGTAGTCGGCAGTTTTTGTCAGTTAAGAAATCTCTTTGGAAAGCTCTTGTGACTGGATTGTTATACCCTACAAACTCCCTACAAACTTTCTGTTGTGGCCTAGGCTTTGTCGATGGTAAAGAAAAAATCTATAATGAGGGTATTGAATCTCCAGCTGGACTAATAAACCTTGGGGAAAAAAAGCTAACAGCATTTTGTTAGTTTAGGTAGCCCTTTGTTGTTGTACCTGGATGGAAGAGTGTGTCATCAAGGCCTGGATTGTCCTTTTTACTGAGGTGAAATCTCACAGTGAACTGAGAATGAAAGTTTTGGCCAGGCATCAGCAGAATACTAAGAGGGGACTGAGGAGCTTGGCTGGGCTGAGAAACAGGATTTCATTTTTCAGCCACTTTTTCAAAGTATCAGGTCTGCTTTCTCAAAGTGCCAGGAGGAGTTGGAGAGGAGACTTAGTGACATGCTACAAAACTGAGAAAAATTTCTAGGGAGACCCTGGACTCCGACTTCTTGCTGAACAAGTAATTAGCCCTCTGGAATTGTGTAATTAGCCCTCTGGAGTTTTTGAAAGGTCTGCTACAGCCTTACCTTTTTTTGCCTGGGACACAGAAAAGTTCCTTCAAGGTGGGAATTCCAGGAGGGCTGAAATATGACTGCAGTGCTGGGGTAAGCAGTTTGCAGTATTATTTCTAGGTCCTGACGAACAACCCAAAGAGGGATCTGGCGGCTCCTGCTTTCCTGTCCCATTGTGCCTCGGTGCGCCCGTCTGAGGGGGAGCAGCTGTTTCCTGCTGGGGGAACCCAGGCCCAGCTGAAACCCTGTGTGGGGACGGGTTCTCCCAGAGGCACTACGGACCCCCCGGAGGCAGGATGGGTAGGCAGCAGGGGTGGCAGCACCCCCCTTCTCCCATTTCCCCCCATCTCCCCTGATCCCAGACAGGGGACGGGTGGTGGAGGGGTGAGTCCAGCAGCTCCTGATCTCTCTACTTAAAGACTGTGTTTTATTGCCGTGGCACTTACAATGTGCTGAAAGAAATTATTATGAGGATGTACTGTGCATATAATTTACACTGCCTAGAAAAGGAGAATGAAAGTGTGGTGAAATTGAGTAGAAGGTTCCTCCTTCCTGAAGTCAAAATGATTTTGAAACTTTCCAAGTTTTTTATCTCCATTCAGCTGGCGCACCTGCTCCTTCTGCCCTCCACCACAGGACTCGCATGTGCCTGCCTTATGATAGCTCTTGCAGCAGTGTGCTAATCATGCCTTCATTTAAAGGCTGAGATAGCGTAACAAACTGTATTTTTAAGTATGACTTGCAGTTGATAATATAGGAGTCTATAGCTAGTGCAAGTGACAGTATATGCTGTTCAACAGTTTTTATATATTTTCCAACGTTGAGGTCATAAGAGCTGCCACACTAGCAGAAACTGAAGATCCACTATCTCAGTTTCTCAACTCTGATGGTTTGGTATTAATAGATTTACAGCTGTCGTAGCTGGAAAAGTACTCAGCTTTTTGAAAATGCAAATTATAAATTGCAGTAAGGAGAAAATATGTATTTTTAATTTCATTGCTCTTAAATATTACATTTCAAGTAACAGTTGTGTAGTATGAGAATTATGCAAACAGCATAACAGAACTTCATGGGTTCATGAAAGTGCTGTTCAAATACTATAAAACTGCATTATCGTTAATGAGATACTAAAATTGTGCTCTATTTTTATGTATTGTCCTTTTCTGTTAACATGTACTTAAATTCTACTTTAAAGCTTTTGTCTGAAATATTCAGAGCTGAATTTTAATTTTATATGGTGAAAATTTATATTTGTGGAATTCCACAGTGAACTGCTCTTCAAAATACACTAAATATTGCATGAGATGTATAGACTGTATGTCTCAACTTTTAAAATGAAAATTCATGTGATGTAGGTTTAACAACTTATAAATGGTGCTTCATAAAATGCGGAGAATTGTCGCCTACTTAATGTTTGGATTACATCCAAGGAAAACACAAGTTCTACATAAATGATAATGAGATTTCAGTGAAAACTGGTTGTGTCAGAGCCTTGTGTTGTGGTGATTGGTATATGGAGGAATTCCTATTTGTTTTTTTTTTTTTTTTTTTTTTAAAGTTTTTGTAGGTAAAAGTAAAGTATGTAACTGTTTTTGCTTTAATTTTTCCTTTTTGTGACCCATTCAGGCAACATTTCTTGATGTGCCTATGCTTTCTTGCCCTTGCCAGTCCATCAATACTCTTTTCTTGCTGCTGCTGACTCAGAGATGTAAGAGTAGATTTGATCAATCTTCACCAGGTATTAAATACTAAGGTTTAGCAATTTCTGCACAATTTGGCTGCAGGGAAGAAAAAGTTACATCTTATATGGACTGTAGTGTTAGAACTAGAATGCTATTGCTGAAAAGTTAGTGTATGTTTTAATATAACGATGAAGAACAGAGACAGGGTTAGCTCTGAAACGTGGGAGGAGACGGCCATAAACTGGGAAATTTGTGGTTTGACAAGATACTGTCATTAATTTCTGAGAAAAGTAGGATCCATGTCAATGGAATAATTAGACATGATGTATAGGCATGGCAAAATATCAAGATATTCAGTGCCAGCAGATTTTTAAGACCTCGCATTCCCCTTTTGTCTCAGCCTGGGAAAATCTGCAGCTGCCACAGCTCAAGCTCAGTGATGGTTATATGGGTTAAGCTTGCTTGTCACCTAGGAATAGCTGATAGTTCCCTAGGAACCTGAACACTGCAGACAGTAACGATCACAGCAGAGTGAAGTCAGTAATTGCTCAAAAGGAAAGTGTCAGCATGGAGAAGCAGCACCAGTAGTTCAGACAATTCCACTTCCAGTAGGCTGGGGATACTTGTGGGGCTTATATGCAGCTGGAGTTACAAGTTGAAGGGAGACATACAAAGGACCAGATCAAGGGCATGCATATCCTGTAACAGTTCCTGCATATCTTGTCAGAAGAGCTGGGTTTGGGAACATGGTCCAGATAGCTGCATCCTGGCAACTGTTCCAGCATAAGGTTTCCATCTAGGACTACTCAGAGGCTGGATGTGAGTTTTTATCCCTAAGGAAGGAGGGAAACTATAGAAATGTCAAGCCTTTGACTCCTTCTTGCCATGACAATAATTTGTATATAGTAGGTCTTTAAAGTTTTACTTTAGTTTTTCTCAAAGTGCAATCATCTGCAGTTTTTCATGGGGACAACTTGGAGCTTTAAGGGAATGATAATCCAGTGAAGGATTTTGTGAAGGGGTGATGATGATGAACTATGAAAGTATCAGGAACCCATGAGATCCCCATGACTGTTACACAAAGTGAAGCAAGTCAGCCTTAGTACCTACAAGAGGGCTTCTTTCCTTTTACCAGCCAGGTGGGAACCAGAGGCCTGAGCATGCCATGAATTATGCTGAAACATGGAAGAAGCCTCACAGAATAAAAGAGAGAAGCTTAAGGCTCAGGCATACAAGTTGTCACAAAGTAACAAACTAGGTAACTCAAATCTACAAGTGCACTTTGATGAAAACTTAAATACAATATGATTAATTCTACTTCATTAACTGAAGAAACAGAAGTCTGAAGGAAAAAATAGAAATTAACATTTTTTTTCTAAAATTCCTTTGGAAAATAAAGGATTATTTGTACTAGTTGGAGTACTATATTAACACTGTCCTGACAAAATTGCAGTTCCTGTTAAAAAGTATTTTGCACAAAACTTTATGACCATCCTGCTTACAAATTTAAGATACAACTAAACCTTCTACATTAAATCTCCTGCATTAAAGAAATAAATGCAGAGATTATGGATTAGTTACCTATTTCTGTCATATCTGTACTCTTGCTGAACTTTCATGCATTTCAACATCAATGTCATTCTAAAAGTAAAAGGATTGTTGTCTTACACAAGGGGAAGCTGGAAGCTCAAAAGTATGAAGGACATGTTAAAAAGTAACTTTTATTGGGATTTTGAAGTATTTGTAAATAAATTCCCAAAGTGATTCACTCAAGAGTGCACAAGAGGAAGTGACAGAGATGTGAACTACTGGCTTAGGAACCCTTAGCTGAACTCTCTAAGACCACTTAACATTACTCACAGTAGGTCTAGGAGTTAGTAACAGGATCTTAAATGCACCATTCTTTAAAATTGAATTCAAATTTGACACAGCAGACTGAGAAAATGCTTGTATTACAGTGTAAATTCAGTGGAAGAAAAGCAATGTGCGTTCCTTTTTGCTGGGATGAATACATACTCCTTCTGTATGGCATTTTAAAGTTTATTTCAACTCCATAGGCAAACATCTGTGCCCACATCAAATCAGAATAAGAATATATATGACCAGTGGTGCTCTTTGATCCATCCTGTAGCAACACAGTAGTGTGAAGAATCAGGCTGAAGTGTGTGCTTATTTCTCAAGGATACCTGATCTGTCTTCTAGTGATTTGAAGGCCATACCTCTACAGTGATTGGTTTGTTTACAGAGCCTTTAAAGGCTCAGTAGTGACCTCTGTGAAGATGGAAGCTCCTGTGAAATTATGGGAGCCTTCCAGCTCTCAGCTTAACAGGCTACAGCCTAATTTTGAAAAAAAACAACCCAGAAAGATGCAGGATAAAGCAAGCAACCGGACACAAATACAATATGATTTCAGTTGTCAAAGAACTGAAGGTCCCTCAAGAAATGATTAGTAAAGTATACGCAATGGAAGCACTTAGGCTGGTGTACAGGAGAACAGGGAGAAGAATGCTGGGGATGGGACAGAAAGCAGCAGGTTCTTCAGATGCAGGACTTAGCAATAATATGACTTGATCGGGTGGCTCCTCTCTAATATTTGTCTGCTGTTCTAGTAACCCTAGTTCAGGTGTCAGCTACCACATCTGGAACCTCATTAAAAAACATGAAAACAGAAATTATGGAGTCAGTTTTCCCTCTTGGTCTTTAAAGTGAGAGGCCTTTGGTTTAAATGAGGGGGATGAAAGAGGGAAGCTTGAATTAACTTGGGGATTTGAGTACATGAGAAAAAAAGTGGGTCTTACTCATTTGTGTTTGTTATAAGGCATTACCAGGAAAGATTGTTTTGGAGACAAACTGTTGGAGAATGGCTCAGAGACAAGGGTCCTGAGCCCACCGAGCAATTGTATGATCAGAGCCTGCTCTAGCTGCTGATGCTGAGCCTCACTAGAGTTTGCCTGCAGCTGCTCGCAGCTGCTGATGCATGAGGAATGTCAAGGACGCTTCAGCCCTGTGTACCGTGGTGTGTCGAAAACAGGTTAAGGGGAATTAGGAATAGTGGTCTGAGAAACCCAGTGTTATGATAACGGTGGTCTGAGAAACATTGTGTTACGGTACTGTCGTGTATCGAAAACAAGTAGCATGAGAAACTTAGTGTTATGAGAAGCTTGTGCTGTAAGCTAACTGCAAGTAGGTGGACCGTGCGAATACGACCTTTAGAGCTTAAGCCAATCAGCTAGTGACTAGTAGGCATAATAATTATCATTGTCTGTATAAATAGATGTACCCTGGACCAATAAACACACACGTTGATTGATGCTCTATCACCCACACTGAACCCGTCTCGGCGTGTCGTTCGTCCGCGGCTCCGCAACAAACCTGATGGTTGTAACTCACATGTTTTATAGGATAAAACGTAGAAAGCAATCTTGCCACATACCTCAGGTATGCAGGTATAAGCATAACTTGGTTATGTTGAATTTTTAACTATTAGTTGAATCAGATCATGTCTATTTGAGTTAGATTTTAAGCCTTCTAAGCCTGTCCTTTGCAAGAAGTCAAAATTTAATAGTCATAATGTTCTCCTGGGACTTTAAAACTTTGATAAGTAGATGCCATAGAAAACATCAAGCACAATGTATTTCTACCCCTCTTGTAGTACTGAGCCCAAAGAAAGCCTTGATCTTGGTTGTTATACGACTTGGATTCAGTTCAGGGTATGATATATGTGAACATATTTTAATTGCTACTTCAGGAAGAATAGTTAAGCCCATCATTAGTTTGTGCCTCCCAAAACTACCTGGCTCCTTCTGGTATTCCTGTCCATATTCCTATCTACCAAGAATAGTTCGGCTACTCAAAGCCATTTCTTTCAGTGAAACTGTAGAATGTATTCTGAAAGCTGAGGATAAAAGATTCACCTTCTTTGAGGTAGCAAACCCAAATTTTTGCTTACACTAATGTCTGTTTTCATACTGCTATGATTATTCCTAGCTCCAAAGTTCAGGTACTAAAAAATTAAGTCTGCTATTTGCAGACAATAGCAATTTTTTTTTTAATAATTATTTTTTCACCTGCAGTGGTTGATAGACTTGGAGACTTGGGGAAGAAATGGAAACTCATGATCAGGAAAGGCTTGGACATATGGAAGAACACAAGTTGTCATCAGGAGATCAAGGAGAAAACATATTCCAGATTGATGACCTAAGTTGTCACAAGGGTGATATGTCTCAAAATACTAGTTTGAAAATACCCTTTGAGGACAAACAGACAGGTGCCTGGGAAGAGAAACTCCAATGTGAGAGACTTCCAGGACATTGTGGTCTCAGGAAGAAGTTCACAAGTACAGAGTCCTTATCAGTGCACTGTGTTCAGTAGAAGTTTCAGATGCAGCTCAAACCGTTTCCAGCAGCAGCATACCCACACGACAGAGATAATTCATAAGTACACGCAGTGTGGGAAGAGCTTCAGCCGCACCTCTGCTCTGACCTAACATTAAGCAGTACACCGTAGGGAGTGCATACTTGAATGTGTAAATTGTGGTGAACGTTTCACACGCAGCTCCAATCTCACTCTCCACTGGAAGATTTACAAAGAGGAGGAGCCCTTTGTGCATGCACAATGTAATCAGCATTTCAGTAGCACTTCTGAGCTGATAGCTCACCTGGGATTACACATGTGAATTCATTGTGGTCCTTTGTGCCTCAGCAAACCAGAACCACAGGCTTAAGGAAGAAGCAAACCCTCTATAGGACCATATAGCCTCTAAAAATTTTTGTTCACCTGGTGTACCTTAAAGGTATGTGCAGGTAATGCCCAAGTGTGGTGGTTTAGGCCTGATTGGCAGCCAACCACAATGCAGCACCTCTGTCTCCCTTCCCCTCCGGCAATGAGAAGGGACAGAGAGTCAGGCTTGGGGTTCAAGATAGGACTGGGATGGGGGAAAATCCCCCTTTTATGATCACGAGCAAAAGGCAGACTTTTTAGGGGAAGAAAAAAAGAACATACATTTATTACAGACACTAACAACACATAACAGAATAAGACAGTGAGAAGCATTGCCACATCTTGAGAACACCTTCCCCCCACCCCTCCCTTCTTCCCGGGCTCAGCTCTGCTCCCGATATCTCTACCTCCTCCCCCAGTGGCGCAGGGGCAGGGAATGGGGGGTGCAGTCAGTGCTGCCACTTCCTTCATGTTCGGTGAGGGGAGTGTCCAAAACTTGTTCCCCCCTGCTCCATCGTGGTCCCCCTATCACAGGAGACAGTCCTCCACAAACTTTCTCCGACTTGAATTCCTCCCATGGGCCACAGTGTTCCCCACACTGCTCCGTCATGGGTCACTAACTTCCTCTGACTGGATTCTCTCCCACGGCTGCAGCCCTTCCCGAGCTGCTCCGGCGTGGAACTCCCCCACATGCTGCAATCCTCCCAGCACTGAATTACAGCAGCGGGGCTACCTTTTTCCATGAGACCCCGGCCTTCTTCGGGCACAGAACCTTGATTATCTGAGCAGGAACAACAGGCTGTAAATCAATGTCTGCTCCACTGTAGATCTTCATGGGTGGCGGGGGGGGGGCGCCCTGCCGTCTCACCACAGGATACAGGGGGGTCTCTGCTCCGGCACACCTCCCCCCTCCTTTCTTCCTCCGTTCCTCCACTGACCTTGGTGTTCACGCAGCTGCAGCAATTCCTCCTCACAAGTCCCCCTGCCCGTCACCACATCCCTTCTTAAATACGTTATCGCAGAGGCACAGCCGATTGGCTCAATTTCCCAAACAGAAGTGGAGCTGACGTGGAGCTGGGGGAGCTTCGAGAAGCTTCTCACAGGGGGCCGCCCCGATAGCCCCCTCCCCTGCCACCAAAAAACTCCACCACTCACTCAACCCAGGACACCAAGAGTGGCCAAAAAAAAAAATCTGACTTCAGAGTTGTATTTTTCCATAAATCAAAACAACACTGAAGATGGGGGACAGGAGGAAAAAGGAGACTTCACTCACCATGCATGAATCCACTCATGCTTGAGGTAGAGGTTAACTATCAACTGCTATCCTTGTCTCAGCTGAGTGACCTGTCTGAGATGATTCAACATTTTTTAAAAGTTACAGAATAGTCTGTACGTGTATTCTTACTGGTGTGGGTGATATTATCTGTCTTTGGTAACTCAGATAATCTTCTATCAGAAAGAAAATAACAAAAAAATAATCATTTCTACCACCCAGATAATTTTCTGGATATTTTCCTTCTTACAGTGTTCTGTCAGTTGTTGGGTTAAAGCCAGAACTGTTGCACACTCCTCAGAAGAAGGCATCTGAAACTTGAAGGCAAACATTGAGAGACAGGAAAACAAATTTTAGACTGGAAATTACCTAAAATTATTATTAGAAGTGGGTAAAACTGTACTCTGAGGTCACGAATGGTTCTCCTTTACCTGTTTGTGCAAAGTCCTGCATAGTGTAACCATGCTTTATGGACTCCAGAGCAGAGGGTGAGAAGTGTAAGTAGGCGTGCTGCTCTGGACACTTCTGAGTGACGTCAGGGAAGGTAAAGAGACACAGTGCCACTCTCCTCCTCCACTGTAGTTCCAAGTAGGTGTCTTTTAGCAGTCAAGATTTTTACACTCAGTGCCTTCCACCAAAATGCCCATCTCTGAACTTCTGAAACTTCATTACTCCTAGAATTCTCCCAGCTGGACAATCTACCTCTCCTAGCACTTTTTTCTTTTAAACCTTAGTTTAGCATTATATGTTACAGAGAGCATGTGTAGGGCACAATGTCCCTCAGGATGGAAAATTAAATGTATCATGGAAAAGAAAATCTAAATTTCACCAGTATTTGAAGAATGTTCAGCTTTTAATGCTTAACAAAAAGGCATTAATTCAGTTAAGCAAACATTACATCTTATTGTAAAGGAATCTTTTTTGTTATTTTCAGATATTGGAGTATGTGACTCAGCAACTTTTTTTAGTGTAGATAAACCATGCACGAATTCAGGCTCTCAAATCTAATATGTCTCTAAACACTAGTATTTCCCCTCCTAAACCAGTGTGGAAGATGTTGGAGGCATTTTAATTTCCACTCAGTGTCAGACAAATCCCCTTCCCCCTAGTAAATCTAGTCTCTGGAAAAACTGTCAGCACCTGAAAAAGCATTTTACAGAAGTGATGGATAAATTTGGAAAAGCTACTATTGGTTATCCATGTAAGCAGCAAACAAAGCAAAAGTTAGGCTATAGTACAAGAAAAAGTGTCCACATGTGTGAAAGGACTTTGTTCTTTCTATGCAGATCTTCGGCGGTTAAAAAAATTCTTTCCAAGTATATTTTTTATTTGCTTAAGTCTTTTTTTTTTTTACTTTAATTTACAGCTACCACTTCCACATGTGTACATTTTAATGATTTGCTCTTCCAAATGATACTTATCAAATTAGCTTATTCCAGAAAAAGAATCCATGAGGTGTAGTCTTGTTCAATCAGCCTTGTTTCTCGAATTACTTCCATATCTATGAAAATTAAGTTATCACTTTTGATTACTCAAGATAATTAAATAATGACAGAAGTGCTTAATTTAATAAATTAAGTAGCTTTAGCTCATACTATCTTTTGATATACGATCTTAACTCCTGTTAACACAGCTTTTGATTCAAATATTGAAAGCAAATACTCTTTTTTTATTTCTGTATTATGGACTGGATGCTAAAATGGTATAAAGTTGTTAGATTATTAAAGGAGATTTCACAGTCAGTACACTTTCAGCTTTCTAAATCATATGTGTACTGACATAAATATACTTGGCTACGAAAACAGAACTTTTCAATAAAATCATTATAATTGTCTTTTTATTTCATCACATTACTGGGGAGAAGATGTGAGCTGGGACTGTCCCCTTCATGAACTGTTTACAAGCTCCCTCTCAGACAGGAGCACTACAGTCTGAGGTCTCTGGCACTGAAGTAGGATGCTAATGGGTGCTCCCTGCTAACCACCCTGTTGCTTGTGAGGCCCTTGCCTTTCTCTCCCTGTTCATAGCTTTTGCAACTGAATACAAACTGAGAAGTCAGAAGTTTGTTCTTTACAGATAAAATATTGCTGATAATCTTATTAGTTTTCATATGCCCACCTAAATTTCTTAGTATGGTCTTAGTTTTAGAATATTAATGATTGTATTTTTAAATTAAAGTTATTAGTGTCTTGTTTGATTTGAAGGAGTAAAATCAAACAAAACATTTAGTTTCTCTCTGGTCTAGGTTTTGGAAAAAGAAAAGAAGGAGAAATGGGGGAATTAACTATGTGGGTAAAACAAAGAATAAAATTGGGACTCCAGTAAGAAGAGAAAAGGTAATTAATAAAAGGCTCCAAAAGAGAAGCTAAAGGAAAGAGGAGCAATTAGATTGAACCGTCACCAATATAGATTTTCTTCTTATTTACGTTAATGGAATTTTACTAGAATTCCATTGGATGTCCTTATGTACAAGTGATTTTGGATGGCTGTATGAGTAATGCATATTCTGTGAATCAGATCTGAGATGTGTGTGGCCTTGGACGGGCCATGGGAGAGGAAAGCCTAAAGTCTGAAATCCTGTACCTCTTTTCTATGTGAATAAATCAGGTCCTTAAGAGGAGGAAAGGGAGTACTAACTACTGTTTTTATAAAATAGAAATAAGAAGAGTACATGTTTTCTGTCTAATTCATTTTAAATTACTTTTGAGTAGACTACTGAGGAATAGAAAACAATGAGGTTACTGAATGGCTGAATATTTATTAGTGTGCACAGTACGTGCTTGTACAAATGTATTGCTGGAGATTACAACTTATGATTGAAGTCTGTGGAAATACCATACGGTGAAACTAATATACTGATGATGAGGCCCAAAGGATCTCATCTCAGTCTGAGTTTTGTTACAGGGAATTTCATCAAACCTAAGCTTATTAAAAACAAAACCACATTATCTGTTTGTTCTGTGAGCTCTTTATGGTGTTTGTGTTCTTTGTGCTAGAAGTTCTCTCTTTTGCTACTGTCCAGTTTTTCAGAAACTACCCTGTGTGAACACTTTTTTAGCATTTGCTAACATCATTTTGACCTTTTGACCTTTCTATAGTATTTATCATGACTAGCCTACTTGACCTTATTCCAGATGCAGAAATTGCTGTAAGACTGTGATACAGTGACTTACTACATTCTTTTAATTGTACTCTGTTTTCATTACTTCTTTCTTTCCTTGAATAGAAACAGGATGAAAAGTCTATGTTTGTGATATTTTTGAAAAATACTCTCTATTACAATAACCAATCAAATAAAAAAAATTAGAGTCAAGTTTTATTAATCAAAACTAGACAAATCTTAAATATTCAATGGTTAGTAACATGAAATTTAAATGAGAACAGTTTTATAATGGGTGTGAGTGCTGTGGATATGACTACAGATACCTAAGTATAGTGTAGACATATCTGAGCTAGCTTCAAGTTTTCTCTATCTGAGATATCCAGATACTAAGCACTGATGTATCTGTCACAGCATGGACAGAAAAAGTCCTAAATTATTACGAATATACAATCTAAATAATATAAATCTAGTTCAGAAATTTCTGCCTTGTCCTACAGTCAAATTAATATAGAGCCACTTGGCACTGGAGGCTATCGAATTTGATAGGGAAAAACTTACATGACTGAGTAATGACAGCTATGCATAGGACAAGAAAATTAAAGTTGTATATGTTGCTGTTATTCTGATGTGTCTGGATTTTTTTTGAGCACAAGTTTTTGAATAACTTTTGCATTTAGTTAATGTAAATGTGTGAAGAATGTGTGTTAACCATCTACACTCCCAGCAGAAAGCATTGCTCTAATATTAGCAATACAGAGAAAAGAGGTGTTCAACATGCTAGACAGATCTGGACATTTTTACACACATACTCAAAAAGTTAACTGCTACTCTGTAGCATTATGGATCGAATTTAGCTGTCATATGACTCATAAGTGAAAGTGCATCACCAAATTATAACATAATTTTCAGTAGTTTTCTCTGAAATTTCCTTAGATTTGATTAAGTTACTGCCAGACAAAGGATATTTTCTATGCATTAATCATTAGAAAGAATCTTATATTTTTAATTTATTTCTAATAAGTAATACATACTGTGAATGATTATTCTTTGTTTATGGATGAATGCTAGACCAGCTTCAATTTTATAGTAATTCATGAGAATTTAATAAGCAGTCATAATGAATAAACTTAGGGACAGTTTAATGACTATCCATCAGCAGTTCGTGCACAACAAATCCAAATGTTTATCAAAGATGTTAATAAACATAATGCACAAGCAGCTTTAATGAACTGATAAAGAACATTAATGATCTTTTATTATGAATTTCCCTTTGCTGAGAATGATCTCCTCAAAGGAAATCGAACATTTCAAATTATTTTAAAGAAAAGAAACACTAATATTTCAAAAAATCGTAGTACTTAGGATAGGGGTGAAAATAAAATACAGATTACATTTTTTACTGAAACCAGGAATAAGGTGTGGGGTTTAAGAATATCTGCTCTTGTCATGATCCATGTGAAGATCCTTTGAAGACCATTTTGCCAGAAGTCTGCCAGATATTTATAGAGTCATCATCTCCTACTTTGTGGATTGTTACCTTCGCTGTGGATTTCATGATTGTCTATTTTCCACAAAGTTTGAACATTAAGCAGAAGAAAAATAAGAAAAATTTCCAGAGGTGTGAGAAAAGGGAGTAATATTTAGCAACTCACAGGGAAAGAAATTATTTCTAGAGTTGCATTTGGATACCAAAGGATATGATTAAGTTCAGAATGAGACTGCACATTCATGGCCAAGAGATCCATAAACAGAGGTTACTAAAGTGAATATGCAGGAATGTACCCTTTAACATCTGAAATGATTGTGACTGCTTAGAGGATATGAGGGAAATGATAGAGGTTAGGCCCTTGCATTGTCCTTAAATGGAAGGTCTTGTTGCTGCTATCAGGAAAAGGATAGAGATCTTTGATCTAAACTAGTTGAGCTTTTCTTATGTTCTTAGATGATACTTTCAGTGAATAAAAAGATTACTCTTTGAGAGGTTTGTGAAAGTTGTTTAAATGAGAACATGATAAGCATTAGGGACTTCATGGCTGAGACACTATGATTATCATTGTTTTCACACTCTATGTGATGTTGAATGGAAGATTTACATTGACAGGTATATTTTAGAAACTTGTACTATTTTATTTTAGATTTCAACTTGTTTTGGTGGTAGACCATTGGTAATCCCAGTAACATTTAAATAAAACTTAAATTTGGAAAAAAAAAATTAACTTTCTATTCTATTTCTATATTGTCAATATACAATGGCTATGTGCTTGAAGTTGCATATATTATGTCTACTGAAACTTCTTTCAGTTCATACTTTTTTGAATAAAATTATTAACTCCTCCAATTACCACCACCACTGTATTTATGGAGGAGTTACTGGGTAGGCACTGGCATTTTTGCTCTTCCACTTAATTATTTTGGAAGACACTGCATATCAATACACAATTTCAGAAATGTCTCTTCAATAAGCCTGTGATGGTGGCCAAATGTCCACAAGAGCTATCAGAGATACAAGCCTATGCTGCTGCTGAATGCTAGCTGTGAAATAAAATTTGTGAAGAATGAACTGTGGAACTGCCTCAGGATGCCAGTACTTGTTTTCAGAATTGTCTGAAGAAAATGCTTTCTTGTTTACTTCCATGCTGTATTTCCTGCTTTCCTCATTCAGAATCCTAATGCAGCAAAGTAAACCAGAGCAGTTCCATAAGAAGCCCTTTGAGAAAGAACCATGAACACATTGACAACCCTATTTGATATCTGAAGGAGGAACTTCTAAGCTGTTTTCTTCCCAGAAAATTCTGTGCATTAAATTCTATCTTAACTGCTAGTGGAAAAAGTTGTATTTTTTCTTGCCTATCACAGAAATGGAATGTTAAGTAGGAGAACTTCAGTGCAGCAAATTAAAAGCATAGGTTTTAGAAAACCAGCTTAATACTTTCTCAGTTTATGATTTTGGTTATGAGTATATATTAAAAAAAATAAATCCTTGCAGTTAGGAGTTATGTATTATTCCTCTTGATTTTCATTTCACTGTTGAAAAATTACTATATACTTGTTATATTTTATTAAAATTACATTTATAATCCAACATAAAAAGTGTATAAGGTATTATTTAGAATGGTTCATTTTCATTGGAGATGCAGTGAGAAGTAGATTAATCTCTGTTCACATTCATAAAATACAGCTATGGGTTCCATGTTTTTTCTAGTAACTGGATAAAGTTTCACCAGCACAGTGATGAAGGCCCAGATGAGACTGTTTAGCTATATATTAGTTCTTTTTCACAGCAAGTTAAAATGATATGCACAGCATATTAATAATAATTTAATTGCAGAAACATTGGAGGTCAACTGAATAAAATCACATTTATCTGCATAGTAACTGGAGGAACAAAACTTTATTCCTTCAACTGGGTTATGCTTTTTTATCTCTAATTCATAGTTATTGGAATAAGATGAAAGCTGTACTAATCATTGCACTGAATTTGCTTTGCATACAGAATAAGTAAGCTGCTTCTGGTTTTACTACTACTAAGAACTCTATAAATGCTCATATAACTCGTTATGCTCAAAATCATGTTATAAGCAAAAAATGGAACTTATATATATATAAAGCCAAGAATTTATTAGTAGTATAATTGAAATCTTAACAGCATAATCAAGGAATCATTATTAGTCCACATCTAATTATTATAAAAAAGGAAAGAAAAGTAGAATGGAAAAGTCTCAGTAATAGCAATCCAACTAAAGCTTTTACATATAGGCTTACTGGTAACTACCCCTTGTCCTGGTGTTGTGCTCAGACTGCTACTGTCTTTCTGGGTCCTAAGGTCAATGATTTCAGTCTGGTGTATGCATGGATATTGGTGGAGGGAGCGTACAGTGTGTTGTTAGCAACAAGTCCTTCCATGGGAGGAAAGTGATGTTGATAGCTTCTTTGTTATACTAGGATCCCCTTGTGATCATTTTTTATGTTTGCTTATTCTTTGTTCTCTTTTTACCCCTAAAACTCTTTTTTTGCTTGTTTGGTTGTTTTTTTGTTTTTTTTTTTTTCAGCTCCATTTCTTTAACCAACCAGCAATGAGACCATCTTTGGCATCTCCAGTGTTAGTTGGTTCTCTATCTCCTATTATCCCATGCTTGTAGTCCTGCACACCATGGCCAGCGTTCCCACTTCTCAAGGCCTCTACTAGGCCTATATTTCTGCTCACTACATTACTATGTTGTAATCATAAATATCTGTCCTGGTTGTGGCTGGCCTAGAGTTCCCGTTGGTCTGGCAGCGGGAGGAGCGCTGCAGCACACTGAGACCCCAGGGGCTCCCCAGGTCCCAGTGCCCTCACCTGTGTGCGGGGGCGGGGGGAGCACAGCTGGAGGGCTGGGCCTGGATTGGCCGATAGTCCGTGTCATGTGACATTATGCTCACTATATAAAGGCAGGAGAGGGGCTGCAACTTTTGGGAGTGTTGTGGTGCTTTTGTGTTTGGGATCACCAGCTGGGAGCAGGTGGGTGTCGGTCAGTGTGTGGTGAGCAGCTGTATGGTACGTTACCTGCTGATACTGCTGTCAGCGTGTTATTCTGTTACTGTTATTAAACTGTTTTTATCTCAACCTGTGAGTCTCCCTTTGCCCCTCCGATTCCCTCCCTGTTCCCAAGTGGGGGGAGGGTGGGTGAGCCACTGTGTGGTGTTTAGCTGCTAAGCCCAGGCTCAAATGACGACAATCTCATTTTATACAGAATAGCTACTTGTTACTATCTGTATAAAGACTGTAGTTGTACCATAAAAAGTTAAACAGAAATAGAAATAATTATAGTCATCTGAACTTACAAAAAGCAAAGTGAAAACAAAGCTCCAGACAGGTCAAGACAATTTTATACAGAGCAAGCCTGACAAGCCTTAGTCCTGAGGCCATGTAAACTCAGCAGCTTGTGGCCTACTATTGTGCTTCTGGTTTGCAGGGTTAAAGCCTTAATAGACACTTTCTAATTTACATCTCAAAATTAAAAGACTTAATTTTAGATGATTCTGATCAAAAGTAGGTTTGCTTAAGATAATATGATTAATAATTTATCTAACCATGTGAACCACACGAATTTTTCTTTAGTTTCTTACTGCTTATTACTTTTACTCTCCATTCTTACACATCCTTGTACCTCTTTTGGATTAAATACATACACAGACATGTTTTCTTTATTTATGAGAACCTCTAAAGCATTACAACTATTTTTAAACTGGATTGCATGTGTGTTAGAAAATCTAAGTAACCAGATATCTTTACCTGGTTCTTCCACCAGACCCTTAAATACTCTGTAACTGTGACTTGCAGTGCAGTCATCAGATTCTGACTTGTCCACCTCTTGGTGAGATTTTATTTGTCCAGCAGAATTTCTACTGTGGTCTTGCATCATAACCCTCCGTTAGTGAGGGAAGGTAGCAATGAGGGAAGCCTCTGGTACTGGCACTCAATTAGGTATTTAACCCTGATTGGTATAGTTTGGTGAAGGAGGCTGCCAACATGAAGCTCAGAGATATCCCTGAAAAAATATTGTGTTTTTCAGAGGCCACAGATACCTCAACTGAAATGTGATTTCTGGTGCATTTCACTCTCTTGGTTCCATTGAAAGTAATGGGAATTTTCAGTGGAAACAGGTATGGTTTAGAATGTGTGACTAGTCTATGCCACATTTGAGACTGTGACCTAGACTTCATCAAAGACGGTAAGTCCTTCCCAAAACTTTATAGGATCATAGAATAATTCAGATTGGAAGGGATCTCAGGAGAGCTGTAGCCCAACTTCCTTTTCAGAGCAGAGCCAGCTGTGAAGTCAAATTATAACCTAGTTATAGATTTAGGGCTTAATCCAGTTGGGTCTTGGAAACCTCTGATGCTGGAAACTCCACAGCCTTTCTGGGCAGCCTTTTCCACTGCCCAGTTTTCCCTTGTATCCCAGTCTCCAGATCAAAAACTTTTAACTTGTATCTCTCTTGCTTCAATGTCCATTGTCTCTCAACTTTCTGGCATGCACTACTGTGAGAAGTCTGGCTCTGTCTTCTTGATAAGCTCCTTTTAAGTATTTGAATGTTGCTATTAAATGGATTTAAGTTTTTACACCCATATTGAAAGAGTAATAAAATATTAATTCAATTTCACTGTAGAAATTAACGGTATAAATGTGGATCTGATTATATGTTTTTATGGTTTTGATTTGTTTTGTTTTGTTTTTTGTTTGCTTTTTTCTCCAAAGTGCAAATAAATCTTTGTTCTTAGGTAGGCCTTCTATTTGTCTGCATGGGAAAAAAAAAAATTACCCTGAAAGGGTTATTCTTACTTTTCATCAAACTAAATTGAACATCTGTGGTTCAGTTGTTTTTATAGAACAGATGACAGACAGGCTTCTCAAAAATACCATCAATTAGGAAAATAACTTCTGTGCAGAAAACCCATGATTTTTCTCACTTTTGCTCTTCTGATTCTCTCCTGATTCTCTCCCCCATCCCACTGGAGGGCAGTGATCAAGCAGCTGTGTGGTGCTTATTTGCTGGCTGGGGTTAAACTACAACAGTCCTTTTTGATACCCAATGTGATGCACAAAGGGCTCGAAATAATGACAGATTTGATTGGAAAGTACTAGATTGAATTTATATGTTATTGCTGCTTAGCTATTAATTGACAGGCTTCTGTGTTTGCCATGTGGCTTACTTGCCTTACCATGTATTAGTCTTGTACTCGTTAGTGGCTGCTGTTTGCTTTCACTGCTTGCTGTTTGCTGTACCGCTTATCTTACTGCGCTGTGCCTGGGAACATTTTGATAACAGCAGTGGCCACATGCCTGTGCTGTCAGATTTCCAGAGCATCACTGCTGTTCCTGTGCTGCTGTACAGGACAGGCTGGAAGTCTGGTGTGAAACTGAGTCAAAGGGTTTGTGACTTGTGGATAAATCCATGTGGAAGCAGGACGTTGCAAAGTGTCTGTGTCTGTGAATAAATTCATGCCAGAGCAAGTCCATCTTGAAGTGGCTGTGGCTGTGGTTATATCTGTGTTGTGGCAGGTATACCTCTGAAGGGATTGTGGCCCAAGGATAAGCCCTGTCTGGAGCAGGTACACCTTGAAGCATCAGTGTCTGTGCGTGAGGTCATGCTGGAGCACCTCAAAGAGTGTGGCCATGGATAAGCCATGACAGAGCAGGTACATCCCTGTAGGAACTTCAGCCATGAGTAAGGCCATATTGGAGCAGGTTTACTTCTGAAGGGACCGTGGCTGTGGCTAGGGCCAACCTGGAGCAGGTATGTCTCTGAAGACCCATGGATAAGGCCATTCTGAAACAGGTCCACCCCAAAGCATCTGTGGCTGTGGATAAGTCTATATGCTGCAGCAGATACACATCTGAAGAGACTGCAGCTCATAGATAAGGCTCCACTTGGAACAGGTGCACCCCTAAGGGGCTGCAGTCTGTGGGTAAGTCCAAGCCAGAGCAGGGGCAAGGGGAGGAGTTCATTGCAATGTTAAACCCTACAGTCCGGTCCAAAGGGACCAGTGGTGGAGATTGTAATGGGTATACCTTTAAACTGTTGTAACCTATGACCTGAGCTACATGTTATAGTAATTACTATAACAGGAACCACACAAAACAGTGGAGGACAAGTCTGCAAGAAGCAGTGCAAGTGCAGCAGCAAGCCAATCTGAGCTGGCTTTAGTGCCCAATAACTCCATGGAACACGTGATTTCTCCTGTCCTGAGTGACCACCATAACAGATGGAGCCCAAAATCATGGACTAAATGAACTCAGTGGACATTTTGTGTACATTTTTGAAGATTTCACAGGCATTTTATGGACATGTCACAAGAGTGGTCTGTAGACTAAAGGAATGATATCTGTGTATTATATCAAAGGATGGGAAGTGGGGATGGTTAATGAGGATATATTGGATAGTGTGGGACTAGAGTATGACATAAATAGTATGGAATAAGAGGTGGAGAATGTTCTGGTTTTATGTGGGATAGAATTAGTTTTCTTCACCGTAGCTAGTATAGGGCTATGTTCTGGATTTGTGCTGGAAAATTATGATAATTCAGGGATGTTTTAGTTGCTGCTGAGCAGTGCTTACACAGAGCCAAGGCCTTTTCTGCTTCTCACCCCACCCCACCAGTGAGTAGGCTGGGGGTGCACGAGAAGTTGGGAGGGGACACATCTGAGACAGCTGACCCCAACTGACTGAAGGGATATACCATACTATATGACATCATGATCAGCATAACAATCAGGGGGAAGAAGGAAGTGGGGAACATTTGGAGTGATGGTTTGTCTTTCCAAGTAACCCTGGCATATGATGTAGCCCTTCTGTCCTGGGCATGGCTGAGCACCTGCCTGCCCATGGGAAGCAGTGAATTAATTTCTTGTTTTGCTTTGCTTGTGCACATGGCTTTTGTTTTACTTATTAAACTGTCTTTATCTCAACCCATGAGTTTTCTCATTTTTATTCTTCTGATTCTTTCCCCCATCCCACTGGGAGGGGAGTAAGAGAGGGGCTGTGTGGTGCTTAGTTGCTGGCTGGGGTTAAACCACGACATATTGGGCAGATAGACTTCTCAAGAACACCATCATTTAAGAAAAAGTCTTTTGTGCAGTGCATATTCCAAATTTAGAGAGGTCAGATCAATAAAATAGTAACTGTTCTCTTTTAATTTAATCTAGAAGATCCTGACTATCTGACACAAATTGTCGCCTGCCATACATATCATTGTTTTTGGCACCATGCCTGCAATATAACATGTCAAGAAGAATTTTTTCCTGAATTGTGGAACAAATCAGAGGTAGACAGACATTTAAAAACAGATTTGATTCACTGTATTTCACAATCTTTCTGAGGCAAAGTGATAAACCATAGCAGCTTGAAGTAATGTGATGAGAGCAATCTATCGCTGTATACACTTAACTGTTTCACTATCATTCTGCCCTTAAAAAGTGTTTATGAGAAATAAAAAGAACTATCAGTTTGTTACAGATTTGTAATATCAGAAATGCTGAATTATGGATCCAAATAAGCCATGTGTATAAAAGCATTACATATTGAATGAGTTAATTGTGTACCACCTGCAAACTTCTACAGGTTGCTATTTTTCCCATTGATAACCTTATGAAATGTTTAAAAGACATGTGTTGGAATGGATTTTGTTAAACAGTATTATTTTTCTTTGACTGTTTTCAGAGATAAAAATGAAGATTTCTTTTTTTTTTTAAAAAAAAAGAATTCTTAACTTAAGACAGTTTTCAGGGAAATTTCTTTTCTTACCCATCCATGAGGGAAACTCAAGTGTACTAGTAAGATTTACGTTTTAACAATAAAACCCATAAATTTTAAGAATGAAAATAAGAAATAATTCAGTGAATTGGGAGGAAAACAATATCCAAATCACACTACTCAGTTCTCCACGACCCAGGTGCCTAACACTGGACTTGTATTAGGAACACTGAAAGTCTATGACAGAGGCACAGACAAAATACACAACAAAACTGTATAGAAAGAAATCTGGAAATTGATTCCTTGAACACACAGAACTTCACAGACCTAAAGGTTCGTATTTCAGCATAAGCAGTGGTAATAATTTATATTAAAAGACTCCACCCAAAGTGGGTTAAAAACTGCATTTTTGACTGGGATTAGAAATGACTAATGCATCATAGTCAAGTCCTGTTGGAAAGGTATCTTCCACAGATCAATTAATTTAAAGAACTTTTTTTTTTTTTCAGATCTTAATATATACAGTATAATATAATTTAAATCACAGATGTCCTTTACATTTATCAGAATAGGACTAAATTATTAACTAAGTGCTGGTAGCAGTAGAGAGCAAAGAGACACCTTTCTTTGAGATTTAAAGAAACTACACAAAGGCAAAAAAAATCTCTAGGTAAAAATGCAATAAAATACAATAAGCTCTTATCTGCTCGAAATAGGATTGGCAGTCTTTATTTTTGGGGTGGGAGAAATATATGATAAGTGCTTCTGAAGAATAAATCCACATACAACCTTCATAGGTCAGGAATGTGGGCTTTCTGAAAATCTCATAGGGGGATTAGAGAAAATCCCTGTAGGCTGAAGAAATTAGGCCTCCTCAAAGGTGATGTGAAAGAAGAAAGAAAAAGTAGCTCATCCCAAGGAGAAAGAATGGTTGTAACAAAAATTTATCATCAGAGGATATGCTTTCAAAAAATGTATTTTCAGGTCTAAAAAATAAATTAAAAATCAGATTTATGCCTTTCTAGTCCAAAACCATACATAAAGCATTCAGTTTATGATTACTAATTAAAAAAAAAAATCTTGGGGCAATATCAATTTTGTATAAATTTCCTAAATTTCAAACATGTTTGGATTTTGTAAGATTTGTGAGTTTTTTGTTCTTCACTATCCACCAGTTAAAATCAAACATATTTTGTCTTTGAGATATTTTGTTAGTAGTTAACTTGCCTTTCTTGTTCCTTAGATTGTTTCTTCTCTTAATATACACTGAAATCTTAAGGATGTAAGCTGGAGCAAACCACAGTGCACTGACTGTAATCTAGGCAGGCAGAAATTAACTATGTGGCAAAAGAAACTTAATTTCTTCCACATCTATCTTCCCTAATAAAACAGTGAGTTCTTACTTATAACAGGGAGTACTATTGCACATTTGGTGTTCTCCCCAACTCCATGTTCTAGAGGTAATAATCTCAAGTGAGCCTGTAATGACAGCTGGACCTGTGTTTTTACCTATCTATTACCTCATCCCATGGGTCCACTTTCTTGATCTGAAATGTCCTAAGAACTGCTTTCTTGCCAAAGTGAAGGACTGTTCTTTTGCTTTCTCTTCACATCCAGACTGACGGATTCTTTAGTGAGAGCATGTTGTAACCTCTAATATATACAGACATTCTCACTTCATTTGGCTTATTGAATAGTTCTTTGCCATATGCTGAAGCTTCAGCAAGAGAAGTTGAATGAAGTTGGAAAAGTGTTCTTTGAGGAGATAGGAGATGTTGGATCAAATGCCCTCAGAGAGAGAAGTGACCTGATCCTGAATAGTGCACTGCTTGCTGCTCAATTGTCTAAAATAATCTAACCATTTCTGTAAGTAACATCTTCTGTCAGCCTTTTTCTTCATAGGAGGGTTCAGAGATACAAAATCAATTGATTGCATCATTAAATCTGTAAATTTTCAATCTTTTCTTATTTCTTCTTCATAGGTTTTTTTCTTAGAAGTATGCAAGATACAAATGAAGAGCACAAAATGAATGAAAACTTAATTTTAAGCAATTACTATATTTTAATAAACCAAAGAGGGCACAGTTATGTTGGTGAAGTCCATTATTTGATAGAAGATATTGTATTACACAGATAATGCTGTATGAACAGAAGATCTTTTAAAGATTTCTAATTGAGTCCTTTTCTAACCTTCTTGATAAAATGATTGAATTCTGTAATCACTGTTGGGTGTTTTTTACATTGAGGTGTGCCTATGTGTAATCTCAGACTTCTGTGAATTCATTTCAATGTAAGATTTTGCTATCTCCTACAGATAACCTGTGTATATAACTAAATACCCCTTGATGCGTCTCAAGGTTATGTTTTATTAGGTTGCTGGGGGAAAAAAAAAGGAAAACAACAGAAGCATGATATCATTGCTCTCAGAAAGCTGTCATTTACTCACCTTGAGCAGGCAATGTAAATATTCTTAAGTGATATCACTTTTTCATTTTCCTTTTTAAAATCTTTGATAGAGGTTGATTATAAGCTTTTAAGGAGGTCTGAGGAACTATTCACACATTCATCACATTCTTGTCCCGTACTAATATCCCCTGGAGAAGCCGTAAGCAAATCCACGAATAACTGATGTGATGTCAATGCTCCTGAAATGAATCAGAACTTTCTTCTAAACCTTGAGCCTTTTACAGGGATTAATATTAAAGTCACATGGTAAGGGGAAGTTGTATGTTTTCTCTGGCCATAATACAGTACTCCCAGTATTTAAATCTCTATATTAATGACATCACAAACAATTAATATAGAAGTGGGATGAAGTAATAGCTATGGACTTTCCTAAGAATTGACCTTTCCCTGCAGTCGAGAATACTTCCTGATTTTAAGGACTTGTTTCTGACTTCTGTCACCTGCGGTTCTTGGCATTGATGGACTGGTTGGGAGTTTTCGGTAGAGTCAAGTTGTTCTTTAAACCAAATCATTCTGCAATATTTCCTAGAATAGTCTGGCTGTTTTTTATTTTGTTCACTAAGGAAACACTATTCTGTAATGATGTTTTTGAAGTCCCTCCTCTAGACCCTGATATTTAGTATGTCAACAGATATGTGACTTTTAGCTAATCTTGTTTTGATTTTGGTACGTCCCATGCCTTCACCAAGTTGGTAGCAATCAAACTTTTGTAGTCTAAAGATGATATCCCTTTCCTCTTCCTCACCTCTTATCACCCATGGAAATCCTTTGGCTTAATAACCCCCTACCTATAAGCCCCTGAAGAACATAGCCACCCTACCCATTCAATCAGCAGATGAGAGAAAGCTGGGATGTTCCCTCCAGTCTGACCAATTGTGGCATGTGGGGTGGGCCTGCTCCACTTCAGACTGAAAAACAGATCTCTCAATGTAAAGATAATTTAGCTCTAAAGCAGCAGAAGTCTTAATTAGTAGTTATGAAGTTTTCCAACATTTCCATGCAAATATGTCTTGATCCTTTTACATGGAGACCAATTCTAGGAATTGGTACTTCTTTTTTTTTTTTTTTACCTTGTGTCATTTCATTTTTATCCTCATTATTGAGCTTAGTGACAAAGGGACCAATTAATGTTTATTCTGGTGAGCTTTCTTAGCTGCAGATACTCATCCACAAAGAAAGGGGCTGATGCCACCACATTGTCCTATGTAGCTCATAGAAGAACCTAGCAGATGATGAAGCCTGAATTGCTACTGAACTGTGAGTCAAACACAAAGGTAGTAAAAATATTCACACAAATAATGTGGTACTGAACCTGACATTCTCTGTCCTCTTTTCTACTGTTTATGGCATTTGAATTTAAATAAATTTTTTCACCATTCTACTTTTCCCTCAGTTGCATGTCAACTTTTTGGTTTTGCTACTCGAGGAGGGGGCAAAACATGTTTCTTTCTCACAAGTGAACATATCAACCTACTTACTTTAAGTTTTTTTCTACTATAACAGAAGGCTGTGGAATTTATGCACAGGACTTTGCAACAGACCGTTTTTCTAAAGCTATTTTTTGCTGCTAGCTGTACTCATTATTGCCTGCTTTTTTACAGTGTATATAAAATAACCTATTTTTTGTCAAGTCATTGTCACTTCTAAAGTACCCAATGTAGTCAAACATAACTGTTATATTTCTTGTGGATTTACAGAGTTTCATCATTTCTACCTTTGGTACAAGCCATATTGCATTTAAAGGACTTGTTGCCTGGGATGTGGTTTAAAAAGAGTAGATCATTCTTTTGAAAAGCTTTGATCACTGCAGTCATATTGTTGCACCTTTTATCTTGCTGGTACATTGATTTTAGCCAAAGATTGCTTTTCATGAAACTCTGAACTTTAAAAGCACCTCAGTTTCAAGAAAAAATATTCTGTGAAACATCTGAAGGCTCAGTTTTGATCTTTTTTATGTGCATACTACTTCTAACTTATTTTCTGTGGGACAGTTTTATAATGCTTGTGCTTCTAAAATGTGAATTACTCATTACCAGTATGGAAAAAATGTCAAGAATTTTAAAGTGTATGAAAATATTGACATAATTCTGCCTTTCATCTGAAATTCCCTTTTGGCTTTTTGTTAATTAGATAATTGGGCAGACAACCTGTGGCTTGATGTCATATGTATTAGAACACAGTATTCATGGGGTGAATGTATATCGTGTGTAATTTTAAATTGTTTTTATTAGTGTCTACTGTGATTTGGTTTTCTCTAGAAGTTTCTTAACTGGACTACATAAAACACTTTATATCTTTTTTAAAGGTGTGCTGAAAGAGATGCAAGGAAATCTATGTTTGCTTGGGAAGCAGGACAAAGAAAGATTTGAAGTGTGCGCTACAAGTATTATTACTATACTGCATAATTTCTAGTACAACTGGAAGATTAACTAAATAGACATAAGATAAAGATAAGAAAGCATGTTTGAACTCTGTGTCTTCACTCTACTCTTGTTTGTGTTTCTGAGTTTGTAGCACTAATTCTCATGCCACTGGCACTTCTGAAATTTTTAACAAAAATAATCAAAACACAGTGTCTATTAGGCTTACTATGTAAAATCTAGTATACCATGAAATGACAGTAGAAAGCCTTCACATTAATTTTTCTCATATCAAAATACATCTCAACACAGTTGTTCTGCAAAAGCACTGCAAGAAGATAGGCCTCGCAACCTCATCTGAACAGCCAGTAAGGAAAGTTTTGCATTTAAGTAGGCACTGATCTAACTCAAGGTTAATCCGTTCTCCCAGAGCACTTCCGTATTGACATTTAGATTCCTTATGAAAATTTTATCTCAGAAGTCTTCATTTTAGCCAGGTAATGTTCACAAATAGTAGCTGAATGTGAGAAGCATATGGGGTTTTTTGGGGCACTGAAACTTCACAGCCTATACTATAGCACGAACAAATTAATGCCTTGATTTTATATTTCTGTATAAATTCATATTCTTGAGACTTTTTTTTCTGAGAGTGTCTTGTATCTTTTATACTTATTCATGTCTAAAATTAAATTAAAGGGATACAATTTGGCTTTATAGCTCAATTGCCTAAGGGTTCCCTTAGTAATGCTGGACATAAACTGAACAGAGGGAAAAATAAAACATCATTTTAAGACACATCTAAGTCTTGCTGTTATACTGTGTCCATTTCTTCATTAAAAGTAGTATCTAGGAATTAAGATAATTTTCCCCTATATTAATTGCATAAGGTGCTACAAAATTGAATGATTCCAGATACAGTTGAGACTATGGTTTCTCCCATTACCTTTCAAAAGTATGTGGGACTAAAATCTGAGTAGAAGTTGAAAGGAGGCAAATCATCTATCTTCTCATTGTCAAATAATTTTTGAAATGCAGCAGAAGTTAGTTTTAAAAATCTTGCAGCTGTTATATTTTTTTTGGGGGTGGAAGAGTGAAAACCAGTTTTAATTAATTTATGAAGCCAGTATTAGCTGGCTTCCACTAGCTCTTTAATAAGTGGATTTCATAATTACACGATATTCCTCACAGACTGATGTTTTGGTCACACTATAAGTTCATTTTGCTGTAGTTTGGTCTGCCTGTCTTCAGTTTCACCCTCTACACAGTTAAAGAAGTTTCAAAAGCCAATGTGTTAATAAGAAGTACATGCTCCTCTCTCTCCTTCTTTGTCTTTGAGTACCTTTGCCCAATACATTCAATGTCAGGCTCAATAACCTTGTTTTTATCAGAAGGTATTTCAGTTTTCACTGCTGTTTTCCTGTGACTTGCAGGTTTGTCTACGTTCTTTACTTATTTTACATTCATATTTGCAGGTTTGTTTTCTATTCATTATATTCATAATGAACACATTTCTGCAAATCTGAGGTGTAGATTAGATTGTCAGATTATTTGTTAGGAATTAGTTGTTTAACAGAATAAAGCCTTTTAACCCTCTCTGTGAAAGGTCATGAACAGGTAAAATCTCTGTCAAGCTCATGTTAAATAATTTTCCCATCATAGGGTTTTGCCTGTGAATTGCATCAGCATTATACTTTCCATTTTTTCTTAGTTATGTTGTTTACTCCTGTAGACAACTACATTTATGTGAGATGAACTTAATCTAAGAATCACGTTTACATTCCAAGCCAAGTCTTGTAAGACCTTCAGTCATATATACAGTAGAGATATGCAAAATTTTCTGATAAAAATTAATCTCACTTTCTTAGAACCCTATCTTTGGATGGGTGGAATAGCATTCCTGGAGATGCTATCATAGGTGCATATCTTGTCATAGAAGCAACATCTATTTTGCATTTGGTTCATGTGCTCCAACCCACATTTAATTTGCATTTTTTTTTTCCAGAACAATTTTATAAAGCAGGTTATACTTCTAGTGATTTTTTAATTATTTTCTCTGTTTATTCTAGGAGATAGTTGATTTAGTAACCATGAGAATGGTATGTCACACAATCTTTCCCCACAGTAATTCATAAAGTCAGTATGCAGATGGACAAGAACGTTAAAAAAAAAGTTTAAAAATGTTACAAAAATGTTGAATGTTAAAAATAATCTGTACTGCAGACATTGTTGGACTGCACTGATATTCAAAACGCTGATGCCAGACTTGGAGAAAGATGTGAAACAATCAGGTTTAATGAAGAACAGTCAATATTTTGATACCTTTTTGTCTATATTTGCTATTAATGAAACATAATGATTAATTCTAGTCGCAGTTCCTCACTCTAATTCCCTTAATAGTAATTCCAAGTATGTTGAATTTTGTTGTCTGGTAACTTCTGAAAGCTCAATATTTCCATTGTTACCGGGCACAAATTTATGAAGCAGGGAGAAACTAAAAGGGCTATAAGGCATTTGTAGCATTGCTCAGTATAGTACATGTGACTAAGAAAAGGCTCGAGTGCTGTGTAATCTCACTACTGTTGGCCTCAGTTTGATTCATCTAGACTGTGGCATTTTCACCTTCATAAAATATTTGTAAGTCTTCTTATCGTGTACTGAAGATTTCTAGGCCAGATATTTCCAGGAAGGGATCTTTCAAGTCAGACCACAGAAAGCACTGTCAGAACTTAAGCTTCCTGTACCCTAAACCCACCTATTAGATTTTGCTGCTGCTGCTAAAAGTCTGAAGCAGGCTCAGTGTGAACACCTATGGACAGCTGAGTGATGCTAATATCCCCAACTGCTGAGAAACCCGTTCCTGAAGCACTGCAGAGAAGATCTCATGAGTTGATAACTCATGTTGATTAAAGCAATCCCCTTATGCAACTGACCTGGGAACGTACCTGGCCTCCCTGGTGTTTCCTGAACAGCTGGATGGGGTGAAAGGGGCCAGAATCATGGTGTAGAGGAGCTAATCTCCACAGCTGTCCTGTGTCCATTCATCTGCTCAGCATTAACCTGCAAACAGGTCCCTTCATCTTTCTACCTGAAGAACAGAGATAGTCCTTTGAAGGACTCCTTTGCAGCTGCAATGAGATACATGAGAATTTTGGATGTGGATTCTTAAAACCTTTTTGTAATTTTACTGACAGCATATTCCTGGGACATCTTTGCAAATAGAGCCACTGTATTCTCTTCATGAATAACTAGAGAACCAGTTTCTGAAACAAGGATAATTGGGGTGTGACCTCAAGAGTTTTCTCCTTAATTTCCTAAAAATGTTAAGGATTTTATTTAAAAAAAAGTTATCATTCCATAACAGTCATTAACACATTATACTGTTCACATCGAGGTTTTCTGCAGGTTTTTAAGTTCTTTGATGCAAATTTTATCTTTTAATTAAATGTGTGCACAGTATTTACTGAAGGAAATTCTTACTTTGTCTACAAAGGAACTGCACTTTTAAGCATCTCTTGCATGAGTGAGCTAGAACTCTTACATTATTCAGAGCGTCACACTACTTTATTTAAACTCAGGTGCTGAATCAATGAAACCTCATCACAATTCTTAGCAAATCTTCAACCCGTCCAAGTAACAAGACTAAAACCCAGTAAGAAAATATCCTAAGTGGAAAAGTCCTACTGCTGTTGAAATGTTAACAGCAGGAACAGTTGCAGATCATGAATTTATTTCATCCTGACAAGCAACTGCTACCAGTAAAAACATGACAAAAAAGCAGTGTTTTGATTGACTGAAGTTGACCTCTGTCAGTTACTTTGTCAGACAGAAGAATGGTAAGATGTCACTGTGATCATGAATAGTCTCATAAATACTCAAATCTGCATCTCCTGTTTTGGGATACTTGCTCAGATTCCAAACAAGTATGTTAGTTTGGTAAAATGGAGTTATGCTGATTTGTTGGCATAGTTGATTACTATATTATACAAAACTGCACAGCAAATCTTTGTGAATGTCTCTGAAGTTCCTCAAAAGGTTAAATATTATAGTCTGACAACATCAGCTGGGGAGACAAGTCCAAATTTGTGCACAGTATACAGTCTCAACTCTGTTCACAAACTTATGCCACTGTATCGTATGAGGTAGGTCTGCATGCAGATAGACTGTTGTCTGAATATGGGAGCACTTACCAAGTCATCTGATACCTCAGCAGACTTCATCAAAACTGTAATCTCTGTGTACAAGGAGAGAAAGAAAAGCTGAACGCAATGGGAAGAGTGTCACTGAGTTTGCATCACACCATATGTGTGAATTCAATGTGCCAAGAGTCCCAGGGAACTGGGCGATGAGGCAGAGCTTTTTTGCCTCTCCGCAGAGGGTGCTATTGCCTGCAGGAGAAGTTAAACTACTGAGGAGGGGATGAACCCTCACAGCGTGTATGATTGAGATATATATTGTGATCAGAATGGGCAGCAGGTTAGGCTGATGGTTCAGGCATGTGGGGAGTTAACAAGAGTGTCTGCCAGAATACAAAAGAAAAAAATTTTTGGAAGGTTACAACAACTTTTCAGTGTTAAAAAGAGACTAAAAATATAACTGTTATTCACCAGTAAACAAACTCCATTCAGAGTAAAAGTTGTCTTATTTTGAGAGAATTTCTCTCAATCAATCTCAAATCAATCATCAGTGGGGTAATTAATGTGCAGTTTTTGGCAGGATGTGAAGGCTTTTGAGTTTTAACAATTTGCAAAGAAAATCTGATGTGCTAAAACAGTTATGAAATACAAGTCAGTGTAGATGGTCTTTAACAACACAGTATGACTTTAAGAGAAAAATATTTAAAATGTCAATGCAATACAAATGGCTCTTAATGGCATTTTTAGTCTGAAAACTTTGCCTACTGCTTATGCATATGCAGGCATATATGCTTACAACAAACTCCCAATAGACTGAGCAACTACCTCCTTATGCTACTGGAAAAAAGAGAGGTCTGAGAATATGCTACTAATAAAGATGAGATGTTTAAGAACCGTGCTTGTCAGGAGATTTACTGAATTTTAACCATATGGCATAAGACTTTCCAAATCAATTTTGGTTTTCTATCAAGGTTTCTGGAAAACTAATATGATATCTGAAATAAATATAAGTATAGTCTGATTCCCCAATCTATTTTGCAGCATTAAAAGTAGAAACAAAAACCAAAAGAACAAAAGATCCCCAAGTTTGTTGTTTCTCTTGCTAAAAATACCAGAGTAATAAAATATTGCTTAATGACAGTGTTAAAATAATCTTGACATTTCTGAAAATCATATCCAAAATTTGTGGTTATTTACTAGCTGTAAGTGAACCCTATACATATTACATGCTTATACAGCATGTTCCTTCTTTTCTGAGACCAGATTGGAACCTTATATTTGGAATTAAAAGAAAATCCCCACATCCAATGAACAGTCCTATTAAGCAGATGCCACATTGGAAAAATAACAACTAAGTCTTGCGGAGATATTTTTTTATATCTTCTTCAGTTTTTGTGTTAATTCAGGAATACTACTGTGGAAATTATAAGAAATAAAAAGAAGCATGCTCAGGTTTTGATTTTCAACATATCATTAATATTCTGGTTCCTTCCTTGATATATGCAGTGCTGATTGCATACTTAAAGATGCAACAATTCATGTCTTGCCACTTTCCAATGTACAAAGGCACATTCAAAGGAGCCACAAAAAATCTGGAAAATCCTGGAACTGATTGATGAGATCCAGCTTCACACTGAAATTACTTTTCATAAAAAACTGTTCATATCTGTCTGACTACCTGCTATAAGCAGTTAATCTCATAAGGACAAAGATGTTATAATTTTAACTTGCTCAAATTAATAATATTTATTGTATTACATAATCTTACGTGGTTAAAAACAGCATAGAAACCCTGCATGTGATTTTTGCTTTAGTCAAGAATCACAGTGTTACTACAGACTTTTACACTTTTAACTCATAATCAGTTAACAGTATTAAAAAGAAAAGGGTAATGTCCAGGATAGTGGAAGCGTATTGCTGCTTATTTGTCCCTCTTCCTCCACTAAGCAACAGACCAAACATATTAAATATAACAGGAATTTCTGATAATTTATCAGCTAAGAAAACTTGTCAAACTGTTTTCCACTACCTTGTTAAAACAAGACTCAAGAAACAGACATATAAGCAAAAGTGTGTTCTGTGGGATGATGAGAGAGATGTATTTTCTTTCCTCTTCTCTCTATGGTTGTCCATTATTTGCGGCACTACTATGACTCCGACATTCCATTGTAGCTGCTGTGGGCTCCTGTGTGACAGACACAGATAGTCAAAATTAATATAGATTAATGTATTTTTCTCTGCTGAAGGAGTTTGTGCTGAGGACCTGCTTCTAACATGACACTTGTAAGTTGGAGTTGGTCCTGCTTTCCCCCATATCATCACCATGTTAAGTATCAGAGAGGGAAGGCTGGAAAAACGGAAACCCCATTGATGTCTCTATGTTGACTTACACACCTACAAAGTTGGTTTGCAATGGAGGGATATTTTAGCAAAAAAAATATTCAAGGAAATAGGGCTGGATATTTGTTGCAGTGAAGAAGATGATGAATACAAATTCTACATTTTAATAAATGAGTAAAATTAAATTAGTTTCTTGCTTTAAATTTTTTTAATTTAAAGAATGCATGGTGTTATATATTTGAATAATAAATTAGTAACCAGAGAGAAAATTTATTTTTTAAAAAGTAGAAAAGTAGAGAATGTTTCCATTTTATGAACTGTTAGATATGTCATGTACAATGACGTCTTAATAAAAATTTTAGAATTCTTTTCTTTTCTTTTCTTTTCTTTTCTTTTTTTTTTTTTTTTAAGATTGATTTTTCCTCTTTATAATTTAGATGTAGTATTTACCAGATACTAGATACCGAGCTATTAAAGTTCTAAGAAATATTTTTCTTTTTACGTTTGTCCTGTATTATTAAAGATCTCAGTGGACTGAGAATTTATAATAATTTAGAAATCCCTTGAATATTAAAGTGTTTAGGATATTATGCTGATGTAAGATTTCATTTAGAGTGTTGTCATTTGGAGGTCTCAGGAGGCTAGCACGTATCTGAGATATTACCCAGATGCGCACATAAAAATGTTACATGTGCAGTTTTGTGTGAGAGAGAAGGTCAATGGAAGAGGTGTGTTTCCTGGCAAGTGGTCAGTAGGCAAAGGATACCTGAACTGAGGAATAGTAAATGGAAAAAAATGTGTATGTGAAAGAGTAAGAACAAGTGCGCAAAGAGTGAAGTGGGAGCATGGTTATCTCTGAGGACAAGAGAAGATGTATGGGTATATAACTGCTTACAGACAACAAAATTTGCGAGATGTGACATTAAAGCATGTTCATAGGGAGAAACAAAACATTCATTTCCAGTTTGTATTTCTTTCTGCAAACATT
The DNA here is from genome assembly GCF_018691265.1 of Tyto alba. Classification (NCBI taxonomy): domain Eukaryota; kingdom Metazoa; phylum Chordata; class Aves; order Strigiformes; family Tytonidae; genus Tyto; species Tyto alba. Next base: position 32,020,570 of record NW_024881327.1, read on the forward strand.
TTTTCTGATTACTGAAAAAGACATATAATAGTGGTTTTTCCCTGGTTATAATGGTTAAAGTAATGGAAAGGGTTAAAACCAATATCACTATCACTGTTCATTTAAATGCAAATATTTTATTTCCATGAAAAATGCAATAGATATATCAGTAATCATGCTGAAGGTAAGAGTTTTAAAGAAAATTATATGAATAACTTGAATTTGAATTAAGTTTAAGGTTCTGGAGATCAGTATAATTCCTTGTATCTTCAAAAATAATAAAAATAATCATCCTGAAACTTTTAATATGTGAGTTGTAAAGCTGATTTTCAGAAATATTGCACTGAGCTTTTTCAGATTTTGCTGAATTTATCTGGCAATTATCATGGAACCGAATTTGACAGAAGAATACAGATGGAAAGGGAGAAGGGTCAGACAGAAAAACATATAGGAATAGATCCCAACACTGAATAATCATGTTTGATTTTTTTTTTAATTAAATATTATTATTCTATTCAATCTCTCAGGTCAATTTCCTTTAAATATTCATTGATATCCTACGATTCTATCAGGAGGAAGAAGTAATGTTTCAGACATCCTTCAGTCTGGAATTCAAAATGAAAGGTGGGGAGAGAATTTTTTATTTGATACAACTGGTTTCATGAAATGCAATTTGTATGGTTGAATAGAAGAGTAATTTTATGAGTGACAACTACCCAGGGCTGTCTTGTCTGACATAGCAAAAGCTGTAGAAGATGTATGAAGAGATAAGACTGAAACACAAGGCCATGCAAATGTCATAGTGGATATGTATCATACATTCCATTGAGGGAAATTAAAAGGTTAATGACAATACCTACTTACCAAAACAATACACTTTCCAATTTTTAAATGTTTTGTCAGCAAAGGGAAAACAATGTCTAGGGGATCATGGGGGAAAACATAAAAACCTCTGACATCTGTTCTGGTTTTTACTCATGAAATAAGCCCAGAAAGATGAAACAGATTTGATAATGATTGCTTGGTGTGCTATAGTATTGTTCAACCTCAAGGGCACAATAAACTTAGAACAAGTGCATAGAAACAGATCAAAGATCCAATGAATTATTTTGCATTTTTAACCTCTGACCAAAACACCATATCCTGAATACTGTTGCTGTTAATTGGAGAGCTTAAAAGATAAGTAGCATACAGGGACAACCATTGCCATAGGAAAGTAAAACTGTGTGATTAATTATGGCATATTCCCTTGTCTATTCAATATGTTTATGTAAAACTTTTTTTTTATCCTTTCAGCAATAATATTAGAACTTTTTGCCTATTGAGTAATATTTAAATTCATACATATGCAAACTAAAAAGGTGAGAATGTGAATAAATGTCTATGTGAGCTTATTGCTACCCATCTAAAAGAATTGAATAGAAACTGCAGTGAGTTGTTCAACTATATTTCTCACAGTATAATGACAAAAGTAAAATTTGTTTATAAATATGAGTCCATTTTGAAGACATCAACACTTAAACAACTCAATTTCCAATTTACACATTGGTCTATTATCCAATGAAATTCCTTTAAAGTTCATGGAAGAGTCAATGTGTTCTTTTCAGTCTATCTTAAATAGTAAGATGACTCTGGATCAAGTTGGGTATCTGTTAAATCCTGATGATCAAATGATTTGTATAAATTTACATAAAATATATAGTATTGTGTCTATTCAGTTTGATGAGGTTTTTTTTTTATTTGCTATTGTTTTGGTGACTAGTTACCAAAATTATTTGAAATTAATTCTAATGGTATAACAAACATTAACACAGGAAGAAAAAGTGTGATTGAATTTCAATTCCATCAACCCAAACTGAAATTCATATCAGTTCAACACATTTCAACAATTGAGTACTACTGAATAGTGGATAAATGCATTTTCTCTAAACAGAAACAACAATGTTACTTCATACTTATGAAAATCATGGGATATGAATATGATTGAAGTAAACAGTCTGTCACAATTTAATTGAATAATATTGAATCCTGTATTTTGTATATTTGACAGGCTGTACCTCTGACCAGATTTCTCCTCTTTCCATTTGTTAAACCATATGCTTGGTGAAGTGTAACTAAGGACTTAAAATTTTCTTGAAACTAGAGGATGCATTCATAAGGATTTAGCTGGAAGTAAGACAGTGTTATGATCTATAAAAATCTTCAAATTTCCCTATTATTTTTTTAAAGAGAAATATATAAAGGTATAAGAAGAGTCCTGTTAAAGTTAATTGTGGTTTTCTTTTCTGTTTTTCTTAAAAGTAAAGCACCTTGATTGTTGCGTCTTGGTATATGCTTCAGTTTCAGATCCAGAAGAAATTCTGGTCATAGATATTTTCCAGAATCAAAATATGACTTTTATGTGCATGTTTTTTCTGTTTGCAACCTTTGATCTTACTTTTTACTATATATATGTGATGGATATCTATACCTGTTAGTTTATACAGTCATGTCAATTATAAGAATTTTAGAACTGGCAGTCACATTGTGAAGCAAAAGATGACTAATACTCAGAGACTGACCTTTATTCATTGCCCGTCATTTGTCAGCTGATGCCTCAAGGTTTGTTTTCTCTTTCTTTTTTTAAATGAAAAAGCCCTGATTAATGTAATTATTATCAATTGAAAGAATTACATAAGATATTTTCCTTTTTTTTAATGTAAGGTCAAGAAAAATATATGGTAACTTCATTAAAATGAAAATTAGATAATGCAGTATTAATACTTTAATTAAGAGAATGAAACCTTCCTGAAAGCACAGGCCATTTATGGGAAGGTCCAATAATACCAACCTGAGCACATGTAACAACTTATTTCAGTGGAGAAATACTGTCTTCAGTGAAAAAGTCTTCTCATATAATCATGGGCCTGAATTTTAATGGTTTATCTTTACTGGATACATTCAGATGAAATAAAAGGCTGAATAAAATTGAAAGAAAGCTATCAACTGCATCACAATTTCAGGTTAGGCAATTTAGATTTACTTCAACAGTTTTTCTAAATAAAGCTTTGATATGTTTCATGAAAGAGAAGTGCAATTTACTATTACATTTGTCTATTTAAATAGGTTTTGAGAGGGATAACAGTTCTCAGTAAAAAAGTAGGCATTTTTACTCTATATAGCTTTAAACATTAATGATTATGTGCCAAATACATCTAGCAAATTCATTTCTCTTCTGTTTTTCCAATAGAGTAGTTGTTGTTTACCTCAGAGTTGAATTTAGGTCTGTGCTTCAAGACTAATGGCTAAATGTACAAAAGATGTTAGTCCTCAGACACCAATATTAGGCACATAAATTTAAAATGTAGGTCCTCAAAATTTTGTCCATTTGTCTTTTAATTCTAGAGTCACCTACTACACACAGGCAAAGATTTAAAACTTTTTATTGGTAAAGTGTCTGTTCCTGCACATCTCTAGAACTGTGTAGGCATTCACGGTGCTTAATGGGCAGGTTCTAAAATAGTGGTTACCCATAGTTGTTGCTGATATGTGTAAACATTTTTACGCCAGTTTTAGAAACCTGCAATGGCTTTTAACAAAGGTTCAATAATTTTCTTGGTTTCATCACTTGAAACCATTGACAAAGTGATATCAGGATGGCTAGAAAGGAGTCTGTGCAAAGACTGAATCAGTTGTATCCACCACAGCTTTCCATATAACTGAACTAAATTATAAAGCTGTAGTTAAAGCTTTCATAAAACTTGCTTGCAGTCAGAAAGCTTCATATCTAAAGCTTCTCTTTTATTTGCTACTACAGCTTTAGTAAACAGAAACAAGCAGGGCATTTCTTTCGCATTTAAGGGCAACTCACAACTCAATTAGTTTTCGATTGTGACAGATGTCTGTATAATATAAGTTATGCACATAATTTGTCCACTAGAATATCAAGGTTAACAGCTTTGTACAACTTAAGATGGGCAAATTTCCTAGTGTCATGATACTGACTTTCACTACTTTGTGCTATGTCACTATTGTCTCTAGCACATTATGATCCACAAATGAGTCCATCTCATTTGCAGGCCTGATTTAGTAGAATAGGAAAGTTCACAGAGTTATCTTTGAAAAGACACAGGTATGTTGGTCCTGCATTGGACAGGAAGATGTATTAGAAATGTCCTTTTGAAGCTCCTTTCATGCCTATTCTATAGGCATATCTATATTCTGTGTGCTCAGATATGTCATGATGGATTTGACCTCAGGGAAGATGTAGGTGAAATGGTTATTTTATTTCATACTCAGGTAGTTACATCAATGAGAGAGAGTATGGGAGTTCAAAGTCTTATTTGCTTGAAGAACCTGAGTATTTCCTTTTACAGCATAGGATAATATGTTAAATATCATCTATAATGCATTCTGGACATTTAATTTTATCTTGCTGAGTGGTAAATAGCTGTTACAAATGGGACAGTATTATTAATGAGTGGGTCAAATATGCAATTTGTTTTTTCATTATTTTTGGAGTCCATTAATAAAATAACATGAAAAGAAACATATTTCACATGGCTAGCAAATTCTTCTCACTTGAAAGACTACTGTAGGTCCCAAGTAAACCTATGGGTAGAGGATTTCTCATACAGAATGCAGGGATATATTGGGCATAAGTTGGCATGAGGTTAGGCAGCCACTAAGTTTCAAGGAGGATGAGCATGTGTAAGTGAAACATGCGAGAAGACTGACAGTGGGCTTTCTGAAATATACCTTCAGTTACTTCAGCAATACTAGTATCTTGAAATCTGCTCTATCTAGATGAGATAAAAATCCTAATGTATAGGAAAACCACACAATTTATCCATTATATATATATTTCCCTTTCATAATTGTGAAAAACAATCATTGTGAGAGCAATGACAAGTAAATAATTTATGTAGGGTGCCAGTGAAGAAGTCCACTCCTAGTCAGTTCAAATATCAATTTAAGATTTAAACCAAATCCAATTCTGTGAAAACATAATTAAGCCAGACTAATGTTCAAATACAGAGTATTTTACTTGGCTCTGGAGTATTATAGTTACATAGTATACTCAAACACCAGAAACTCAGAGAACATTTAAGAAATAATAATCTTCCATTGATACAAATATGCTTAAACAAATGATTTTGTCAGATCAATTGCTGCACACCTAGCTTAGTCTAAAATAAGAATATGTTCTCAGATATTGTATGGTTACTCTTTATAAAGTTACCACTCAGCAGGATTGTTGGTTCATGTCTATTACTAGATTTTAGCAGTAATTGCTGATAAATGTTGGTTCTTGTAGTCATGATGTTTTAATAGTAGTCACTATACTTACATAAATTTCTTACTCTTCTTTGATCAGCACTGAATAGAAAGAAATAATTTTAAAATTAACAGTAAAGCTTTATTGTAATTATGTTAGTTCACCAAAATTTTCACAGTCATGAGGTTTCTAAAGACTGCTCATTTCTAACAGGACTGTATTTCAGAAGAGTGTTATTCCACTTGTTCATCTCTCAATACATAAAGATTAGTATTTAATACATTTTACATTTCAGTCAAATTGTGGAAAGAGCAAAACTTGCTGACACTTCTGAGATATTTCTATTCTCCAATCTCTTGATTATAACAATTTCTCCAATGTAATTTATCTGATATTCTTTTTCTAATCCCACAGTTTTCAATTGTTGGCTAAAGACTGAATTAGGAACAAGACCCATATACTCAGAGGATTCTCTGAGGTCTTGGACTTATGTATAGCTGTTGTGTTAGTAACTATGCACTAGTCGTGTCTTTGACCTTGGTTTAATTACAAAAGGTGGACTGTCATAAGAACTCTGTATGAAATGTAGGTAAATGTCAATGGACATATTAACAGGTTAATTTATTCATTAGAATAATCATTGCAAACCAAACATAGTGCTCATTAATAAAAAGCAAGTATATGTCAAGATTGGAAAAGCACTGCCACTGTGAGACCCTTCCAGTAAGTATGCAGGCATGCAAAGTTAGAACTCTGGCAGGAAAAAAGCAAACAAAAGGGAGGAAAAAATGCAAAAAAACAGAAGACTGTTACTATGCTGTTAGTAACAAAGTTTCTCAGTGATCAGTCTGGGGACTGATTTCATTCAGTGCTTTGAAATAGGCACAGAAGTTTGAAGGTCTACTGAAAATTTTAATTATCAAAATTGTAGAACGCAGTAGATAAAAGGGTCAAAATATCCATATAGTCAGAAGTGAATGATCTTGAGGCTGATGATTTTCACTTTAAATTAGTAGGTAAAGATGGGATGTAACTTACTAGTATCAGGTGCGAATCATGCACTCAGGGAACAGACAAATGATTCCTAACCTTCAGGCAAAATTACCTATTTTAACTTAAAAATTAGTTCGTTGTTAGCATCTCAATTACACTAAGATGGATTATGGTGGAACAGTTTTTTAGAATACATTAGGGAGAAGTACCCTATGGGGGGAAGGATAGTAACTAGTAGCTGCAGTCAGAGGGGCAGAAAGCTTTCTATTGGCACAGGCAGTCCCAGATGAGGGTGCATGTCCTTGACCTTTGGACTACTGGCCAGAATTATTGTTGTTAGTTTAGGCAATGTGATATTCCAACTTAACCCAAATGTGAGAATTGCAACACTGATACCCACACTATGCTTATTGTAAGGGGAAATCTTATGTTTTAAGGTCATCTCAACAGAAAATATTTTAGTCAGTTACTTTGATTCATAAAATTCACTTCAGAAACGCTTTTTGCCCGTCCCCCTGCTCTGATCAAAAATGCAAAAGAAAACTTCCACCATTTTATAAAAAAAACATTCTGAGGATTTTCTTTCTATTAATATTCCACTGTTCATCTCCATTGAGTTGAAGATAAATGTGAAAATGGTTTTAAATTCAGAATAAACAAACTGATTTTTTGTTAGTTATAACATTGTATGGTAAATTAGGGTTATGTAGATTTTTGTTGTACTGTTAAAGAATATTCTTATATAAGTAGAAGATATGATGATATTGCCCTATGCTTTTAAGAGATTTATGAAAATAAGAGGTATGGATCCAATGTGGTTAGGTTATTTCTAATAAGTAAGCCCAGACAAAAATTGCTGCTACTAAAAATAAAGAAGGAATAAATAGGGCAATTCTGTAGAATGGCAACAGCTCATAATTCATAAAAGAGCACATTGGTTTTCAGTGTTTCTAGAGCTACCAAAAGAACAAACCAATATCTATAAATTTAGGGGACTAAACACTAACCACAATTTGCCTGTGTATAATTTGTGCATACTTTGTTTTCTAGTAAACTATATTGGAATCAGAACAGCTAATCTCAGTTGCCATAAATCCTGTTAGTATATTCTGCTGTGCAAAATTAATGAGCAAAATAACTAAATAAGGAGGCACTATATGTGAACTTAGTGACACAATTATATGAAGAACCTTAAAGTGAGATAATGCAAATCTACACTGGCAAATATTTGCAATGTGTGCAAAATATGTGTGAAAATGAAAGCATATGGCAATTTCTCACCAAATATTCTTGATCAAAATACTGTAAACAATCATGAAAATACATAGCAGCAAACATGGTGTGCTGTAATTGATTTTGTTTATAAATGCTGAGAAACAAAACAGGAAATAAATTTTCAGTAAGGCAGAACTAAGAAATCGAAGTGCATGGATAAAATGTCTAAGGAAGTAAATATTCACAGCAATAAGTACATTCACATAGTCCAAAATACTTCCTGAAAAATTATGCCAAAACCCCATAAAACCTGTTCCTAAACACCCACAAGCTTTAAACTCTTGGGCTTTTCCAAACATACTGTTACTCACTGTAGAAAATGACTCTTCACATTTTTTATGCAGCACAAAAGTTATATAGAATGAATGGTAACGTTAGGACCTTTTTTCCAAATGCCAATCTGATCTGCATACATGTTTATCGAGACATACCTTCAGATGTTTAATTGTTGCCACCAACGCACACACTGAAATCATTCAGCTTTGCTTTGTTTGTTCTCCTGTTACTGTAAAGCAATGACTTTTTTTCTCAGATTACCCACACAAAATTATAGCAGAACCAAAAACTTAATTGAACAAAGAAGTGAGGGAGGAGAATTAATTATTTTTTTTGTGTGAAAAAATGTATTGTTTCAGTCTGAGCAAAACTGCTTGTCAGAAAAACCTATGACAAAATGGCTGAATGCCTACAGATAGCATCCTAACTAAAAAAGGACTGATTTCTGACTTCAAGCCATACACAGTCTCTGAAACTGCTGTCACTGAAACACAGGCCAGGTTTTTGCTTCTTTGTTTTTTTTTTTTTTTTTTGGTTGCTTTTATTTTTTTTTTGTTTTGGTTTGGTTTTTGATACCAAATAAACAGTATTTGATTTGCATATTAATTCCACACTATATGTACAGTTTTGGTTAGTGTGATTAAGAAGGATAATGTATTTGCGAATCATAACTGCCATTCACCAACTATGCTTCCATTTATGTTACTTAGGGAGGGGTCTGCCTGGCCTTTTTAAAGGGTAAGAGAGGAGTGAATAAAGCATCAATATGTCTTTGTTCCTTTCTCATCCTAATGAGGAAAGTATGTAGTGCATATTTTCCTCCAGTCAAATAAGAAACGTTCTTAGTGACTGAAAATCAAACACGGATCCGGCACTGCATGGAATGTAACTGGTCAAGGCTAAACTAGCATCTGAGAAAATTCCTAGTCACCTTTATTTTGCCTTAGTTTGCTTCTCTATAAATGTCTCATTAAAGAAGAATTGCAGGTAAGGTTTTGCTGAATTCCAAGCTTCATCATCTGACTTTATAAAGCCTTGTGAATATTACTGCCAAGACACTGTAGTTACACAAACAAAGATTAGAAACATATAAGATATCTAGTTAAGCTGGTTAATATTCCCACAAATCAGCTGGACCAATACTAAATCAGTAATCATGAACCGTGACAACACAGGTTTTGGTGAGATAGCATTATTCCATGGATACCATTAGTCCATGGAAACCACTAGGAATTGTGGATATCCCAAACCTAGCATCCACAAAGAAGAATGCAAAGTGGTGAATAAAGCCCTTTTTTCAGACTGTTAAAATGTTTCTGTCAGACATAATGAGTGACAGAATCATTCATATAAGAATCCATTTAACCACATCAATGAGCCCTGTTTTACAGATCTTGCCATGACCGATTAATAATGTTTCACAACTGATAAAAGATACAGGGAAGAAACCTAATTTTAAACAGTCTCTTATCACATAAAGAGTTCCACAATCTATTCAGATTTTCCAGAGTGTTGCTTCTTAGGCTACCTATTTCTCTGTAAGCCTGTTTAAAACTCTAATATACTTAATACCTATTTTCAATACATAAGAAGTAATCTAGTCCATTCAAACTCAACACATACTAATTTCCTCAGGATGCTTGAACACTTTATAGTGCTAATTATGTCAGTTACTGTCATTTACTTTTAAATGATATGTGTGTTCCCTTCTGAAATAGAAATCCCCAATTTTGCTTAGTAATGAAGGAAGATCCATTTCAATAAGCCTTTCTGATCTAATGGCTCTGATTTAGTTTAGAAATAATAGGTTTACTTGTACAAAGAATGGTGACACTTGTGTTTAATGTAGATAACTGACTGCTTATCAAATTTGTTCTAATTGGGCACTTTTGTATTGTAGAATTAATGTAGGCACTGTTGAGACACTGCACAAGTGTATTTCACAAGTGAGATGATTTTGTAAAATCAATTGTGCATTTTTTCACATTATTTATCCAATGTACACAGAATTAAGCACAGTACTAAAAATAGTCAATGACACTAGAATAAAGCTGGGAAACCTTTGAATCTAGTTAAGTTTGAACCTGATACATATCATATTTCTGTATCTTTCTATGTGCAGCTATGAATTTGTTCATTTTTTTTTTCAAGATCATGAATACCAATTTAATAATCCTTTGTTAAAAAGCAGTAATTTACATAATTGTGCACTATAGTTCCCATTGTGAAACACCTTTGGAAAAACTGAATTACTAGAAAACTAAGCTGATGCTTCCTTTTGTCTGTGAACTAGACAAAATGTCTCTGTACTTGAGGTTTTGTTTGTCTCCTGAAGATATGTCATGCTTTATTTGCAGTTGTGTCCTCATACTGAAGGCATGGATAAAGATGAAGGCTCTAGTGCTGTCCAGGGTGAAACCTTTAAATTCTTAGGAGAATCTAGTGCACTTAAAATGTTAGAAGTATCTTTTTGTTTTGGTTTGAATTTATTTTTGTCAGAGAAAGCTAGCTCCTTTTAATGAGATAAACATGGGATAAGTAATTTTCCAGTATATGATGACAGGAGGCTGATGTATTTAACATCTATCTTTGCTCTACCCTGCACTGTAAAAATATCTGAAATTGATGTAAGGCCTATTAATCATCTACATCAAAATTATTGTAGAGAAGGAAAAATAGAGGAAAGGCTTGATCTTTTAAGAATATTAACAATTGCATGAACAAGGAAGGGGTGAATTGTTTTTCATGCATATTTTGGATAAGGCTAGAAAGATTTATAAAGAATTTAGGAATTTTATCAAAAAAAAAAAAAAAAGTTATTAACTGCTTGGTTCTAAGAGGTTGAATAGAACAGGAATTTAGCAGAAGGAACACAGTCCTAAAAGTCATATCACAGTAAAATATTTAAGACCGATGAGTTCAGAATATATTATATGCCTTCTATTTGTTTTGGTTTAGTCTGGGGGCATTTTGGAGTTAGAAATACCAAGGCATGATATTTTTTTAAAGACACATTCTCCAGTTGGAAGGAAAATCTAATGAAGAAGGTAAGGAGAAACAGCAGCATTGAGAATTTTTTGGGAGAAACCAGAAAAACAAAGCAGCATGATGTTATATTGATGGGAAAAGGGAGAAAATAATGAGGAATCTGATCAGTTAGTTTTTCTGAGAATGTCAGAAACACCTATTTCCTAGAAGGAGAAAAAGTGTAGAGGAAGAGAAATTTGAAGAGAAACCAGAGAAAGCAAGTAGTGATTGATGAAAAGCACCAAAGCTGTGTAAGACTTGAAGCTATGTCTGCGTATTTGATGTACTCTGGTATTCGTTTATTGCAATGTAATAACAAGAAATGTATCTTGCTGACTTATATTGTATGATAACATTCACAGCCTGAACCATTTGCCTAGAGATTGTTATCTACATACGTCATGTTACCTACAAACTGTCTGATGTCTAGCTGAGGGACACAGATGATATGATATCATAAACATAACAGGACCCCCAAACCCTCAAAAACATTGACTTATAGGAGGTGGCTAATAAACGAGGAGAAGTATAATCAGACAATTAATTGAACTCATCTTGTTTTAATAAGGTACCATGTTACCTGTTAGTAATTGCATTTACACTGATAAAGTCAGTAATTGTTAAAATGTAATATCTAATGAGTTCACCAAAGTAATTTCTGCAGAATTATTTTGAATTACAACAGATTAGAATCATGTACATACTCAGTTTCTATGTATCAGCTGAAGTGTGGTAAAATATTAGAGATAACTTGATTATAGATGGTAGTCTAATTTATGCCATAAGGGTTTTGCTGTTGTGCTGTGTTTTGCAGACTGGTAAAGAAAACACTTGCTGTTTTGGCTCCAGTATAGAATGTCAAATCCAGTGTGACTGCCAAATAGTGATGCATATAAGCCTACTTAGCTTACACCATATGAAGTCTTAGTGAAGTCAAGGTGACTTTTTGTGAGATAAAGTACTGCTAGTGATGAATAAGGTCATCACAGTTAACTGCTTATCTACATGTCACTTTAAAAATAATTCACTTATTATTAGAAAGTAACAAGATCACATCAGCCTCAACAAACCTGACATTAGTGCTGAAGAAAATGACAGCAATTGGATATCAACTTTTGCTGCAAAGAAGATACTCCTTTAATATTCATTCTATTTTATACAGATATAACAAATTAAAATAGCTGATTTTACTGAGAGCAACTAAAACAGACACGGAAAAAATATATTAGCATAACAGGATTATTCTTAAGTCCAATAAAAATTCTAAATAGCAGGAAAAGGAGAAAAAAGACCAAAGTGCTAAATGAAGTAATAAATGATCCATATACAAAAAAAAAAAAGAAATATGTGTAAAAAAATAATTTGTTGACAGAAAATGATTAAATATCTTAATTTAAAAGTACTGGAGTTATTAATTTAAACAACTTACATTTTACCTAGCTATTGGAAACCTGGCAGGATTTATAAAGTACAGTTTTCTATTAAAAGCAGTCTGTGGAAGCATCAGGAAAAAATGCAGAAAATGCACGTTTCGGACTTGCATAATGACATCTACCATATCATAGTAGGGGTACTAGAAAGATATGTTTAAGTTGTGTACCAATCTCATTTTGCTGATAACACTTTTTATCAAAAAAGATGAAACAAATATGACTTTCAAAATTTAATCATGAAGGACAAGGACACTGGATAACAGTAACCACTCTAAATGTCTCAGGAACTTTCACTGTAAATGTGTATGTTATCAACTTGAAGTTAGACCAATATACTTCAAGGCAAACTGCCCAGATTATTTTAGCTCTTGAAGTAGGAAGGACATACAGTACTTTAAATGTATTATACAGGTTACAAAAGAGAGGCATATTCTCAGCATCACATAAATATGAAACAGCCTGAGGTGAAAAAGAGCTATAACCAGAGGCCATTAGACCGCTTTTAGCTGGATAAATAACTCTCAACAGCATAGAAAATACGCAGAATTTCACCAAAGGTACAATGTTGCGTTTGTACTATGCCTGAAAGAAACATTTAGTAGACAGAATGATGATATGATGGCAACTGATGCTGGACACAAGGAATTACTTTTAAAATACTTTCTAAATTACAGAATATGGTTTTGCAAGTGAAAGATACAAGTGGATTTTCAAGAATGCTGGATAAAGTCAGAGAAGAATTATAAAGGTCTTACTAGGAAAAACAAAAATTATTCAGTGAGTCAGAAAACCTGATTGTAAAAATGACACTGACACAAGGAGTAACAATGATCTCTTAATACCTTGTTGAAATACATGTTATAATGCACCAATTTATAAGAAATGCCAAAAAAACACATTTCCCTTTCTAAAAATGAGGCTAAATGGAAAAATAAAAAAGACTTACACTTGATTGCTTTATGCTACTGGGAAAAAATCCCTGACTAGAAAATTTTATTGAAGTAATTATACTGGCAGTTGGATTACATTTAGAAATAATCACAGTAAATCATGGTCAAATATGTACGTAAGAAAAAAATATTTCCTCATTAGGCTCATATTTTCTCCTATACAACTATGAAGTCAGAGAAGGCTATAAAGTGGTCATATGGAAAGCATATATACACTAAATGCACATACATCCATGTCACTACTGTCATGGTTTTCTCTCACATATTCTTAGGCCACTTCTGACAGAGATTTATACATCTGCTTGGTCAATATGAACAGTTTTTCCCATGTGAAGTGAATTATCCATATATGTGCATAATTAAATACTATAACTGTATTCCTGAAAATGAATTGAGACTGTAAAGTATACAGTTAGATCTGGATCCAAGAACTGATTTACATCTTCACCTAATTCTCCATCTGATCTTTGTCAGAACCAGTTCTGATATTCGGTTTATAGTTAAATCATACTTAAACATTGTTATTTCTTTTTGTTTCATGATAACATTATACTAGTCAAGATAAAATATATCCTAGAAGATAAATTTGACAGATTCAGGTTTTTTTTCTCTCCCTCTCTCCAACTGTGTTTATCAAAAGAAAACCTGCATCCCTGAAGCTTCAAGACTAATACTGTAAACTTGACAGGTTCAGATAAAACTTTTTGATTGCTTTTCTCAAATTTAGCCATTTTTGTCTTCATCCTCACTACTACTGAAAATATTGAATATACTAAACAAAACCAACATACTATTCAAAATTAAGTGTTGAAATTATGGGCAGAAAGTACAAACAACATTGAAAGACTTAGATGAATATGTCTTATTGATTTTCAATATGAAAGTACTAATCCCAGTACTAATCACCTTTAATGCTCTAGGAATATCAGACCACACTCTTGATGGAAACTCAGAAATCTTATGAAAATAGAAAACTTGATGCCTGTAATGCATAACTAGAAACCAGCCATTTTACATCAATGAACTGAGCATTTATCTGTTACATTGCAGTATTTTTATTTCCCAGAGTAGCTTACATACAGAGCTATAAAAGAAATACCATTGAACAGAGATTCTCTCATTCTTCCATCTCTGACAGAGTCCAGAACAGAGAGAGGTGTTTAGGAAAAGAATAACAGAAACAGGACGAGTACAAAGATATCTTTTACTTAGTGTGTTCTTTTGACTTTTATCCATCAGCACTTTATCTGGACTATAATTATGTATTTTGCAAAAAATTCCTGTTTTAAAACTCCCACTGTGTAATTTCAATGGATGCACCCCTAGAACATTACAAAATCTAGTGAATACTTGCTTTGCTCTCTCCGTATTGTTAATGAGTTTATCTTTTCTCCCTTGATTTGCCTGTTTCTCAAAACTGCTAGTCAATTAGGCTTTTTAATGTGAGAATTTTATTTCCACTTGGAAAACACTACATATGTGTGATAATCCTTGCCTCTCTTATTAATAGCATTTCTAATTCTACTATGATTTCTTTCAAACAGAGTAAATGAAATTGCAAGGAGCTAGCAGTGTAATGTGTAGGAGCATAAGAATGTTTTCTAAATTCATGAATCCTAGCACTTTTTAAAGCATTTTGGAAGACTGATCTGATTTTCCATAAATTATTGTCTTAATGTAGTCGAGTTAAATGTTATTTATAATGGAGAGCTTTTAAAATATTATTTGTAGAAGTATACAGTTACGTTTTATCTTAACTCTAGTTTACCAAAACTTTATACTTATTGTTTTATATACTTTCCTTTGGGGCTCTTAATTATGACAATAATATGTCACTTGCAAGTCTAGGAGATGAACAAGAAAAATACTTATGAAGTAATTGCTAATGTAGTGTCTCCCAAATTCTTATAATTTTTTTAGCTGTGGATTTTATAATTTTTCAGTCTTTTCTCTTGATTTCTGCTCATATTCTGTACTCAAAAAGTGTAACTCAGTTTTCCCTTATACTCATGGCAACTTTTCATAATTACCACTTCCAGAGAGACAAAGTAATCTGTAAATTCTATAATTCAGATCAGCTTGCTGCAGAAGTTTGTAAAGTAATATGGAGGTAAATATTTATGCAGAGATCACATGATAGTCCTTCTATTCCAGATATCTGAGATTGTTCAGCCTGGAGGAAGGAAGGCACAGGGGAAGTCTTGTCAATGTATATAAATACCCGATGGGAGGAGTAAAGAAGATGAAATCAGACTTTTTTCAGTGGTACTCAATGTCATGACAAGAGGCAGTGGGTACAAATTGGAAGACAGGAAATTCTGACAGAAAACACTGTGAGAAATACTGGGAGAACTGTGAAAATACTGTTGTTGAACACTGGAACAGAGTTATTCAAAACATAACTGGACATGATCCTGATCAATCTGCTCTAGCTGATCCTGGTTTAAGCAGTATGTTTTGCCAGATGACCTCCAGAGGTGGCCTTCCAACCTCAGCAAATCTGTGATTCTCTGATTCACTTACTCAAGGCTGAGAAGACTTATGACATCCACAAAAAATGCTGGACTTCAGAATTCCTTATAGTAGTAAGTGAATTGAAGAAAGCAAAGCTTATGCTACCTTTTGGATCTATGCCCAGGAGTAATAGAAATCTAACCTGCACCCCTGAATATGCTTCTCAGGCAGAAATGTATCTGTAAGCATAACAATGACATTAGCAAAGAGAATACTGTTTTAAAAATACTAAAATATCAGTTTGAAATTGATATATAATGGTGCCACATCAAACTCATTATTTCTGTGCTGTCATTTGACTTTAAATGTAAAAAAAACAATGCTGTACTAAATTTACAACTGATTTCACTCACCAGTAGGAAAGTAATCTCAAGGTAAAAATACATAGTTCTGTAGAAAGCTGGAAGAGGTAATCTGTCTGAAGTAAAAATAATAATAAAAAAAGATATAAGTACATGCAATGGGCTCCTAAAATAGAAAGTTCAAAGTAGATGGAAATCTAAATAGTGGAAAAAATGCTAATGATGCATAAATTCAGTATGAGACACCTCAGGTGGCCAATCTGAGTCACAGAGTTTTCCTACTCATACTGTATTTTCCTGCTTAATACTGACTGTAATAGTAATGGAGAATTTAATTAAGACCTTTTAGATCATGTATCTCTTTCATGTATAACCTGCTCAGGTTTTAAATTCTCCTTTTAACAAGGGAAGGACCTATGGTACTATTGGGCTCGTAACTGGATAGCGTACCTGAGGTTTCAATTCTTCTTCCTCTGTTGAAGATCTTCATTATAGCACTTATATCCTCAAACTATTTATGGGAGTTACCTTTCTTTTAATTCCTTTGATGGGAATCCTAGATAAGTGCTTTCCAGTATCATTTCCTTGAGGCCACTGCAAAAAAAGACAATAAATGCATAAATAGGCCGTTAGTTGTCCCTTAAGAAGAAAAAAAAAAGAAAAAAAATCAGTATTTAAATATCCATACATCATAAAAATGCTTAAAAAGTAGAAATTAGAAGACACCTGCAAGTATTATTCTGGAATAACAATATCTGGGTTTGCTTATTATTTCCTGTAAAGATTGCCAAGATAATATCTTATTTTATACAATAATCCCAAATTATGATTAGATGCTGCATACACAGAACAAGAGACAAACTTTTTGTCCCAGACTTCATAGTCAGACAAGAGAGAGAGGTTTTGTTTCTGTTTTAAAGAGCAATTAAATGGCTTGCCTTTGTAGGACTTTTTGATTATGTACAAATTGGATTCAGGTTTTCTGAATCTCTGTTCTGCTCTTGATACACTCTTGTTTCTCTCTGAACTTTTGCCCAGGACATCTAGAGGAGCAACGAATATTTATAGTTTAACAAATAAAGAGGAAAAAAAAAGTATTCTAGGTTTTTAAACACAAACTTTATGTCAGTTTTCTGGTAGAGCATCATAACAGCAATAATGCTTCTGATTTAAATAAGAATTTTTGAGAATTATTAATATTAAGTAAATATTCTTCATTAAAAATACAGTCTTAATACACTCTGTACTGTAATTAGCTTTCAGTAGAAAATCCAATATTTTTTTATATGATGGCATACATAAAAAAATGAAATTGTGCATTTTGTCTTATTCATGGACCAACAATGGAAATTAAAATAAACTTCATAAATAAAATTTTAAAAAAGAGTTTGCCTGAAACACCTTGATAACTGCAAGCAGAATATTGATGAATTATGTCTCTAGAATCTGTGTGATGCAATTATAAGACTCTCAGAATTATCTTAAAATGATACATTTGTTTGGTCTACTACATAGGGAAAAAAATAAAAAGAAAATGCATTCAGCTAACAGAGTTATCCCATATTGAATTATTTTTCCTTTTAAAAGACAATTGAAAATAAGGACAGTTATCCCTCTGGGCAGTTTTAAAGCACTGTGGCATCTGAAAGAAGTTAGTGAACATCACTAGAGAAATGACAGGAAATAAAACGTGCAGATTTTTGCTAATAAAATGACACACTGAGTTGCTATCAAAATCAAACATCAGTCAAAGTAATAGTCTTGTCAGAATTATGACTGGAATTGGACAAGGACTACTGAAGATAAAAACAGACTTGGATTAAAGGTGAAAAAAAATGCAGATCTCGAGGGACTTTGTCTATGCAACCAATTTAAAGCAATTCAGTAATAGAAGTATTACATTAGAGGATACTAAAAAAATAACATTTACCCTCTTTGTCCTTGAAAGTAACAAAATATGATTCAAATAGGACATATAAAGTATTAGGCCACAGAGAAAAACATTGGAATTAGTAGTGGGAGTTACTGTAATATCAATTTACCTAGTTTTTAAGTGTTAGCTAGTACATGTGAAGATATGGAATAAAGGTAAGAAAACAACTGAACACAATAAACAAGCATAGAGCTTTGCTTTATTAGGAAATGTAACAGGAGATTTGATTTAACAGGAGATTTGCTTTTTTAGGAAAGCAACAATTTTAAGCTTAGAATCAAAAAGTTTGATTGTGATTGTGGTAAATGAGGAATAACTTAATCAGAGTATGGCTATTTTCTCTGCTCTGCTTTTTATCTGAAAGAAGAATGTATGTATACATTTTTACTCAATCCAGAAATTAACACTTCATAATCAACCAAAACTCAGGCTTATCTAAAAGCAGGTAAACATTCCCAAAGGAAGCCTTTTTTTCAACGTTTCTTTGAGTGTTTGAGATTGCTCTAATTATCAGTTCATGTCACTTGCTCATTAAGAGTGAAGCTCTGAACTTCACGGACATTAGGAAGACTGAAGGATAATTCTTATTCCCCTCTTCATTAGGGCTGCCAATGGAACTACCCTAGACCTAGAAGACAGAATAGTAAATTTATGCTGGCTTGTGGGAGTAACACATTTTAGAAAGTCTGTCTTTTAAGTATTTAAAACATTTTTTAAATTATGAAAAGCTCTATACCTCACGATTTAGAGCAAGCTTTCGAATTTTGGCCTGGAGACAGCTGTGAGATTAAAAAAAAAAAAAAAAAAGGCACAACTTTTTCTTCCAAAATTCAGTTTATGTTTGGGTTACATGTAGTATGTAATTAATATTAGTTACAGTTTTGCCAAAATTCTGATATCATGTTAAGATAGCACACCAGGAACAGTATATGTCAATACATAGTCTGCAAACCATCTGAAAGTAACTGCAGCTGGTAGCACTGGTTAGGGTTTTTTTTTCTATGAATTTTGATTTTGTTAGCAAAATCCAATTTCTTAAACCTCAAATTTTACATTTAAAGATCTTGAAGCTCAATGACCTTTGTGCCAAAAGTCATTTCAGGTATTCTGTGAGGGCTATTTTTACTCAGGAACGAGGATGGAAAAATAATACATTTAAATATAGAATCATAGAATGGTTAGGATTGGAAGGAACCTTAAAGATCTAGTTCCAACTCTCCTGCCATGGACACGGACACCTTCCACTAGACCAGGTTGCTCAAAGCCCCGTCCAACCTGGCCTTGAACCCTTCCAGGGAGGGGGCAGCCACAGCTTCTCTGGGCACCCTGTGCCATTGTCTCACCGCCTTCACAGTAAAGAATTTCTTCCTTATATCTAATCTAAATCTACACTTCTTCAGTTTAAAGCTGTTACTCCTCATCCTATCACTACACTCCCTGATAATGAGTCCATTCCCATCTTTCCTGTGGGCCCCCTTTAAGTACTGGACGGCTACTATAAGGTCTCCCCAGCGCCTTCTCCAGGCTGAACATCCCCAACTCTCTCAGCCTGTCATCATATATCAACTAATTATTTTCAACTTTATTTTTTTTTCATTTGGAAGAGAGATGTCATTTCCAATAAAACATGACATGTGGGAATAAGAGTAATATGATGGAAAGTTCCTCCTTTACTTTCCAAAATCTGAGAATTGATAATACTGTAACATATTAGCAGTAACAGAAATCCCCTACACTTTAGAGAAATTTGTGTTGTGTTAGTATAATACACGTACCTACATTTTTTTATTATTTGTGTATCTGAGAAAAAAATCTGATAGACTATAATATTTTACCTTAAATACTTGATTTTTGTCAGGAGAAATAATTTTTTTTTAATTTAACTGTATTTTTTTTTGGTCTGTGTGAATTGCAACCTTTATAGCTGCACAGTATTACCTGAAAAAGGATATATAACCTCAGCAAGAGATCGTCACAAAATCCCCTAGAACTCCAAAACAGAACAGCTTGTCTTCCATTTGACAACTGCAGTTTAATGGAAGGATAAAAGCAGGTATCTTTGGTGATTGCCAATATAGTGCATACGGTTTTGTACAGCACTATGGTATTACACTTGTATGTCCCTAACTGAAGTGGTGTCTATTTTTCATGATAAATGTTTTGTAAGAACCCCTAGAGTGTAAGTTCTACATATTCTTTCTACCTTTACTAGAATTATTCTTGTTTTTTTATCCATTCCTTTATAGCCTGTTTAGCTTGTCTTTATTAAGTACACTTTTGTGCAGTATTCTGCCTTATGTGGTCTTTTTGCAAGGCTGTGTCACCTCATTACCCACTTGAGATTTCTCCAGTTTCAAACTGGTTGTGAGATAACTGATTCTGCTGTAGCTGTGAAACAGGGTCAATTGTGCACCAAGTCTGACACATTCTGTGTGCATTAGTTGTGCAGAATATGCGTAGATCCATTGGAAATGTGCATCACCTAAATCAGCCCTGTCTCACAGAGATAAATGAGTGCTGTATGTTTGCTCTGTGTTACTCATGAAAAGTCCTTTGCATCAAAATCACCTCTTACACAAAACATAGCTATGATATGATCCTAAACATATGGATCGTACTTTTTTCTTGTTTTACACTAGACAATCAAGCTGCAGCCCTCCTAACTTTTTGACAGGCAGATCCTGTCAAATAACCTGCAAAAACAAGAGTTCATTAAAAAGAAGACATTTTTCACAAGGATGTATTTACCTCCAGTGAAAGCACAAAACAAAGACTACAGAATAAAAGGACATATGAAAAGAAAATCTTGAGGAATAGGCTCAGACAAGGGAGAAACACAGAGAAGTATAACAAAAGGAGTTCATCCAGTAAAATATCAAAACCAGTAAAATTAGTCAAGATAGTTCTTCAAGCACGAATAAGATGACAGAGTTAATGAGAGGAAAAATAAAAAAAACACTAAAACCAGATCTCATGCATTTTGCATAGGTGGCAGTAATATAGAAATTACTAGAAAATTGTTTGCAACATCCATTTGTTTAGAGAATGAAAACCAGATTTTACTTCAAAAGCAATTTCATAATAATGACTTTTCACACAGAGGAGATAAAGCAAAATTAGACAGGAAATTCAATACTGAAAATATTTCTTTGGTTCCATTCCAGCTTGCTTCTTTGCTTCCTGGATGTCTGCTTTTCTTTTCTAATTCTTTTTGATTTTTTCTCTGTAACAGATCTTTACCCTATTTGGCTTATATTTTAAGACTAAAGTTACTCTACCTTTTATTCCATGACTGATAATTCCAAGCCAGCAGGTGCTAACGGTACAAAAAAGTGCATATGAGCTTGAGAGATCATTGCTGAATCGCAGCACAGAGCCACAGATAATATGGATATATACACTCTAGTTTTACTGAAACAGACTTTGAACTAT
The DNA here is from genome assembly GCF_018691265.1 of Tyto alba. NCBI lineage: Eukaryota > Metazoa > Chordata > Aves > Strigiformes > Tytonidae > Tyto > Tyto alba. Next base: position 32,041,941 of record NW_024881327.1, read on the forward strand.
CATAGATTTGGATATAAGTTGGTCAAATATTTCATTTCAAGAAAATTATTTTGTGTGCGTGTGTGCCAAAAGAAAGTATGATGTTAATCCAGTGAGACTTGGGCCCCACACTGCTTCAAATAAGATTAAAGGGATTGCCTACCAGGGTGAAGTTCTATTAAGTTTATAAATATTCATTGCTATATTGAGAAGTTTAAAGCACACTGAATTTCAGTTAATTGCTCACAGAAAGTAATCTTCTTATTTAAAAGAATACTGTTAATTAGATTTTCAAGGAAAAGACTGGGAACCCAAGATTTTTGTACAAAGAGAGAGCTTCAGGCAGCTGAATTTTATGAAACACAGAAGTGATCAGATCAGTTATAAGGGTTAAATTAGTTACTAGTTTGGTATGAAGATATTTTGCAGTTCCAAGATAGTATTAGTATGTTTTTAAAGGATTCACTGCAGATGAATGTTCTCAACCAGCCAGAAGTTTCTGAGTAACGGTTTAAAAGCAACAGAATTGCTGGCCACATCAGACAAAAGTAAGTTAGTAAAAAGACTGAGATACATCATGCAAAAACGCAGACTAGAGGTGTCAGAGTATCAGAATCATCTGTATTAGGGGGGCTACAATGAAAAGAAAACAAAACAAATAAAACCCCACACCTCGTCCTTCCAATAAACCTCACTCCCCAGTAGCAGTAGACAGCACAGCTCATGCCAGTAATGTAATGAAGAAAGTGATGAAAATACCTTGTCACTACCTAAAGAATCACTTACTAATAAATGTGTAAATAATGTTAACAAAACAGCATTTTCCTTACAATGCCTTACAAACTACACTGCTTAATCTGTATTTCCAACACCAGCATTAGCAAGGCATACTGTTGGAAGTCAGTAAAACACGGGAAAATATCAGCAGTAATGAAAAATACTGATATAATTTCTTTGCCAATAATTTAATATATTCAGTGAGCTCAAGGTTAGAAGCTACTATTTGTCTCATCTTTTGTTTATCACAGGTTGAAATAATCTAGCAGTTGTCCATACATAAAAGAGGAAAAAAAAAAAAAAAAAGGCTGTGTTTGGCTAGGGACTTGTCTACATAGGGAAATAAATGTGGAATAAGTTAGAACGTGAAATAATGGGCCACTGACTCCTTGCTTTAACTCTCTAGAAGAGCACTCCTACTCTACTGTAAGAGTGTTGCTGTGAAATGGATTTTATTATACTTCGGCACTGTATTAAGATAAAATGCATTAAAGGTTTTCCTTAGTAGGATATATTGTTTGCCAAAAGGAGGTTACAGAGAGCACCATTGTAAGAATGGCAACAGTAAAATAAATAGATTCCTTCTCCTCATTAACATCCACATGTAGACAATTTCGAAATAACATGTAATTAAGATCTATCACCCAGGCTGTGCTGGTAGAAAGAGAATCCACTTTGATTATTTACACCAAAGGTTAATCATCCTTTTAATAAGAATGCTTCTTTTCACACTTAGAATATATACAAGCCTTGGCTTTCAGGCTTTAGTTTCCTTTTTTTTTTTTTTTTTTTTTTTTTATTTTTTTATTTTAAACTATTCAATTAAGGAGCCCTTTAGTAGTCTATTATGAATATACACCCTGAACTGAATGAAAAAGATTATTAAAATAAGTGGAGAAAGCTCTCATTAACTTTAGAGGTTTTGAAACTGCTTCAGAAAATCCTAAAAAAGTTTTGTTACTTTTTTTCATTGCTTCATGCAATTTGTTTTCCAGTCTGCTGAATAATGTATCTATTTTGTTCAACACTGCGGGAAAAGACACAAAATAAAACGGATTGGCTTTGAGGGTCAATGCATAACCTCTATACTATTGATGCTTATAGGATTTAAACTCTTAAATGTAAGCAATCAGTTGTGTGGAAGTGCTCATCACCTTCTGGGCTGATGTCTTCTAGGTTGTTATTAAAGTAGGAGTGAGCCCAGGACATGTAATTACATGGATCCAGTTTTCATATTTCTCACAGCTAGTATGGTTTTAGATCATAAGTGGGACAGATGTTTGCCCTGATACCAAGTAAAGACAAATTGTTGCATTAAAGATTGTTCTAATTGGGTATCAGTTATATTGGAAATGAGTTTTGCCTGCTTCTGAAAGCATAGTTTCCTAAATAAAGTTCCCTGTGATTTTGACTTTGGAAGAAACAAAAATAACAGACTAATGTCAATCCTCCATAATTACAATATGAAAACATCATACAATTTCAGTCATTAATATTCCGCTAGCAGTTACATAACTATCTAAATGTGATATGTGCCTGTTCTTTGAACTTTGGTTTAGAAGAGCAGCAATAAAACTAAGCACTAATTTTAAGTTTCTCAGCAAAGAATACTAACCTTAAATCAGAAAGGTGAATAAAAAAACCTTTCTATACTTTGTTTTGACAGCTATACTTGTAAAAGTCAAAGATTTCACATGCATAGTGTTAATTTTTCCTTATAAATGCAAAAAGCCATATCCTTTCCAATAACATAAAATATATAGAAAGAAATTCCTTAAGATGCTCCCATCTTGCCTATGTCTAGAGAATAAAAGAAATGTGTTGATTCTGTTGTCCTAAAATAATTGTAAACTATTATATTACTGACACACACAACTTTATGATTTGACCTATGCTACATAAGATGTTTTTAAAAAATATAATTGTTGATCTTAATTTAAAGGAAAATGCCTGCCTAATGATTTCTAGTTCCATATAGGTATCAGAGGAAATCTTAATGCAAATCAGACAGTAACACATCTGATGGAAATCCCTGTGCAAGTATATTCACACTTCTTTAGAGGACAAGAAAAAAAATATTTCTTCATGTTTCTATATTAGTTTAATATTTTTTTTCCTGGTAAATCTTGGTGTAATTATTCACAAATATTACAGCAAAAATAAAATTATTCCCTCTTTTTGAAGATTTTTATTTAATTCCATTTTGGAATAAAATCTAAAAATTTCAGTTTCTTCTTTTGAAAGGAAAGTTGCCACGTATTATGTAAATCTTAATCCCTCCAAGTGTGTTAGTTTTATGCAGGCATATAATCCTGCAGGCTTCAAAGCCTGTTCACTAAAATATCTGTGAAATGTTTGTGATATTTGCAAACATTGATCAAAACAATAATTGACAGATTTTTTTCAAAAAAATAATTAATTAAAAAATTAGGGGTTTAGTTTATACTTACTTTTTTAACAGCTGGTATTTTTTTCCATAACGATTGATGGTGTTTCAAAAGATGCTCTTTCTGCATTTTTTTTTTTCTTGGTTATACAACTCCTTAACAAATGGACATTCATCAAGAAAACTTTAGACAACTACATATCATAGTAGTATATCAAACAGTTTTAATTTCTTACTTCTCAATATATTTAACATGCTGATTTGGTGTAAATATTACATTGATAAAGTTCTTAAAGTCAATTTTGAATAATAAAGTAAGATTCTTTTTTTCACAGAAATAATCAGTTTTTCCAGCATAATTTGGTACTTCAAACTCATTGCAACACAGACTATGAATTCACGCACTTGTAATCATAAGTCTTTTTGCCCTAAGGTTGTTACATCTAAAAATCAACTATTACAAAACTCATATATATATAGGTTAATATAGTCATACAGGACACAAACCCCAAACTCCTTTTACTAATTCTATATAATTACATATCATTAAAAAAATAATTGGCAGTCTATAATCAGCTTGAAGTTTATTGCTTCTGATCTAGACTGAGAGAAGGGCTTATGTGTCCAAAAGATTATATTTTTTTCCAGTGATATGTAATAGGGTTCATATTAGTTCTCCTTCATGACAAAACTTTGAAAAAATTATATTATTTGCTAATAAAACAACATATTCTTTTTTATTTTCCAGTGTGGTCAAGATAGAAGGACAGGATGTTCTTTAAAACTAGCACTACCTAAATCTTTCTCCGTGAAGGAACAGTCATGCTGCCTACTTGATACAGACCTGTGAGGAACCTTTAATTGCACAGATTCATGAAGTATATCATAAGCAATAAAAATTGCAAATAAATGCTTTTAGATTGTACGAAATTTAAAAATCATTCTTTAGAAACATTGAGCATATTTGTGTTTTAGTATATATATCATCCTTAACTTAAGAAAAATTATTCTTCATGACCTTTCAGCAAATTTTCCACAAATTGACCAAATGTGTCCTTTCACATTTTTCTAATGAAATACTGCAGAATTATCTCAAAACCATTTGTATTAAGAGTATTTACTCCTGCATTACCTAGTTTAGTTTTTGTGACATTTCTGTCTCATATATAAAATGGAAAAAACTGGCAAACTCAACTAGAAATTGTATGTGCTCTGATCACTAATCTTAAAGTTGGAAGCAAATATCAATGTTTTGCTGGCTAGTTTGAATTAACACAAGACTTTTTATTCAAAGTGGATTACTATTCCCTTGGCAGAAAGAAAAAAAAACACATACCTGGATAGATATTGACAAAACAGCAGAATATTTTTTGGGCCAAATTTCTGACATTAATTTCCTTCAGACATTAACAATGAGAAATAATCTGCACACCACAATGAAGCTAAATGTACCGCCAAATTCTTTTTACTTAAAGGTTATAGCAACTGAATATAATTTTCTCTGGAAGGAGAAATTGGACAGAATTAGTATAGACTGTGGAGAGAAGTGACATCTGAAGTAAGAATTAACTGCAGCATATTCATTCTGTGTCTTTCAGTTAATGACATTGCATAAGAGAAAAAATACCATTGTTTGCAGCCAGAAACAATTTCTGATTTTAAGCGTCAAGAAAACTGGAAAAGTAGCAGAACTTATCCTGAAGGAGTATAATATGTCCAAAAGAAATAATAAAGTAGGAAGCATGGGTTTATTTTGCTGAAATACTAAGTACTGAGAACTTCTTTTGAAGTCATTGAGAGATGTAGCTCTCAGAACCTTTGAAAATCAGATTGACCAAGAATTAATTAAAAATATGCTAGATTCGCGTATATAAGTCACACTCTTATTTTATCCTGACACTTTAGTGTATTACTTGGCAGTGGTCAATGAGCCACTTTGTACTCAAATCATTATTTAGAGTTTTTGTAATACAGTGACAAGGGACCATATTAATAATCTGGAAAAGCCAATAGAAAAAGGTCTGGTGTAGGAGATAAACACTGAAATATTGTTTATTATGGATAGAGAGGAACTGACCTAGCATCCCCATTTTAAAAAGCAAGAAAATATCTGCTTTAAAGTTAAATTTAAAAATAAAAAATAAAGAAGGTAATCCCATAAGTAATTATTTTCTTATTCTTTGATTTCCTTTAGTTCTTAAAATGTGCACAAGTGTGTTGAACGTGATCATCTAAAAATATGTCTTTTTTTTTTTTAAAAAAAAAGTAAACTGAAATAAAGTATGAAACAAAACCTTATTTTATCATTCGATGTCTGAGCAAAATAATTTTCCAACATTAATTTTACTTTTCCATATTTACTATCAAAAAATTCAGGGATGGATATTTAAATTTAATAATCTGCTAAAACTACCTTCAGCAATGTTTTGAACCTAACATGAAATTTCTTTCTTAGAAAAATTGGGAAATGAAGTAATTGAGTTATATTCGGGATAAAAAAAATATAATTATATAAGACATCTTTTTCCCATCTCCAGTATTACAACTGAGAAATAAAGGTAAAAAAAAAAAAAAGGAATCAGACAAAATAAGAATAAAATCTATAGTTGCATATCCCAATAGCTCAAGAAACCTTGCAAGAAATAGCAGCAATATTTTTTTAGAAGGGAGCTGAAATTGATACATTTTATAAAACATCCAGTATCAGCCAACCATCATCTTTCTGAGTAGTTGTACTTCAAAGTATCTTAAAAGCTTTGTTTCTGCATAAAGGAATTTGATGTGTAAAGAATACAAAATACCCTGTGTCAGACAATGATATTACAGCAGAGTAGAACAGGAAATATTCTAAGGAGGAAAACTGGAGTTTATCAAATTAAAATATGACACATATTTAGCAGTGCTACCCTAAGTATGTACAGTGAGTATGATTTTGAAGGTATATTCCATGAATTAAGATGCAAAATTTTGTTTTCTTTAAAGTCTTAGATGTTTCTGAAATTTTTTCTTAGGTTATAAAAGTACTGTTTGATGTACAGCCACTACATTGCATACTATATTCCTCCATCATGTCATATTTAGCATTGTAAAACAGTGACAGAGGGAGAAAAGAGCGTTTATTAACAGCATTTATAACTGAACATAGTTCCTTATAAATAATGGTCAGTAGAAAAAAAATACTCATTTTAGATGTTAAAGAAAATACGAGAAAAATACATTATGCATAAAGCAATGAAAGGACATAGAAGAATAACAAATTGACTGCTTGGAGATCTACTGATGAACTCAATTTTTCTAATTGGGAAATTAATGAATTCAGGAGATAGTTCCTGATTTTTATTTTTTTTTTTTTTTAAAGTACATGAAAATGAATTATGATATTTTGAAAACAATAAGGACTATTTTTTTTTTTTTCAAAATAACTTTACTATAATTTCTTAGGAACCGTACGTAGTAAGAGGAAAGAAAAATCATAACTTTAAATGTCAAAGCAAAACTATTTCAGTGGACCAAAATCATGTTTATTCATTCCTATCATTGTGTTTTGATGATGTGACATTTTCACACTATAATTTTAGGTTGGGACTATGGATTTTTAAAAACTTCCTTAATATTATCTATTGTTTTGGTTTTACCTCACAGAAACTTAAGGGCCACCACCATCTCATTAGGTCTTGAAACAGAAGATAACCCTTGTTCTTGTGATGGCACTATAGAAACTGGATTGATATTTCACAAAAAAAAAAAAAAAAAAAAAAAAGTGATGACTATATTCCCTTAAACTGAAGCCAAAGCATACAGTCAATGTTGATGTCATATCTGTGTGTCATGTTTTTTATGACTTATGGTTCAACAGTGATTTTTTTTTTTTTTTTTTTACATTCTTATTTTAAACTGTGATGTTCATGAATTAGTAATTTTCTCTTTCGGGTGAGGAGAACGGAAATCAGAGATAAAAAGCCTGGATTTCTAACAGAAAATAATGAAAAATATTACTATATCTTACAGTTAAAAATGTAAACTAATGATTTCTAAACTTTTTTTTTTGTTTCCAGTAACATGATTCATGCAAAGTTCAAGATATTATGCTGTGGTATAAAATTTTACTTTATATCTTGGATAGATTTCTGCAATATAATACAAGCATTCCTTCTGCATTGAGAAGAAATACAGCTTTTTCAAAAATCAAGCTAAGTCTATTGTATCAAACCACAAATAATACTCAAATCACCATGATTTCTGTCTTAGTGACAACAAACATTTTTTTCCATCTGCCAGAATGAATTTCCACTCCCTGCAGATCCTCTTTTGTCAGTATTGCCACTGAGGCAAAGAAGATGATCTTTATTCTGCTGAGACCTATGTGCCCCCTCTAAAGTACTAGCTGCAGTGTTTACTGTCAAAAACAGAGGAGAAAATTCAAAGAAGATTCTATTAATGCAGTTAAAAAAAATAAGAATAAAAGAAAAAAAAGGGTAATTTAAATCTCCTTTTCTACCTAGAAAAAAACAGATTGCTTATGAAGGAACCAGTAAAGAAGGCTTTTGTGTAGGCTTTTATGAACCAAAAAAAGCAGTTTTCAGGTCTGTCTTTGCTAAACCTGCTACTAAAAAATTAATTATTCTATATTAGAAAGGCCAGATATTTTTGTCAAATGAACATAAAAACTGGGGTCAACTTTCTTCTATCAGTTTTGCTATCATTTACAGAAACACAGTGTTATGTGTCAAGAGATTACAGCATTCACACCTGCTTAACACATCCTAGCATGGGTGGTATGAGAGCTATCATGCTCAGTATGAATAATTGCAGAGAATGCAGACCAACAAAAACCCATTCAACCAAAATTCACTCTAGGAACAAGTAATTCTTAGTTAACTCTTCTGGCTTCACATAATCTGTTAGGATAATATTGGGATACTATTGATAGATTATAGATTGAGATAGTAAGGTTTTGGGTCAAGATACTTTCTTTAGGCTTTCTATACTGCAGACAATTTCCTGAAGGTTTTCCAATTTTCTCTCTACTAATGTTTAGTCTCTATTAATGTTATAAAATAAAAAAAAAAATCAGAAAAAGAAAGAAAACAAAAGGTAATGAAATTCCTGGAATGGAGTAATCTTCAATTTCAGGTCTTTGCAATGGTGCTCAGGGAGCCTGAAATAAATTGAGAGGATATTATATCAATTCCTTTTACTTACTTTCTAAGTGTCTTAATAATTTAGCTAATACTTCAATGGCATTTTATGAGACAAATGTATACATGTGTGTCAGTATAACATTTAAAATGATAAAGCAAGGCTAAATTGCTCTGCAGAACTTTACGGTAATTGTTGCTAATTTTGAAAAATACTCAAGGAGTTCCCAGTGTTTCAAGTTAACTGTGTGCGTAATTATGCTAGCATGAACTCTGCCTTGTAACATAAATATTCATGCAATTATTCCAAAATATACAATATTATATTTACTATGTGCACACACACTTACAAAGTTATAGCTATCAATCTAATTATTTAATATTTTTTATAGCAACTGAAAGCTATAAACATTAATTCTCTTGTTAACATGATGTGATGATCTGGACCCAAGTAAGTAAAATATTTTATATGTTGTTTTCAGGAGCTCCATTTTGCCTGAAGTACTTTCAGTATTTAAAACTCTTCAGAGTATTCCTGTGCTAAACACAGCACTGGAATTAAAAGGTCAGAAAGCAGGTGTATGTATAAAATTACATGAGTTCCCTCAAATTGGCATTTTGTGGATGTACAAAATAAATAACGGTGAGGGAGGAAGAAAAGGAATATGCTAGGCAATGTATTCAAATAATAAGATTAAGATTTTTCCAAACCTATTTTTCCATTATCCTCTATTAGATACTTTCATTTCATGTCATTTAAATAGCTCCTAAACATCAAATAGTTAAATAATAAGAATTAAAAAAAAAAAAAATCTGCTATGGAACTAGTGGTATCAATACTGCATTACCATAAATGCCTCCTTGTTTGTATATATTATATTATATTATTATATTATATTATATTATATTATATTATATTATATTATATTATATTATATTATATTATATTATATTATATTATATTATATTATATTATATTATATTATATTATATTATATTATTATATCATATTATATTATATTATATTATATTATATTATATTATATTATATTATATTATATTATATTATATTATATTATATTGTATCATTATATTATATCATATCATATCATAGTATATTATATTTAATATATTTATTATATTATATTATATTTATTATAATATATTTATTATATTATATTATATTTATTATATTGTATTATATTATATTTATTATAGCCACTTCAAATATTTATTTTATTTTACTGAGTGTCTTTAATTTTAATAGACAATCTATGGCTGCATAACATCTTCTGGTATTAAGTAATAAAACTAGAATTCCTCCACAATGTATTTTTCACTTAAAAAATTGCCATCTACAGTTAGAATTCTAGCAGCACTTAGAATAAAACTTCTTAAAAAAGGATAATCAAACAAAACCTACTTTACCCGTTACGGTTATCTATTCTAACATCACATGATGCTTTCAGTCAGTGTATGAACTTCTCTCTGTTAACCATATGTAATGATTAATGAACAGTATTTGAAATTGATGCACCACTGATTGCATGATAAACTTAACTAGGTACTTCTGTGGCCAAACATAGTTCTCCACAAAAAGTGCTTGGTGAGAATCCAGCTTCTTTATGAGAATACTTAACTAATGAGCCATTAACTTGATGTCCTTGACAGAAAAGGTTACTTCTTCAGATAGATTATATGCTAATTATAACTTAATTAGCCAGACAGGAAAACAATACAGACTTGTGTCTCTGTGGTTGTGCAGCAATAAGCACGTTATCTGAATATGCATAACCACAAATGATGTAAAATTCTGGAAAATCATTTTAGGAACTGTCATTGTATTTCTGTTCAGTTATAGACTGTAGTGAGAAAGTTTTGTGGAGATTTTGCTTGTGATTTTTTTTTTTTAATGCAAACTGTAACAAAGAAATCATGTTTTCTTTATTTGGTTTTAGAAAACCAGAAGCCTTAGCTAAACTTCTCTGAAAACTTCCTTAGTCCTTGATCTTGTTCTTTTGATGCAGTGAAATATAGTACTTAATTAGGATGAAAATTGTGTGATACTTAATCTATTTATATAGAAAAAAAAATCCAAAGTTTTAGGACATTTTAATTCTTTCTAAGAACAAAATAAGAGATAGAGCATACCCAACATTTGCCCAAAATCAAGAATGACTACAAGAATAGAATTGAAGACTTATTTTTGCTTTGTGTCAGATGAAGCTCTCCTTTACATAGGATTAAAGCGCTGCAAAGTCCACATATACAACTAGAATTCACACAGAATAAAAATATGTAGATATAAGAACTGAATGAGCTCCAAGTAACATTTCTAAAATAATGCAGTAGACAAGAAGAATTTCAGACTGGAGAAACTGGAAGAGTACAATGCCTTCAGTTTGTTCAAGAGTAGCTATTACTTATTTTAGATTGCATGGACTGATTTAACACAATTGAAGTATGGAGCAGCTTCATCTATGCAGAAGAAAAAGTAAAAATAGTACATGAAAATTTTCTTATTCATATTTAATCAACACTGTAAGAAAAAGCATTGTAAAGAAAATCACAGAGTTAATTAAAAATATCAAATCCAAATGATCTATTGCAGATATTTCATAGTTGTTTTTTCTAAATACACATTTTTCATTGTTGGAGATAAGATGCTAAAGCATTTCAGTCTAATGACTAGCTTTCCGTTGTGACTTGACAAGTACAGGAAAAGATGACTGCTTTAAAATGTAATCTCACTTAGCATTCCTTCTTTTAAATAAAAAAAAAACAAAAACAAAAAAAAAAAAAGCAACAAAACAAAACAAAATAAAACAAAAATGAAAAAAAGTTGTTATACCTGTCAAAAGGTTTCAGTTTTCGGAACATTCACAAAAATTTCCACACAGTAGTTTAGGTGGTAAACGCTACAATAATCATAAAACCAAAGAAATTTCCAAGTTTTCCAAAACTTTCTTCCTAGATGAAACTTTGTTGTTTTGTCTCCAAATGTGCTTTATTATTATTTTGTAGCTTACAAAAACTGGCATATATTCCTTCTATTTTTTCTAAGTAAGAAAATAATTGGTTCTCGATAAAATTATTGACATATGTCTTTATTCTTATTTAGTTGTGGAATACTTCATGCTAGAGACTGGGGACATGGAAATGATTGGTAGCATATAGTGTTTTACGCAGGACAAGCTGTTTAGGTGAGCATATGCAATAAGTATTTGGCTGTTAGGAAGCATAGTATGATATACGGGACCTGAGCCAGAAATTTCTTGTGACACTTCCCAGTTTGACTGCAATGGGACAGTGGTGACCCTATGCAAGTCTTGTGTGTCTGGATTGCTTTTAGTTGCCATCAGAAAATATTAGATGAACTTGAAATCATTCACAGTGGAGAAAGAAAAGGAAAAGCAAAACATGGAAGACTTAAGTGTTAAACAGCTCTGTTGCATGACAAAGTATTAACTATGCTATAGAGAATCACATCCCTCTTTCTATTCCTCTTCACCTTCACTGCACACCATATATGTAGTGCATTAACTATATAAATTTTAAATAAACAGAAGCAATGAATGGGAAAATCTATCTACTAGTTGGACTGGTTGTTTAAGGAAGTTTATTTTTCCTGACATCCAAGTTACTTCTGTTTGACAGGAAAGGAAATAGAGAAATCTGATTGAGTATCTTCATTGACGAAATGAAAACACATCACCTACAAGTGATTAAATTAAGACTTATTTCATATAAGTAACAAAGGATTAGAAAACTGATTTCTAGATTTCTCTTCTATAAAAGGTTATGTTAAAGGTTATTCTATTTCTTCAAAAGTCATTCTGCATTCTGCCCAATTCACTCTTTATACTCTATCTATGCTGCACATTTTCTTAACCTCAAGATTTCAATTACTTTCCACATTCTAGTGTACTAACTTTGCCATAACAATAGGTCAAATCCTCCTCATTTATGATGTTATCATTCTGGGAAAATAATGTTGAAATCAGTGAAATTACTCTGTAAACCAGGCTTTTAGAAGCATGAGAACGATTAGTATTATGTATTGTTGCTTGTAGGATAGACTTTGTTTCATAATGCTTTTTATGTTTGCATCTGCTTTGATTTACTGTCAAAATCAATTTTGTTAGTGTTTCATCTCAGGTAACAATTTGTTTCTTTTTATTGTGTTTTTCACTGTAGACTCTGATATGAGTATGTGCCTTCCGCAAAAACGAAACTTTTTAACAAATGACAGAACAAAAAAAGCTTATTATTTTCTATTTCCAACACTCAAAGAAGAAGATACAGTTTTTTTAATCTGATTGTACTAATTGTATTGATAAGGCTTAAAGGGTTAACATATTAAACTTCTGTGTTTATCTTAAATCTTCTGTTGTTTGCTTTCATTTTTTGGAAGCTACTGCCCATAAAGCTTATCACAACACTGCACTCATAAGCAATAACAATTTATTGCAATAAATTATTACACTTAATTATTAAAATATTTCTGTTGGAGTTTTTAACATTAATACTCAGTCACTACATCCTATCTGTAAAATTATCCCTGCCTAACAGACATGGTGGTGAAAAATGGATGGAGTGTTTCTGAGATGCTCCCACATCACCTTACGAATATACATTTCAAGACCCTACAATAATCTGTGGCAAAACTGTTTGCAATCAGGGACACAAATACCCAAGTAAGGCTGTGATAATTGCAACTACAGCAAATCCAAATGTCTAAATTTTGTGTACATCTTTTGATTTAATAATATGATGTAATTCAGTGCGGTATATACAATTAAATGTCACATATGCAGAAAATATGTAACATGCTGATCTCAGAGGAAAAACATCATGCGATAAAACCTGTCTGAATGAAAAAATGTACGAGATGACAGATAGTATGATGGTAAAATACTTAGTTTGAAAACTAATATTTAATTAACAAAATGGTTATTTCATTAATGTAATTGTCTCCTCTCTTTTTCTCATTTCTTCCCTCCCTTTTTTATTCACTGTTTTGCTCTTTCTTCAAACCTATAAGTTTAAAATATCTTTTTTGAAGAATAAGTTAAAGAGACTACATGTATTTTCATTTAATTTAACCAAAGAAAGCTGTTTTTGTTGCTTTGAAATCAATATGTAATATGTTTAGGAAGATATTTGCATTCCAAATGTGGAAAATAAAGTGTGAGGTTTTTTCACTATCAAGTCTTTTCATCTCATGGTACCGAAGATTCGCTCCAGAGAATCTGCTAATTCTTATTATTTTACTATTCACCACACTCGAAGATCGCCAAAGATGACACTTATTACTTCAAATGTGCACAACACCTCTGCACAGATGAAATAAGTTCACAGGCAATGAGAACAAATTTACTGTGGCAGTGAAGTTCCTCTGAAATAACTCTGCAACTGTGTTTTTATTTTTTTAATATACAGTATCCTTCTTATAATAAAGGCCAATATATAGTAAATCTGTTGATAAATCTATTTACAGTTTCTTAGAAGATTTTTTGAGGAAAATAAAATTGTAGGAAAAAATGTACAACAAAGAGCTACACACAATATATAGGGAACATGTGAGGAGGAAAAAATAACCTAGGTTACTAAAAATAATCTATTACAAAGTTTACATATTGAAAAGAATTCATTGTGTCATATATTTTGTCAGGAACCTTGCATATTCAAAGACATTAATCCTGTTTTTTGGTTTATTTATTCATGAGCTTTTTAAATGTGAAATGCACTGCTAGACAAAGAATTTTAAGAAACTAAATGCACAGTTGATGTAACACCAGGCTTTTACACAATATTATTTGCATACTTTGTTTCCATTCTTTTTATGATTGGCATGCTATTACATTTGTATGGAAGTGTATGTTCATACATATTTAAACTAACTTATCTTGGCAGCATAATATAGAAGTGCCATTAATCCTGTAAATTTCAGCTAGCAAATGACTTGTTTATCACCTAACAATAGCCATTAACATGGCATCAAGCCTGAATGTGTTTTACCTCAAATACAGGTGTATAGTAACCATCTCAGTCTTCTGAACTTGTACAGAACCCTGCACTGAAGATTTATGGGGAAAGTATCTGAGGGTGCCTCCTCTGTCTCATCTGCTCTCTGCCTCCCATGTACTTCCCCCACATCCTCTTCCTGTGGCATGGCAACTCAGGGACTGGATGCTGTTATCAAAGTTACAGCAAAACTTGTGCATGTCTTAGTATTCTGTTTTATATCTCTGCAGCCCCATCGGTGGTAGTATTCCTTTGATCTGATCCAATAGGAGCAAAGAGTAACCTAGGAGAAAAAAGAGGGGGTTGTTCGTGTCTCTTTGCCTGTATCAGTTACAGAAATCAAGATAGTTACCTATAACTGGAGAAGTGGAAGAAGGAACAGGTGTCAGGAATCCTAGATGAGGTCAAGCTGTCTCATCACAACTAGAAACAAGTCCTCTCATCTCCAATAGTCTTTAGTGTGCCCTCTCTTTAGGCAGTTCTACAGACCACTGTGAAAGGAGAGTGCAAGATGTTATTCTGTCATTTACCGTCACAAATATGGGAAGGACTTCGGCAAAGCTGTAAGAAAGCAAACAATAAAGAAACAACATTTTTAGAACATTTTAGAATATGAACTAACACCTTTTGAGAAATGCACTTGCTGAGTTTTATTGCAAATTTAACTTGCTAATTTACAAATTAAAAAATAATATCACCAAAAAAAGAACAGGTATAAACTCTCTTGTGTAATTTTGTGATAAAAATGTGAGCAGATTCTGTTCCTGGACCTATCTGTTCCTCCCACAGTCTTGTATTTTCCAGCAATCCTACTTTGCATGCAATCACACATTCTCTTCTTCTATTGTACTCAGTTCTCAATCACCTTCTCAGATCCTGTTTCCATCTTGCATGTCAGTTATGGTGGCTCTGGTGACTGATACAACAGTTTAATGATAGGAACAAATATTTAATAGCACTTGTACTTAAAACTACACTTAACTAAAATATTTCTGTTGGAATTTTTAACATTAATACTCAGTCACTACATCCTATCTGTAAAATTATCCCTGCCTAACAGACATGGTGGTGAAAAATGGATGGAGTGTTTCTGAGATGCTCCCACATTATCTTACAAATACACATTTCAAGCTGCCCATCATGACCAAACTCCAGTCTGTGTGGTCAGCATGCTAGGACATCTTTAGGCTTTAAACTGAGGGAGTGAACGGGCATACAGCTATCCTAGTAAACAAATATAAACAAAAATATAAAACAAAATAAAATAAAATATAAAAAAAGGTCTGCTGGAAAATGGTTGAGATGGACTTCTATGACAATGAGAATGAGCACTGCTGCCTGACTACTAAGCAACTAAGGATGCCAATAGACAAAACAGGAGTTTCTGGCTCTGTTATAAACATTTTAAAGATGTTCTTAATATTTCCCATTACTGGAAATGTGTTTTCAACCTGCCAGAAGAAGAGTAGCCATATACTACATCACAGAAATTCTTAGAACATCTTAGCTTACTAGTCACTGCTGGGGCTGTCTACTCAGAAAGCAGCCATTAGGTGAATATCCTTTGATTCATGTAGATAGTCCTCTGTGTGCCATGTTGAAGATATATATATGACCTTAGCTTTGCCTTCTGCCCCTTTTTAACCTCATGAACAGCAATTCAGTCCATAGGTTGTCAACAAAAATATTGGACTAGGACCAGGAATAAGTGGGCATTTGTGTAGTGCAAAGTGCAGACTGAATTCAGGAAAGCATTCTTGCTGGAATGAATTTCTGTAAGCCAAGACTAGCAGTGTGGATAAACATGCTCAAGACAGACAGAGGAATCAAATCAGCATGGACACAATCTGGAGACATTATCACTTTTCACAGTACCAAAATTATAATTGTTATTCTTCAATTTACATCAATTTTCTTAGCAAGACAAACATCCTTTCCCACACTCTGTGGCTTAGACCTAGAGATCCAACAGCACATTTACGTCCCCTCACGCTCCAGATGTGTAAAGCTGTTCTTTTTTTTAAATATAATTCAATAAGAATCTTTTATAAGTAAAAGCTTAGAATGAAGAGCTCTCCTGACTGCTTTCATAAGCCATCTTTGCTCTGTCTTTTAATCAGGATAGCTCTCTCTGCTTCAGGTATTAAAAGCCTAGGTAATACCTTGCTTATTTTCTTCTGATATGTTCC
Organism: Tyto alba; assembly: GCF_018691265.1. Classification (NCBI taxonomy): domain Eukaryota; kingdom Metazoa; phylum Chordata; class Aves; order Strigiformes; family Tytonidae; genus Tyto; species Tyto alba. Next base: position 32,058,437 of record NW_024881327.1, read on the forward strand.
TTGTGAATCATTCTTTGCATGGGGAAAAAAAAAAGAAGCCTTGGAATAATTTGGGAGGATAGTTCCTGGATATTTTCATAAAATTAATTTAGTGAAATTGCAAAATTGACCTCTGCAGCTGTTCAGTAAGAAATTCAGTCATTCTGAGCAGGTGCCTCAATAATATTAAAATATATTTTAATAATATTTCTGGTTTATAGGCTAGTCTAAATGTGATGTTGCTTCTTTTGTTTCTTCATAATTGAAACAAGAAATAAAGCACTGATGTCTCTTCTGCTTTATGCTTTCAACCACCATGTAACATAACATTTTTCAAAGTAATTTTTGCCCAGCAAGTCAGAATTTCAGTATGTTTTGCATTGAAATAAAATGTTCCTTTTATTTACAGTAGAATTTCAAGCCTACCTGATCTGAACAGGTCAATACAATACTTGTTTCCTTAATGCTTTTCTTCCCTGCTTCTCACATAGTAATAAATGTAATTTTTTTCTAAGGGAAGTAAGACAATGAATTTGTAAAGGTTAGTTCAGGAATAATTTGAAACTGAATTTCCCCGATACTATTTTGTGAATATGAATTTTAATGTAGACCATTAATTTAATTTGTCAAGAAAAGCTAAGTAGTCTGCTTAAGATATGAATAGTTTACTGTGTTATCCAGTACATGTAAGATCAGTGTAACACTTACCCTTTACTGTTTGATAGAAATATGAGCAACTAAGTAATGCCTGTCTAGGAGTCCCCTCCTACAGCATTTGAGTAGCTTCTAAAGAAATGCTACTTAAAGAAAAATTTAAAAAAACCTAATACAAATCAATTTATAGAATTCGGATATTTACTTTTTTATTATTATTTTTAACCAGTATATTCAGTAATCTCTGAGGTTTAAACGTTTGTTTCTTTGTTGACTTTCCCACACAGTTTTATCATGTTTTCTGATATTTTCACAGGGTCTGAGAAAAGTTATTTGATTCCTGAATCAGTCTTTTTCCTGGATAACATACACTAAGAATTTTGTCTTACCTTGACTCAACTTTGAGGACACAAAGTTAATTTTTAAAGTGTTTTTGAATGTGAAAATAATAAAAGTGAATATTTTGTTTTAAATTATGGCAGTGGCCACAAATTGAAAAACAAAAAATAATTACATTTGTTGTAAAATGGGGTATTGTTTTAATTCACCTTACAAATGAAGCTGTGATAAACTGAAAGAAATATTTTACTCTTTAAGCTTTAACACCAAACAATTTAATTAAATATTTTTAAGGAATTCTAGCAAATACATTAAAGGAACAGTAGAAGCAGCATTCTGAGTGAACGCTGCTACTGTTTTGCTCAGATAGTGCATTTGAACTCATGGATTCAATTAAACACTGACTCTCCTAAGAAGGTATTATATGAATGGCCAAAAGACAAATGACCAAGATATTGTACGAGCAACATATTTTGGAAGCCCCTATTGCTATCTAGATAGTGAGAAAAAATTTACGATAACTCAATTACAAAAAAAAAAAAAAAAGCTCTTGACTTTAGACTTCTATGTCTACATTGTTACCTACCCCTGAGCAGTAATTACTTAGGGCTTGTGAATCATGTTGTTCAGCATCTCTCTGACTGACTGGAAATTACTTTAGCAGGTGGTATTGTCTGAGCAGCTAATCAGAGGTAACCAGATCCACTAACTGATTCCAGTGCAGCTCATCTTTGTGCTTCTCTCCCTTTCTCTTGGATAGATCAGACTGGGATCTAGAAATCAAGTCAGAGTCACTAAGTCCTACAGAAATACCCAGAGAATGTCTTCCACATAAGGTAGAAATCCTTCAGGAAATGTGTTTGTGAACATGCTGTTCATGAAATACTGCTGGGAAAATAGTGGTTTGTATACAATCTTCTTTGCTAGGTAAAGAAGAGTTTCATTTCAGCTGACTCACAGAAGTAGCACCATCACCTGTGATTGAACTATACAAAAAAAATAAAACAAAAGCTGTAAACTGATACATATAAGCTTTAGCTCTCAAGAGAAGATTTTTAAGAGAATTTCAAGTAAGTAGAACCACTTGTGTAGTTAAGGCTCCTAAATTCCAGGATCAGGTAAAATTTACTGTCAGTATTCTGTTATGGTGTGGGTTTTCCTGCTTATAACATGTGTTGTGTATCAGCTTTCCAGCATACCAAAAATTTTCCTGTGGTTTCCTGAAAGCCTTAGATGGTTTCAGGTTTGTGACTGTTAAATCCTAACAGGATTCTAGTGTCATCATCTACTAAATATTGCTTTGAACACTCTTAAATCTTTTACTGGATATAGCCACTTGTCTATGAGGCCATAAATAATTGTTGATTTTTTTGGGTGTTATGGTTTAGTATGTTTAGCTCATGTCTTCATTTTGCTTATGAAAGTAATAATTCTTCTCCCCCCCGCAATGATAACTTAAATCCAAGCTAACTTGTTGAAGATAAATTGTGTGCCACTACCTCCCTCTATTTTTTTTTCCATTTCTTTTTTTATTTCTTCAATTACTCTTCCAAAATCTATAGTTAATCTGAAACATTAGAACTGAGATGGATAGTTTGCATTCCTATTAACAGGATGTTTAACATAGGGACACTCAGGAATCCATTTCTGTCTTATATTTATAAGGATAAGTATTTTAGAAACATTCTACTCACTGTTGTTGAAGATACCAGGGCTTCATGGGATACCATGGACATAGGTTAAATGAACCAGGAATCTCTTTTCTCTCATCTGTAACTCATTTTATAAGATGGAAAGAAAGGAGAACTGTAAAACTTCTGAAAGATTAGGAAAAAAAAAAAAAAAAAAAAAAAAGAAAACCTCAATCTATTTCATAAAAATCCGCAGTGCTTTGTGTAGCTTACTATTGACTTTGCTACAGATCTTCCCTGGCCTCTGTCCTGCTCCATGGACTACATGCACAATTTATCTTTTTCAGATTATGGGTTTTACCATCTCTAGAGGTATACCAGGTTTTAGTTAAAAAGCTTACCATATCAGTTGTTCAGCTCTAGGTATTTATATATCTTACTTTTATAGTAAATAGATCATATTTACATAATAATTAAAATATCTTGATGTTAGAAATATTCTGACTTGTGGTTTTCTTTACTTGCTGTTTACCAGAGAGGCAGAACACGTTAGCTTGGGAACAGCACTACTGTGGGGAAAAAAACCCCATGCCTTCTAGTACAAATTTAACTTATTTGAACTATAGCTATCCAGCTTGTAGGTATGGCTTGTTTCATATTTACTAGAAATATACCTAAACTGACAATTTTATATTTAGTCAATTAAAAAAATAAAAGCAAAAGAAAAAATAAGGAATGCTTAAATTTAGTTAGGGTATTGTCTCCATCTGGATTGCTCTTGCAAGGTAAAGCTGCTTTTAAATTAATCTAGGACAGCTTTCCTTCAGTATTTTTGACCTGTATTTCAACGTGTTTCTGTAATAAATGTAACTGAACTTGTATTTAGATGCTTTAAAATTTGAATGTCTGAGATTAGAATTTTATTTCCCCCCCTGTTAGGTACCTATTAATTACATGCCCAGCTACACTAACTGTTTATTGTATATACTTATATGTTTTTCAAGCAAGCTGAAAGTTTCAGATACTCAAAAGCTTAGCTGTATTAAAGGACATTTCTAAATTAACTAAAACCACACATCTTGGAACACTTTGTGATTTAACTATTAGTTGTAGCTTAATGTTTCCATCAATCTTATATATCTGGTTGGTTATGGCCAACTAGAGTTAATTTGCAACTGGCGTACTGTTATAAAAGGTATTAGAATCTGATAAAACAGTAAGCTCAGGAGAATTACTTGTTCCTATAAAATAGTACTTCATTTTTGCATACTAATTGAATTGTGTTTTGTTTTAAAAGTAGAGAAAACTTATTTACCCTGAGGATACATTTTATTATCATGTGAAATAAATAATGTTATTTTGCTTCAGGAGATAAAAGCAATTTTCATCTGAATCCCTCTAGAAACTAGTGCATCAGCTTACCTAGTCATCTGTGACATCTTTGAGGGATATCTTTCAAAAAACATTCTTCAGTATTATTAATTTGTACAAGGCTTGTACAAACTAAACGTTTCATAAAGAAGATGCTTTTTATATTTCTTCTGAAGTTAAATAAGACTAAGTTTTAGCTGTTGGCAATAGACCTTGCCTCAATGGATTTAAAAATATAGTATCTTGTGCTGGGCCAAACTCCCACTCAGCTGCTCATTCCTTCTTCTCTGTCAGCAGGACACATGGGAAAAAATTGGAAAAAAGGAAAAAAGCTCATGGGTCAGGATAAGACAGGGAGATTGCTTATCAGCTACCATCATGGGCAAAACAGGCTTTACTTGGGGAAAATTAACTGTTTGTCAGTCAAAATAAAAATGTAATTATTAATTCAGGTAGAGGGAAACAAAAAGGCAAACTAAAGCAACACTGTTCCTACCCCTTCTCCCAGGATCAACTTCGCTTCCAACTCCTCTGCCTGCCTACCACATCCCCATCCCACCCCTCAAACAGCACAGGGAGAAAGAATTGCAGTCGGGCCATAATAGCTGATCTTTGCCACTCACTTTTCCTCTGCTCCAGCATGGGGGCTTCACAGGCTGCAAGGGATACCCGCTCTGGTGCTACAGAACAGCACCTCCTCCTTCTGACCTCGGTGTTCCCTCTATTGTTTCTCTCCTATTTTCTGCCCTTTCTTAAATGCACTTTCCCAGAGGCACCACTGGGCAAGTTTGGTTGAGGCGTTCGGCTGTGCCCTGCCTTGGGTATGTTAGAACAGTCTGTGTCCCGCATGGGGCAGCTCCTGCCTCTCATCACAGAGGCTGCCTCTGCAGTCCCCGCTACCAGCACCTGGGGACCTGCACTCTAATAAAAAAAAAAAAAAAAAAAAAAAAAAGGCAACAGTAGAATTTGTACAAAAATGCAGACATTTTTCACTAGTCTGCTTTCTAGCCTGTAAACTTTTTCTTTTCTAAAGATATGGTATCTTCTGTGAAAAGTCCTTCAACTTCTAAAAAAATCCCCACAAAATCCTATCTGATCTCCTGAGTTTTCATCAGTTTCACAGTCCATGTGGACCTTAACCAATCATAGCTCATTGCCTAGTGGTAATTCATTTCTTCTTTTAATTAAACACAGATGTAGATCTAAAATTTAAGAAAATAGGAAAAGCCGTATTCCCCTGCCAAGCTCATAATTTCCTTTTCCTACCACACTGCAGGGTCATTGACAGTACCCCAGAGTCTACCACAGATGCACATTAATTACCCGTTCTCTAATTACTAGGGTACCAGTATAACTGTTCAACCATTCATTAAGCTTTCTTCTCAACTTTTCAAAGCCCCAGAGACATGTGCAAGAAGTGCACAACTTGGCAATGTTAATTGAACCCTATTAACTCATGAAATGTACAAAAAGCGTAACTATTGATAAAAAAATCCTTTTTCATTTCGTCCACTAAGCCCACAACATACAAACGATTATTTTTGGTTTAATCTATTTGGACATCCAACAATGCAGCTGCTCACAGATTGTTAATTATTGGGCATATATCAACACAATTAGGGAAGAGTCCTGGCTGCTAAATTACCAATCTAATTCCCCATTGAAGATGTGCAGGGAGGCAGTTAGCTATATAAGCAAATCTAAATAAGATGATTATCTAGAAAGTTAGAATATTAACAAGATGTGGCCTGTGAAATAAATAGTTATTAACAATCAGGAAAAAAAATATCTTAAACTGTTCTGTAATTTATTTATTTCCAGGATCTAAAGTGAGGTTCAGTTTTTAATGTCTTAAAACATTTTTGCTAACATCATTTGGTATTTAATGTGACTGAAGGAAGTGTTATGACATGAATGGAGAAGTCACAAAGAATGAAGTCTTGTTTTTAAAATGTGCATTTTTCCTGTATGTACCACACCTTTGATTTTTAAGGATCATTTTACATAAGGATGCTACATTTAACCATTTTGTGTGCTTTTAACACACTTGTGAGATGTTGTGATGATTCTCATTTGCTCTGTTTTTGGTTTCACATGCTCTGCATCAGCAGCTTCAAAATGTATCTTTTCTTTTACTTTACTGGTATAGGAACCATTATTGCCTACTAATACAGTTAGTATTTATTTATAAATATATAAATTAATTCATTAATAGTGGCTTATAATCTACATGTTGTTTCTCCAGGAGTCAGAATCCACTGATGGATTCTCAGCATTTCCTAGCAAAGTCCCTGTTGTACTTCAAGTAATCACCTTTTCAATATACTTCTCGATATATTCAGCAGGATTAATTATGTACCTAAGTGACTTGTCAGTACAGCAGCAATTAAGACCTGGTGTTGTTATTACAGATATACCCAGTAGTCTATAAAAATTTACAGTTACTTCTTTCTATTTGTTATGTTACCTAAGCCAGAGTAGTCAGTAACTCTTTTCTTGTACCTAGTTGATCTATTAGTATATTTTAAAGCTTTGTGGAATTCCAAGCAAAGAATATTTGGGCCTAAACACTCTGGTTCACAGAATTAAGTTGAATAATAAGCAGTTTGAAATACATGTATGAATCCTCTGTCATTAAAGTTATAGTTAAACTAACTGTTGAATAGTAGTCATTAAAATAGATGCCACATCTTTGTCAAATAAGTGGTTTGCTAGAAATTTTGTAGCAAGTGTAAGGCTAAGCTATAATAATAAAACATTCTTTATTACAATACTTACAATAGGTACTCATGAAAGTTTGTTGAAAATGAATGATTTTTGCAGTCTATAACAATTAGCTCAAAATAGAAATCTTTTGAAAATGTCTGAATTACCATTTGAAAAAGGCATAGAAATTAAAAAAGGGAGGCTCTTCTTGTAGCATATTTCTGGGTACTGGACCACCATGTTGTATCAATTGAGAATCAGCTGAACAATTGCTCTGTGCTAATTAATAAAACACATTAACTCCATACAGATGATTCTTCTTAAATAAGCACGTGACACTTACTGCAATTAATCAGAAAAAAAAAAAAAAAAAAAAAAAGACAAGACAATGTATGTTGATTGATCCCATCTAAACTCATCCAGAAGGACCTCAGCTATCTTTTGCATTTTGAAACAGCAAAAGAAATGTGCCAGTGAATTGCTCAGTTTTATCTCTGGTCTGGAATATTTACTGTTTCTTGAGTCAGGGATTTTTTTTTTTTTTTAATTTTTATTTTTTCCTGATCAGTTAGATCAGGATTACACTTGATTACAGATTACAGATTACACTCAAGGGTAATCATACTGATTTTATTACACTTTTGCCTGATTTGAATACTAAGATACAAATATTTCCTGTAGAATAAATTTCCTTTGCTCTTCATAGTGAAGAAAAATCAGGGAATTAATTATATATATTTAATGCCTTAAATGGGATGTTAGATCACTGAGAGAATAAAAAACAGAAAAAAAAGAAAACAAGTCCTAGTAACAGTCAAAATGCGGAGGTCACAAAGAATAGCAAGTAAATTTACATGTAGCACCAGGCATGATTACAAAAATGTCACACCAGAAGATTTAATATCCAAATGCTAGGCAATACTAGAGTTTCCATAGAAGATAACTCCATAGCCAGCACAAGCGTAGAACAAGTTTTGAGGACTATAATAACTTTTGGACTAAATCCAGCCAAGGCCTTGGCTGTGAGGCCCATCCCTGCCTGTCTCCACAGGAAGCCCCTGCCTCTCCCAGCCCTGAGGGAGCTACCGACCCCTGCCGCACCCTGGCAGAAATTGGACAGCAAGTACCTTCTGCTCATTTCGAAATACTATGGGGAATGATACCCAAGTTCCACTTCCTAGAAGTAGTTAGGAACTCTGGTAATTCAGTACTGTATCCTGTTTCTCATTTGGCATACTTCATGCATATGGCTATTAAAATACAGGAGCATTTAACATTGTAAAGACCTGACAGCTGAAATGTATGGAAGATTTGCTTTATAAGTCATTACTTCCACAGTGCATATGATATATTTTCCCATTTGTCTGCAGCAGCAAACATCTTTAAGTGGGCTTAATAATACTGGACTATTCAGAAATATTTAAATGCATGAAAGAATGCATCTTTTTCAGGGAAAATATGGACTTTATATTCTATAAGAGACAAAGTAAAATGAATGTTAGTTTGTCTACTGGTAATATGAAGTGAAACATTAAAATAAGGTTTATAAGCCACCATCCAGTATTCCATTTCTTTGTGCAGTCTGCCAACGTGATAGACAGTGTCATAATTCTGTTTTAATAGGACTGCCATTGAGCACAGCAAATTCAAAAGATTGAACCTAAAAGTAAGAAGGAATAGAAAGATGGTAAGAAGGAAAGGAAGGCTTACTAAATATCTTATATTTCTGATTAATGATGCAGTGGACTATATCATATCACTGTGGAAGTTTTGATGTGAAAATCATCTTTTAATTGGATATTTAGACAATCTGTATTCTTTATTATTCTTATTAAATTATAGCAGTATATATCACTTCATGTATTAACATATTGTACAAGGACTTCATTTGCATTTAATTAGTTTCTCTGTAACATGATTTCTGGTTTTGAAATTATGCGTTTCTACATTACAGAACAATCAAATTATCAGCCTCACTGCCAAAGATCAATTCAGAACTCTGAGAAGTGTGATGAGGTAGGTTTTCCATTATTAAAATTGCTTACAAATTATTCAGTGCTGTCAAAATGTCAATGGCTGTTATTTAATTTGTTTATGACTAGCTGGAGTAAATGGGACTATGTAGTAAAATTAAATTTTCAAGAAAGTTAATCTTCCCACAAGTGGAATATTTTGCTGGAAGTCTAAGAAATCTCTGGAATAAATGTGTCTATTTTTTAATAGGTCTTTGCCTCCTTACAGTGCCTAGTCTTAAGATAGGCACAAAAATGTTACATGGGTTCCAACTGAAACCTGATGGATTCAAACATCAGTGAAGTCTAACTTTAGTGCACTGGACTGTGAAACAGAAAATGATGACAAAGGAAGGCCTAGGCTTAATTTTGCCTCCTGATTCTTTATTCTTGTGAGAGCAGTGCTGAGGATGACAAACTGAGAATGACATTAAAATACCCAAGTGGTCTCTTACCCTTTATGAGGGGAACACAAATATGTAAACAGAGCTCAGTGAAATTCTACAGTGACTAATTTTCACATACATATTTCTGTCCAAAGTGCTAAGAATTAGTTTTTAACTACTGAAAATGTTACCATCATATCTCCTACTACCTGATGTACTGGGGGACAAGAGGAGAAATTTTCTGTGCCTGATTTCAGGAGACACTATGATTTTGTGATTTTTCAGAGAGCTTGAATGTAAGCAGGCAATATTAGAAATCTGTTGTCAACACAGTTCTGTAAGGTCAAGTATGTATTTCTTCTCAAAGGAAGTGTTAGAAAGTGTTGCTTATAATATCCTGAGCTTCTGTAATCTGAAATAGCTGATACAGATCATCATGTTCATCTGGTTTAGAGCTGTACATGAATGTTAGTGTGAAACATGAACTATTAATAACTAGCATGCTTGTGCTAATTGTAAAATGAAGTACATATGTATTTCACATTTCCTTGGGAAAGAAAAATGTTAGAAGAGAAAAACACCTGCTGACACCTTTTTTCCTGGACAATGGTTATTGTATATCATCATGCAAATTTGGGTTTTCAGAGGATTAGGACATATAGGGAAAACTCCTTTATTAAACCTGAGACATTACTATGACAGCTACTTATATTGTTTACAGTTACACATGTTTTTTTGATGCCTATAAATGCTTCATTTGTGTTCCTACTTGATTTTTTTTTTTTTTTTTTAAATCATTAAATTTTAGCCCTGTTTTGGGCTTGTCTATATAGTGGGAGAGTACAATTGTTGTAGATTGACCCTGGCCAGTAGCTAAGCACTCATGGAGCCACTTGTTCACTCCCTGCTTGGTTCCCACCAGAAGTAGAGAGAATAGGAAATACAAAAGCTTGAAAACTCATGGGCTCAGATAAAGAGAGCTTAATAAGTGGAAGAAAGAGAAAAAAATCCAAGTGATACAAAGGCAGTCATGCACCACCTCCCACAAGCAGACCCATGTCCAGCCACTTTCCAAACAGCAGGCATCTTGGAAGCCAAAAACTCCTCACCTTCTTCTCCCACCAGTTTTTATTGTTGAGCATGATATTACATAGCATGGAATATCCATTAGGTCAGTTGGGTCAGCTGTCCCAGCTGTGTCACCTCCCAGCTTCTTGTCTACCCTCAGTCTACTTGCTGTAGGTTGGGAAGAGTGAGGAAAAGAGAAAGCTTGATGCTGGTGCAACCACTGTTCAGCATAGCCAAAATACTGGTGTGTTATCACCATTGTTTTAGAGACAGATCTAAAATATAATAGCATAGGGGCTGCTATGAAGAAAGTTAACTCCATCCCAGCCAGACCCATTATAATGAATTAAGTAATTTAAGTCAGTTGCTGCTGTTAGTAAACACAAAGTCTGAAAAATAAACCTTAATAAACACAAGCTACTCTTCTAAAGATTTTTCTTGATCTGATGCAACTGCTTCACCTTAACAATAAAGTAATACAGACTGGAGGACTTTACAATGTGTGCTCCAACTTGCAGAGGAGAAATCCAATGCCAATAGTAAGCCTGACTGCCATTCTTACAAAAAATATTATCCAGTCTATCCTGGCATTAACACCTCTTGGAAATAGCTTCTGTGGAAATACTTGTTTTTAATGTCCCTCTTTCCACTGGTCCTTGGCTACCCCAGTAGAGAATAATGATATATAACTGTCAGCTTCAGTGCAGGCTCAGACAAGAAGGAATATCAAGCTTGGAATATTTCAATGTATTTTTAGAAAGAAGGTACATTGCAGAATCTTTTCCCGTAGCCATTTATGTCCTAAATAGAATTTCCTATTAGCAGAGATAAAATGTATGTATTAGATTTCAAATCTGTATTTTAATCTGTAATTAAATTTTTATTAAATCAGGCTAGAAACTACTTTAAAAGCTTCTGCAGAAAGATCTTTTAAGTAATAGTTTGGGGCCAGGTGGATGTCAGCCACAGTAAGCTAAAAATACCAAATGTAAGAACAAAGTTTGTTTTGGAATACATGTCACAGTTTACAAATCATGAAAAGAGTTTACAATTTTTTGACTTCATAAGAGTTGAATTAGCTGCCAGAAATTTTTAAGTGGGGGAAGGAAATGTACAAAATTTTATTTTCTAAATTAGTCATACATAGCAGTAGTGCATTTCTATCTTTCTGCTAAACCCAGACCTCAGTGAGGACTGAATGTTTTTGTCTCATAAAAATAAGAGGCAGCAACTTCTGGCTCTCCGCTCAGTTGAGATTAGAGATTTGGGAGTCAGGAATTTAGAATCGGCTGCTGATAGGGAAACATGTTTTAGATTCTTTTTCCTTGAGTGGAGAAATTATTTATTCCCACAATATCTGTACTGTTAACCAACCACTTAGAAATACAGTGATGCTGGAAATTCTTCTCTTACATTTAGGATTTCTTTCAGTGAAGCTGAAATGAATGAATGATATGAGGAAGAAAAGAACTGATTTGACAGGATTTACCTTTCAATTGATTGCCACTGGTGGTCATACATATAGCTTATGTATGTCTTGTGACAGGTAACATGCCCCCACTTTTTACCTCCTTTGCCTTTTTGATGGTTGGTAATATATTTGGAAAACAAATTAATTTTCAGTAACATTTTTAGCCCATCTCCTCCATGGAAATGATGTCACCAAAGTAGAATAAAACTCTTTCTTCTGTTAAACATCTTATAGATTTTAATGCAAGAAGATGTCACTGTATTTAACCTGATTTTCCAAATAACACAGAACAGGGTTTTGTCTATAATTTCAGGTAGCAAGTTTCTAACTTCTGCTTCAGCTTAATGTCTTTCAGAAAAATATTTGGTCCTAATTCAAAGGCTTTTTGAGTGATGGAAAATGGAGCACATCGCTTATTAAGTGGTTTCTTATGGATAATTAATATTAAAAATTATGTCTGGTTTATAGCTGGATATTTATCTAATTTCAGCTTGCAGTCACTGGATATTGTTATGACTTTGTTTAATGGATTAAAAAACCTTACCTTTGAAAGGTTAAGTAAATAGAGCTTTTTAAATCTCAAACACCAGACCTTGAATTAGTCTTATGAAGCATGTCTGAACCTTTTTCAATTTTTTTTTTTAAAACTTTTTGGAGATTTAGGAAGACTAATAGTCTCGCCAGTGTTATATTCAGAAGACATACTATCTTATTTCTTCTTATATACATGCATACTGCAAAGTACCTCTTCTGATGGGATTTATTTGGATTTCTGTTAACTTTTAATGTGACCAATGCTGTTTATCCTGTGGTTTTGAGTGTCAGGATTATGATACAGGGTGCTTCAACAACTCTTCGAATTATGAATCACAACAAACATAGGAACTAATACAAAAGTCAGGATTAACTTGGGCAACCCAACCAATTTCCAGTTAATTAAATATCTGCAAACTTATTACCTCTATTTTTCTTTTCATCTAGGTCAGGTTAATTGTAATGTCTGAGAGCACAGAACTGTGGGTTTTACCTTGCTCATCCATATTTCTACTTCTCTTGATAACAAGTATTCTTGAATTTACTTCAATCAGTAACAGCACAGTAATTATATAAATTGGCTGCACCAGCCTGGAAAGAAGGGGGAAGCAGGGGGATAGAAGATGGTCTTCTGAGAGTGCGTATGGTCAGGCAAATAAAGGTAAAACAATCTCTTTGCAGAGGGAAAATAACCTTTACCCCCAACTCTGAATTTTAAGCAACGTAGGAAAATAACTCTCCTTTATAATGTAACATTGAGTAAAACAGGTCTTGCATCTACTTCCTATTTCTTGTTCACATTGTTAACAAACATCAGAATAACAACTTGCTGGGCTGGTGGACTGATCCTCTATGTCAGCCAAATCAGGTATGTTCACATTCTTAGAAGTCCATTACTATCCTTTTTTTAGAATTGCTTGTAGTCAAGTCTTTTTCACCTACTTTCAATGATTTATGCTTGCTTAAAGAACAGGCACTTGTATCCTCTGGTTTCTTAAAAAAAAAATAAATGATGTATCCATACCAGCCAAATAACTTACAAACATGGTATAGCCAACCGTGAAGTGAATTGAAGCTGCAGTGCATACTTTTGGGAACTGGGAATAAGCATAGAAGAGAGAGATGCAGGCAGATGGCCAGCTGGTTTGCTGGCCAGGAGAGTGCTGCACAATTCCAACTGGGAGTTTCTGCTTAGAGCAGATAGAACCTAGCACATGGAGTATGAGGTGTTTCTGAATATTCATTTTAATTTAAAAGAAGATCCTTTGACTAGGAGTTGCATGGGTTTGCATTGACTTTTCACAAATTCTCTGCTGGGTGGGGAAGACTTAGCAATTACAAAATTGACTGTAATTTCTGTGATATTTTGTCAATGAAATTTTAGTAAACCTATTGCTGCTTCTACTTTTGAGAAAGAAAATGGAGAAAAAAGAGATGTGCTGCATTTGCTACAAGCAATCTGATGTTGATTAATCCATTCCTCATGATTATGTTTTTCTCCCTTTGTTTTTAATGGAGAAATGTATGGTTAGAGAGAGGGTATTATATTTCCAAATATATGACTTGTAACAATTACCGCAATAAAGTTTCAAGGCTATTAAAGGGAGATAGTGAATTTACTAAGTTTATGGTTTATGCTGTCTGTAGATGGCAGATTTTTAGTGAATCATATGGTTGTGTTTTAGAAGGCTCCATTTTCAGTTCTTGTTCTTACAACTATTTTTTCCATGAATGCACAAGATCTCTTACCAAACAATAAGAAAAAACTAAAACATTGCCCCTTTAATAGGTTTTCTTACCACCTCTCTGCTGCTTCTAATGTAAACAAATATGACCATATTTGTTCAGACAAGTTGACTTTATTTGAGCATGGGGATAGACTTTTTATTTGACCACAGATTGTCAAATAATACAACTATGTAAAATCAAGCAAGTACAAATCGTGGTGATTACATTTCTCAAAGGAGCCCTCACTCCAACAAATCATCAGCAAAAATGCTATGAAACAAGTACCTCTGTGGAGATAATCCATAAGCAAAAATGTATATAGCATACAGCAGTTGTAAGGCAGATTGTTAGACCATAGTTGATATTCTTATCCTTTGGAGACTGGAAATTTCTAAGCAGTGGTAAACAGAATGGATTATGTTAAGTCTGAAAGGCTGAATGTTGTGCTGTAGCGAAGTGCATGCAAGGCACAGAGTGAATCACCTATGATGTTGACTACATTTAGCAAGCTAGCCTTTCTGTTGCTGTGAAGAGGGGAAGCAGTTCTCAGATGAGGACGCCTCTATTCCTTCACTTGCTGAAGGACCTCAGATAAAGCAGATTGCTGTAGGGAACCCAGTTGGTTTTGTTGAGCCAAGTGCATTAATGAATTATGCACTGAAGAGTTACATAGAATACTTCTTTCTTTGTTTTGAAGTGTGATGCGATGTAGCTATGAGCCATGTTGTTGAGAGAAATATGAAATTTAATTAGAAGTTGGTTGAACAATAAACAAAAAATAATGGACAGAGTGACCTTAAAGAGGGTTGCTGGTTTGTTCAATAAATTAGCAAATAGGAATCTACATACCTTTGTTTTGAGTCTGGTGTCCAAAAGGTGGCAGGTGGCTTTGACATGATTTATTGCCTGTTCTAGCTTGAGGAACATCTGATAAAATTACAGCCACTTTCAGTGCAGTACTTGGCCATGTCAGTAATCAGAACTTCTGACTTTAATATATGGCTTGTTAAACAGTATTTTGTTCATGCAGGCTCATCATGCAGGTCTGTATGGTTTTAAGTACTAGAAGTGTTTCTTTGTGCTAGGCAGTGCATTTTGTGCCTTACTTCCGTTTACCTACATTTCTACAGTTTTATAGACCAAACAGTAGGAGAAAAATTCAACTCGCTGCTGAAATCTGAATGTTATGTAAGAAATTGGGATTCCTTAGGTGGCCCATTGCCTTTTTTGGGGGGGGGAAGATTTTGAATGGAGGAAAGCAGTAATCTTTTAACTGCATTCAAGGTGGTAATGGGGATATTGCAAAAAGAAAGAAACATTTTGTGCAGAAACTAAACTGTGGTACTTCCCAGTGGCCCAGCAGGTAGTTACAGATTGATCTGTAGACAAGCAAATAACAGTGGAATTTCTGGGACACTTATATTTTGAGTACAGGTTGGTATTTCTGTGTAAGATATGCTGCAGCAGTACTGCATGAACTGAAAAAATAGACTTATCTATGTGATCTGAAGAGTATTTAAGAGTTTGAAATTCCCTCCTTACATGATAGAACAGGATTTCCTTTACGACAGCTGGAGATGAATAAGAAGCAGGAATTGAAGGTACACTTGAACTCATCTGTTCCCCAGACAGAACATGTGGGCTCAAAGGTGTGTGCAAGAATGTATTATGAGGTCCATAACTCTTCTTCCTTTTCAGTGGCAGTGATGATGTATCAGAAGTCAGCTAACAGCTAAATTAATTTCTGTGTATCTGACAATCAGTTTGTGGCCCACATGATTAAAAAGCAGATGGCAAATATCCCACGAGTCCTGAAGCTGGTATGGGCTTTTGTACTTTATTTTGTATGGTACAATATTGTGTTCTGGGCAGAATGCATACTGAGACTAGACAATGACATAGCAGCTGCTTTTTTGCGCTTTCAGGATGAAAGAGAGGAAAACTCCCAGAGTGCCAATGATCTAAGGGTGATGCTCATTTGCTCATTTTACTTGAAAAAAGCGTGTGTTTATGTATATATATATATATATATATATATATAAATTTCAGAAAGATAGTTGACCTCTTCAGTATGTGGAGGACCTTCTACACCTTATTAGAAGAGGCCTGGCAGCATTCAGTGTGACAGACTGCCAGGTTTTGTCATGAATTATGGGTTTATTAGGTATGGAAGTTCTAATGGGAAAAACTCTGAAAGATTGAGCCTAAGGTGGTGGACACTGTCTTGTTGTTGAATGTCTTCACATTTTGAAGTTCAGTGTATTACTGATATTTGCAGTTTCACAAAGAAGGCAGTCCTTTAACAGATACTTTAACAGCACTTTTGCATCATTAGGAGGTAAGCTGGTTCAGCTTTCAGTAAATCATATCAGAACCAAAAGAGTGAAATGTCCTTTTCCTACCAGCTTCCAGAGAACTGGCTCAGGCAGTTAAAATTAATCACGTATATAAAAGCTGATGGTTGAAGTAGCCTAAAGACTAACAAGTCCAAGCACTTCTTAATTTTTAATGTCTTGGGACAAAGGATCTCTAGTATTTTTTTTTAATTTTCCACATGTCACATTTCTATTCATGCAATTAATGATTTTTACTTCATGAGAAATTAAACCATCAGTGTTTTTTGGCACAGTCATTCCAAAGAGATTAGCTTTGGCAGCTGGATCAAGAGCTGTCTATGGGCTGGTGAAGATTTAAGGTTTGCAAGTCCTTCCTGAGTGAGATGATTTTAATGGTTAAGACATCACTAACTCTTTTCTTATGAGAGTAACTCAATTCAAAGGTGGCAAGCTTGATCTGAAATCATGCAGTTGTGTGGTAGGAATGTGCGTTATCTTTTAGTATATCAGTAAAAAACACGGATTAGCTCCCAGAAAAATCATAAACTGTGAAAGAGTGGGATGACAGTGGCATGGTACTGTACAAGTTCATGCATATGAACCACACGTTGTAAAGCAGCTGTGTAAGATAACATTAATGTGCTTGGTGAGAATGAGAAAAACAAACAAACAAACAAACAACAACAACAACAACAACAACAACAAAACAAACAAAAAAAACCCCAAACCACAAACACAAACTAGTAAAGTTAAAGGAGAAAACACAGAAGGATTTTAGACTTGTCTCAGTTGTTGCCAGCCGTAGTATTTCCTTAACAGAAATACTGCTAAGGTGGGTATAGTACTAAGCCACTTGTATTGGAAATCAATTGTTGGGTGTTATCATGGCACATGAGAAAGCAGAATCTTAATGTGTGTATAGTGGTTGACAATATCTGATTATACAGTGGCAACTACAATAGGCCTGGGAGAAATCATGATTTGACAGTATTAGTTTTGAAGGGGAAAGAATAACATTTTGGTCAGATGTTGCATAGCCACATCAAATGATGTGTGTCACTTCAAATAATCAAATAATCAGATTCTGCATGACTGAGTGCATAAGAACTGTCTTTGAAGGTAAAATATGTGGTAATAAGCTTCTGGCCAAAGCCTAGTTCCAAGAATAAAAAAAAAGGCATTAATGGTGAATCTTTTAGAGGACTTGGCCTCAGATCCAGTGGACCAAGTATGTTCCATATTTGCCCAGATAATTACATTCAAGATAAAACATTTTTATGAATAAAGAGGACTATAGGTATATAGTAAACATATCCTCATATGTCATATAAATATATGCACACTATGAAGTTATGGTCTGTATCTTCGTTCCAAGTTCACCCTCTGCCTGTCTGACTGGCCTGAGCCAGTAGCAAAAGAGTTTGGTTGTTGTGTTTTTGTTGTGGTGTTGTTGTTTGTTGTGGTGTTGTTTTGTTTTGTTTTTTTCTTTGAAAGTCTGATTTAAGTTACCAAAACATTGAAGGAAACAAAATAGATATGGCTTATATGTTTCATAGTTCTATTTTAGAGATATCATTAACAGAGACAGGAATAAATAAAGTAAGTGATGTCAGATCCTATTTAGTCTAAGAGATTTGCTTATGTTCTGTAAATACAGAAGGAACTTTGCTGGAAAGAAATGAAAATCAATAAATGCATTAAAAATACAAATTAAAAGTCCAGACATCCTGGAAATGTGAATATAAAACCTGTGAAATCTAAAAAGAGGACTTTAACAAATAGACATAGAATTTTAGACATGGAGACATAGAATTTAGGCTCAGAAGTACACTGTGATTGTATGTGGTGTAAAAGAAGCATAACAGGAAATCCTGGCAACAAGTTATATAATTTTCACAGCTTTTTATAGACTGATGAATTACAGTCAGTACATTCAGAAAAATTTAGTGAAATTTCCGAACAATGATCTTAAACCCAAATTATAGTACATAAAGAGATAGACATGGCTGCCTAACTGAAAGAGGATGCTTAATACAGTAGTTGAAGATCCATTCTCTTTATTAATAGTTCTGAAAGAAAATGAAGTGTAGACATTTTAATAGTCTCACCATTTAAGTTAATGACAAAATATGTCTGTTGATTTGATACTCTAAACATGTCAAATGTATGTACAAACATCTGTGGTATGCTTGTTTCAGAAAAAAAGTCCTTCCCCTTTCCTTTTATGGAACATAAAAAGAGGCCTTATTGTTCTTGTTAGAAATATTTTCATTGTGATACATTCATGTGAACACAACAAAGATGTACATCAGTTTTAAAGTATACTAACAAATTTATTGTGTTGGACTCTGCACAAATAAAGAACCAAAAATCTCCATTCTCTGAACTACCAATTTCAAATGGCTGCAAAAAATCACATTTGTTTCTGATATGTAGGTTGATAAATTATTTCCTATATAAATAAAGCTATCTAATAAATAAACCCTGCCTAATAAAATGGTAAAAGTATATTGGCAAAACTTTTTTTGCATACATTTGACAAGAAATTGCATTGTGACTTTAG
This sequence comes from Tyto alba, assembly GCF_018691265.1. NCBI lineage: Eukaryota > Metazoa > Chordata > Aves > Strigiformes > Tytonidae > Tyto > Tyto alba. Next base: position 32,077,215 of record NW_024881327.1, read on the forward strand.
CCATTCAGCTGGGGCAACGAGAAGGTCCTTGGTCTTTTCACTCTGTCTCATTCAGTGAATACTATTAACATTTTTTTCTTCTTTCTTTCTTTTTCTTTTTTTTTTTTTTTTTTCTTTCCTTACATTCCCCCACCCCTTTAATAATTTGATTAATCATTTCAGTTATATGCTTCCATTTGGCAGCCTCTGGAATCTAAGTTTCTATATCAGCAATATGTCAAAAAACATGACACTGCAAAGGCTTGACTAAGCCTTGACACGACACTAAATGAGGAACTTTATCTCTTGAGACACGTGAGTGGATTAAATTAAATGAACATTAAGAGGAACTTTAGAGCTACAAGCATAAACCACACAATCCATAAATATTGAATATATCTGCAAATGTGTACTGTCTAGCACTACTGTTTAATTCCGGATTTATATTAATTCTATTTAAGAATTGCCCCATGTCTTTATGAACATGAATAAATTAAATGAAACGTCAACTAAGTAGAAGAGAAAGGCTTTCACAACGTGTGGAAAAATTATAAAGGTAGCTTAAAATTACTTCTTCTGAAAAATCCATGTCATTTTGGAAATTAGTCATACAAAATCAGTAAGACTTGTTATACAGGTAAATATTCTTGTACAGATAAGATACCTGCAAGTTTCTATTGAAGCTACAGCCTTAAAATTTATGTTCAGTGTGCCCAGATCACCCGTACTTGGGTTAAAATGTGGTTAGGGATTTATTGAACAGGAAGGAAGACTCAAGCTTTCTCTTCTGTTCTTCCTGTGGTTTCTACACAGTGTGGGTCTGAGTCACTTTGGCTTGAGACCTTCCTGGAAATCTGTGTGATAGATCTTCATTTGATTTCACTCTCTGCAAGAATGTGATAATTTTAGTTTTTCTTGTTGTCCTGGTTCGGGCTGGATTAGAGTTCATGTTTGTTCTTGGTAGCTGGAGGAGTGCTGATGGCACACTGAGGCTCCAGCTCCCAGTGTCCTGCCTGTGTGCAGGCATGTGAGAAGCAGGGAGGGAACACAGCTGGAGCACTGGGCCTGGATTGGCCAATATTCCATGTCATGTGACATTATGCTCACCATATAAAGGAGGGGTAGGCGGGAAGGGGTGGGATCTCACTTCTGGGATTGTGGTCACAACCTCTTTGTGTTTCAGTATCACTAGCCAGGAACAGGCTGGGTGTCAATCAGCTGGTGGTGAGCAATTGCATTGTACATTACCTGTTCATATTGTCACCATATTATTTTATTACTGTTATTAAACTGTTTCTATCTCAACCCGCAAGTCTCCCCTTGCCCCTCCAATTCCTACCCTGTTCCCAAGTAGGGGAGACTGGGCGAGTGGCTGTGTGGTGTTTGGCTGTTGACCAGGCTCAAACCATGTCATTTGTCAAACAGCTTTTACCTTACATATATGTATATATTTATATATTTATTCTCTTTTTATAAAAAAACCCTAGTAAAATATTTGGAAAAAGTATGCTGTCACCCTGGAAATTCCAGAGAGACACAAATATTTGCAATGTGCTAGGGCTTGATCCATGCCTACTGAGCCCTGTTGAACACTATCCAGTACCTGAGGGAACTATCTATGCAGAACGTGATTTATTACAACCTGACCAACAGGTGGTTACCTGAAGACCCAGATGACATCTGATATGGACGAAACATGTGGTGTAAGGTATGCCAATTCACTGTCAGAAGTAGATATAGGAGGAGATGATGAGGCACCAACCATGAATGAAGTGGTTACTTGGCTCTGGTCGTTTGAAGAGAGAATCTTCCTTTCTATAAGCCTGCATATCAGCTGTGGAGAAACTATCAAACATCCTGGAGAAACATGGAGAAACTGTCTCAAAAGTTCCAATGATTCAAGGATATGTTCTGCCCCTCACCTGTACAGACCAGTATCTCAGCTATTAGGAGCAAATGTTCCCCTACTCAAAAGAAATGGTATACACTATGGGGGAAACTGGTATTGCCTCTGTGACCATGGAGAAAATGGGATGGAAAACCTACCTACCTCCTAGAAGAGCAGGTTCCTGAGTTGGAAGGAAGGACATCTACAGATAAGGGTTCTTTCAGGAGAAATGCCACTCCAGTTTCCAGTAATCAGATGCCCAAACAGACTAGAAGGGTTGACTTTGCTCCCAATCCCATGAGAAGAACTTCTGATTCATAGTCATAGAAGAGAGTAATGAAGATGAGACTGAGACCCATACACACCACATTAATCTATTCGTCAATAACAAATACTGTGGCCAACGTTAGAGGTGTCCTGCCTCCAGCCAGGTGGAGGACAGGGACAACTGATCTCACTGGACTGTGTGAATTCAATGGCCTGGCACATCAGAGCCTCAGAATTGTAAGGCTCTAGTGGACACTAGTGCCCAAGTCACCCTAATGCCTTCAAATTTTAAAGGGCCGGAGTCCATTTGCATTTCAGGAGCAACAAGGGATTCCCAACAGCTGACTGTGTTGGAGGCTGAGGTGAGTTTAACTGGGAATGAGTGGCAAAAGCACTCCATTTTGACCTAGAACCTCCATGCATTCTTGGTATAGATTATCTCAGGAGAGGCTATTTTAAGGACCCAAAAAGAGTATCAGTGGGCTTTCCGTATAGCTGCCTTGGAGATGAAGGAAATCAAACAGCTGTCTTCTTTGCCTGGTCTCTCAGAGGACCCTTCTGTTGTGGGACTGCTGAGAGTTGAAGAACAACAGGTGTCAATCGCTACTACAACAGTGCACCGATGGCTATGTCACACCAACCAAGACTCCATAATTCTTATCCATAAAATCATTTGTCAACCAGAGACCCAAGGAGTAATCAGCAAGACTCGCTCACCCTTTAACAGCAACCAGTGCAAAAGTCTAATGGAGAGTGGAGGCTGACAGTAGACTATCAGGGCCTGAATGAAGTCACACCACTGCTGAGTGCTGCTGTGCTACACATGCTAGAGCTTCAATATGAACTGGAGAAAAAGGCAGTCAAATAATATGACACAATTGATATTGCCAACACATTCTTCTCCATCCATTTGACAGCGGAATGCAGGCCACAGTTTGCTTTCACCCGGAGGGGCATCCAATAGACCTGGAATTGACTGCCCAAGGTGTGGAAACACAGCCTGACCATTTGCCATGGGCTGATATAGGATGTACTGGAACAGGGTGAAGCTCCAAAACACCTGCAATACATTGATGACATTATCATGTGGGATAATACAGCAGGAGTTTTTGAGAAAAGGGAGAAAATAGTCCAAATCCTTCTGAGAGCTGGTTTCACCATAAAATACAGTAAGGTCAAGGGACCTGCACAGGAAAATAAGTTTTTAGGAATAAAATGGTAAGATGCATGTCGTCATATTTGGTGGTTGTGACTAATAAAATAACAGCTATGTCCCCACGGACTAGCAAAAAGGAAATGTAAGCTTTCTGAGGCATTGTGGGTTTCTGGAGAATGCATATTCCAAATTACAGTCAGATTGTAAGCCTTCTCTATTAAGTGGCCTGGAAAAAGAATGATTTCTACATGGGGCCCTGAGCAATGACAAACCTTTGAACAAATTAAACAGGAAATTGTTCATGCAGTAGCCATTGGGCCAGTTTGGGCAGGACAGGTTGTTAAAAATGTGGTCTGCACTGCAGCTTGGGAGAATGGTCCTACATAGAGTCCCTGACAGCAACCACCAGGGGAGACCCGAGGCTGACCCCTGGGGTTTTGGAGTCGTAGATATAGAGGAACAGAGGCTCAGAAAAGGTGATATTGGCAGCACATGAAAGGGTTGAGCTACTTCAGAGGTGATTGGTACTGAAGCACAGCTCCTCCTGGCATCCTGAATGCCAGTGCTGGGCTGGATATTCAAAGGGAGGTCTATATCTTCTACATATCATGCAACTGATGCCACATGGAATAAATGTGTCTCACTGATGACACAGTGGGCTTGAACAGGGATCCCTAACCACCCAGGAATATTGGAAATGATTACAATTATCCAGAAGGCAAAGATTTTGGAATGGCACCAGAGAAAGAGATAATGTGTGCTGAAGAGGCTGCACCATATAATAAACTACCAGATAATGAGAAGAATATGCCCTGTTTACTGATGGGACTTGTTGCATTGTAGGGAAACACTGAAGCTGTGTGGAGCTCCACATAACAGGTTGCAGAAGTTGCTGAAAGAGAAGGTGAATCGAGGTCAATTTGCAGAGGTGAAAGCCATCCAGCTGGTCTTAGACATTGCTGAGTGAGAAAGGTGGCCAGTGCTCTACCTCTACACGAACTCATGAATGATAGCAAACGCCCTGTAGGGATGGTTACAGCAATAGAAACAAAGCAATTGTCAGTGCAGAGTCAAACACACCTGGGCTGCTGAATTTTGGCAGGATATTCCTGTTCAGGCAGAGAATTTGGTTATGAAAGTACTTCATGTAGATGTTCATGAACCCAAGATTTGGGTCACTGAAGAACATCAAAACAACCAACAGGCAGAGCAAGCTGTTAAGATTAATGTGACTCGAATGGATCTGGACTAACAAAATAAGGTTGAAAAATGTATGGCTCACTGGGCCTATGACTCCTCAGTCCATCAAGGAAGAGACGCAACATAGAGATGGGCTCATGATTGAGGGATGGACTTAACCATGGACAGTATTGCACAGATTATCCATGAATGCTAAACATGTGCTGCAATCAAGCAAGCCAAGCAATTAAAACCTATTTGGTATAGTGCTGATGAATCATGGCAGTTAAAATATAAATATAGGGAGGCCTGGTAGATTGATTATATCATACTCCCACAAACTCGGAACAGCAAACACAACCTACTCACAATGGTGAAGACAACCACTGGATGGCTGGAAACATATGTCATGTCCCATGCCACCACCCAGAACACTATTCTGGGCTTTGAAAAGCAAGTCTTGTGTCAGCATGGCACCCCATAAAGAATTGAGCCAGATAATGGGACTCATTTCTGAAATAATCTCATAGAGACTTGAGTCAAAGAACATGGCATTGAGTGGGTATATCACATCCCCCATCATGCACTAGCCTCTGGGAAAATTGAGCAGTACAATGGGTTGCTAAAAACTACACTGATAGCAATAGGTGGTAGAACTTTCTAACACCGGGACACTCATTTAGCAAAAGCCACCTGGTTAGTCAATACTAGAGAATCTGCCAACCAGGTTGGTCTTGCACAGTCAAACCTTCTATGTACTGTAGATGGAGATACAGTCCCTGTAGCTCACATTAAATACATGCTGGGGAAGACAGTTTGGGTTATTCCTGCCTTGGGTAAAGGTAAACACATGCATGGAATTACTTTTGCCCAAGGACCTGGGTGCACTTGGTGGGTAATATAGAAGGATGGGGAAGTCCAAAGTGTGCCACAAGGGGATTTGATTTTAGGTGAAAATAGCTGATGAATTGAATTGTATGATACTAATTGCTAAATAACCCTGTTATTCCATATCATCATTGCTATGGTTGATACATATTATATTAATGGCATTACATTAATAGAAAAAAATAACTTTGATAGAGTCAGGACTGATTTCAGCAATTGGTGCCCAGCAACTTCCTTGACATTGACATCTTCAGCCCATAGACTGTGAGCATAGACCACTCCAGTTACATCGGCTATCAGCTCCAAATATAGCAGAGACTACACACCATTCCTCTGCTGTGACCAAGGTCACCCACTCCACTGACTAAGCTAACTCCACATCACCCCTCCTGCCTTATAAGACTTTTGTGACAGATGGAACCCGAAGTTATGAACTAAATGGACTCACTATACGTTTTGGAGGGTTGGCCTATGGACTAGGGGAATGATATCTGTGGGTATACATCAAAAACCAGGGAAAGGGATGGAGATTAATTAGAATATATTGGGAAACATGGAACCTGAGCATAATGTAAATGATTTGGAATAAGGGGTGGATACTGTCCTGGATTCAGCTGGAATAGAGTTAATTTTTCTTTTTAGTAGCTAGAATATTGCTGTGTGTTGGATTCAGTATGAGATTTAGTATGAGAAAAGTGCTGATAGCACACTGATGGTTTCCGTTGTTGCTAAGAGATCAAGGACTCTCCAACTCCCCATGTCTTCTGCCCATGCACAGGTGTACGAGAATCTGGGAGGGAGCATGGCCAGAGCATTGGACCCAAGTTGAACAATTAAATATTCCATATCATGTAATGTCATGCTCTGTATATAAAGGGGGGTTGGCTGGGAAAGAGGGGCCTCTTTCTCGCTTCTGGGATTGTGGTTTTAGGATCTTGGTTTTTTGAGGATCACTAGCCAGGAACAGGCTGGGTGTCAGTTGACGGGTGGCAAGCAATCACATTGTGTATTTCCCATTTGTACTTCCTATTATTGTTATAGTTTGTTTGTTTGTTTATTTATTTATTTCAATTATTAAACTGTTTTTATATCAACCTATGAGTCTCCCTTTACCATCTAATTCTCTCCCCCATCCCCTAGGCAGGAGAGGGTGAGCAAGTAGCTGTATGTTTGGATGCCAACCAGGTTCAAACTACAACAAGCAAAAAATCTTGTGTGGAAGAGATTAGGTAGGCTCTTCTGTGACATGCTACAAGTAGATGTGAATGGTGTGTAGGTGTGAATTGAGTAAACAGTGTGAATAGTGAACAAGTGTGAATTTTGTTGTGTAGGGATTTGCCTACAAGTTTCCTTTTGTTTGTAAATCTGTAACTTCTATAGATTAGCAATGAGACATAGTTTGCTGTCTTTTTTTTTTTTTTTTTTTTTTTTTTTGTATAGTTAATGTCTTGTATGCAACATTATTTGGATCTTCTGCATGAGGAATTAATTCCACATGAATTCACCCTGCCTAACTTCAGCTACTTAAATAGCAGGTCTGCATGTTAAAGTATTTATCTAGGCTCCCTTTATAACTAAGAGAGGATTTAGAATGAATGATTTATCCCATTTATCTTAAACAATTATGTGTGGGGGTGTGTTTAGGCTGCTATAGATATTTATCTGTCTTCATTAACTGCAGAGTAAAGCTAGAGGAATGGCACAGACTACAGACCTGCTTTTAAAATAGATTAAGTTAGGTGAGATTAATCCATTTTAGGTGAAAAATGAAGTCAACTAATTAGTATAAGTCCTTATCTTTAAGGTCATGCTCCTTCTGCATTCATAGATATCAAAAGGTACAACATTCAGATATCAGAATTTATAGAACCTGTGGATAGATAACTTTTTGTGTAGGAAAATGAAGTCACTGAAAGAGACCTAGAAAATCAGTACTGTGGACTCTATAATATTCTGAAACATCCCTCAGCAAATGCCTGCCATAGACAAGAGTGTATATGTTATATGTTGCTTTTGTTATTCCACATCCTTCACTGCTGAGATATCTGCAAAATAAAAATACCAAATTTCTGTTCTTTCTAGAACCATGTTTTAAAATACACAGTAGGAGGTAAAATATTTTGTCAAGCTGTCCATTTTCAACTAAAGCAACCTAAATGAATTCTGATCTTTAGTTATATAACCACATTGTACCATCATATGATGTATCACACTGAGTTTTAGTTATTAATGAATTTTGCTTTCAGATTGCTGATTAACTTTTCATTTTTCACATATCTTTGACATTTTACTAATCTTACACAAAATTGCTATCCATAGGCAATATTATTGTGGTAGGAGATATGTTGCACTGTATTTTGTGAAACTAGAAGCATGTAATGTATTGTCAAAGTATAATATTTCCAGGGTCTAGACTGTAAGCAAAGAAATGGTGAAGTTGAAGCTGCATTATCGAATGGTTTTTAGAAGGATGGATTTATAAATATCCTAGAGAGGCTATTTTAATATATTTGTAGAAATTTTGTAGATATTTATATGTGTTATTTATATTTAATAGATTTGTAAATTATGCTGTGACAAAAACAGCAAAAGCTATGTCATTGAAACTTTTATTTTCTTAAAATATTTTAAAGGTAAAGGAAGAAGAAACAGTCTTTCATCAAATTATTTCCTTATGACTAAGAACATTTTATAAAGACATTACTATTCTCTCTAACAAAACATAGTTTTGTGGTCTGCATTTCTTTGGATATTTATATAGATCAGAAGCTGATGACTGAGAAATGAAACTGTAAGCTTCCTCAGGAGATACATGGTCAATTGAACTTTCTTAAGTAATAAAATGTACATGTTTCATTTAAAATAAAATAATAAATCTGTCTTTATTTCAGAATAGTAAACAAAATTTCACACCTCTCTATGGGTACCTGATGACCTTAATAGGACTGCTTACAGAAAAACATATAGTTTAGTATGTGTAAGAGTCATGTCTTCTAACAATTAGCGCTTTTTTTTTCACATTATCTGATTGAAATAAGTAATTCTTGTGAGATTCAGAAATGTTTTGGAGGTCTACTTGATTTCTAACTGTAAACTGTAATATTTTGGAGGATCCGAATCTCTTGTCATTTTACCCATTTTCTTCTATTTGCATAGCCACTTCTTCCTTCCTTGAATGAAAATAAAATAAACATGCCATTATTTTTCTGAGTCATTCAAAGGTCAACAATCTATTTTCTGTTACAAAAATAATCAATTGTTGTTAAATCATTCTGTTATGGCCACCCTTCTGACATCTGCCACAAAGAGCAGTAGCTTCTGCCATGAAGCAGGAGCAGTATAGTTAGTGCGGTTTTATTCTTTAACAGAAGGCCAGAAAGATGGAGTTTTAGACATTGTTATAATTTGTTGTTATATTGCCTAGTCTTTCCCTTGGAGCAGCAACCCTCAACCAATTTCAATTGTAGAAGGATCATATAAAGGAGATTTTCATGTAAATATAGCCTAGTCTTGCTCTTGGGGTAGTCTAAGGGAGTCCTCAACCACATCCAATTATAGATGGATCATATGATGAAAGTACTCATTTAAATATAGCTGACAGGTTCACAGATAACTAGAAACTGGTAGATCATCTGATCTTACTGCCGAGATAGCATAGGTCATAGAATTTCATCAGTGAGCCCAACAGTTTAAAGAAAAATGTCTTCTAGAAAGCAATCCAGCTATGATTTATAGGAATCAAAAAAATCTGTTGCTCCCTTCAGGTGTTTTGGCAGTCAGTTTCATTTTCTGTGTAATTTGCCTGCACGATACTTTAATTTGGTCACATTTATCAACTTTATATGAAACATATGCCTCTGGGATAATATTTCCGTATTTTTTTTCTATAAATAAGACATTACAATCGAAATGAAATAATTGTATGCTATGATGGTTTCTTAAAATAGGCTGCAATATGCTCTGCATGGTAAACAGCAGAACTCTTTCTCTGTGTTCTAGCTTCCCAGATATACAAAGCATGAACAATATAGCTGTCTAATTAACTCATAAGGTGCAATCATGTCCACTGCTTGAGGGATGTGAGTAGTGCATCTTTTCTGATTTTAGTTTCGTTAGTGGATCACAACAGGCTAGTAACATCCTCTTTAACGTGTTCTCTATTATTTATATTTGCTTTGTAGAAAATCTTTGATCTTTTGCTTAGGTTTGTAGAAAATAAAATATCATTGTTCACTAGAAGGTCCAAAGACTGAGAGAAGTCATGTGTTGGAGAGCAGGACACCTTAGGATGTTACAGAATTTAGGGTTCTGGCCATGCAAGACTGATGACAGTCCTGTACATATTTCAGCATTCAGATTTGCTGCATTAACTTTATTTTTCTGTTTAAAATTAAGACTGATTACTGAATTTGGCAACAGAATGATAACGTATTTGTTAAGATGGTAGTGAACATAAACAATGATAATCTGATGTCTTTTTACAGGCCATACTTTACTCAGTTGAAAACATGGCAAAGATGAAGGAGGTTTTGCTTCATTTGTTTTTGGTTTTGTGATAGAAATGGAAAAGCAAATGTTTTGAACACTGTAGAGCATGTATCCATAGAATATCAAGAAAGAGTCTAATACCTGTAGAAAGCTGAGCCTTCTTTACTCTCCATATAAATTTTCAGGATGTCACTTTGAATTTATTAAGGTGTTTTCTATTTGTTTCTTGAAACACTGGAAACTTGACGTGGGAAAAGAGAATAGAGATCTCTGAGTTTCAAACTATTATGAAACTGAATGGGAAGTGATTTTAAACTCCATTGGTAATCTTTCACGTACCCATAAATATATCTTAAAGGATGCTTTCTGTAATAAATCACTATCATATAGGTCTTATGTCTGTCTTAATATTATAGCATCTGTGAGCAAAATAGACGTGAGCTTGTAAAGGGATTCACACAAGAGACTGTCTTCATAAGTGAAGTCCGTAGTATGCAAATGTAATGCTTATAGCTGCAGAATTCATTGCAAAGATTGTGGAAAGTAAAGACTGAGCAAAACACAAGATTGTCCTGATACTCTTAATGTTGGTTGACATAGGACTCAAGAGGTGTTTAATGCATGACATTAGAAGCTATTAAAAAACACCTAATTTTTATTATGATTAAATATTTAATTCACTAGTCAAGAAATTGTTTTACCTTCAGACTTACTTTCTCCAAATTTAACACTTGTATTATGAAGATTAAGTAGGCAATTTTTGTGTAACACCTTGAAAATATAAAGAGCAAAATACAAATGTAAAAACTTGACAAATATATATAGTAAAAAAATAAGGCATACTAGAATCACTAGTCAACTTTATTACCTTTCTTTTTATACAGGGGTTGTAAATAATGAAACTACTGCTCCTTCAAAATTTTTTCTCTCCTGTTTTGCTAAAGGGCCTTTAACCTCATTCTTTCAGCTAAGGAATAGATCTTCATAAATTGTGAAGTTGCTGCTATTGATTTAGCGACCTTTTTGAAAAGAACTTCAAAATTTAGACACAAGTGAAATGTAGGTTTTATTGTTAAATGGCCATCAATCCTTGCCACATAGTCATTGTTTCTTTTCCTAGGTGTTCAGAACCATTCAAATGCTGCCATAATATTGTGCCACCCTAGAAACAGCTGCCTAGTTAGAACAGTGTCTTAAGGGTACAGAAACAGAACTGTTTTATAGTATATTTTTCTCTCCCCTCCCACTTTCAGATGAGTAACTTTTCCTCCACTTCAGTATTGATCTAGATGAAAAATTATATGGAACTATTTAACAGATACTTTACTTCATTTTTTTTTTTTTTCCTCATCATCTGACAACATATTTGTCAATAATGTTTCACTTTTTTCTTTCTCAAACATGTACTAAATGATCAGATGTCATTGCATTGCATTTGAAACCTGTATTACCTGGAAAAGAGTAGTTATTACTGGTTGTTTCTAAATGCTATGGATAAGACAGCATACTTCAACCAAATTCCAGAATATTCTTAGAGCTGTAGGCTCCAAGGTAATGAAGGATATGGGCTGAAAAGTAAAAGCTTGAGATTTAGTGGAAGAGAGTAGGATGCATATAACTGAGCAGCTATGTTCTTACGTTGACTGGTTTAGTGTCGACAGACTTGGATAATGAAGTAGGATTTAGTGCTGTTAAATTTAAACTAGAATACTAAGAAACTATATATAATATTTGGCACAAACAAAAATAAAAATGAATAGTAAACAAAAATTTAGCATGTCATCAGCCAGCGGGTAAGAGGATATGGGTCTGGGAAGGTTTATGAAGCAGAGAAAGGGCCCAGGCTGATATTTGGCTGGGAAAGCCATGATGTGCGGTACCTGTGAGGTGAGTGTGTGAGTGCATGCATCTGCTAGTGAACTCCAAGATGGACCAGCCAGTAAGTAGGGTACCAGTGGAGAGGGTTAGAGGTCCTGGGAACTGGTCAGAGGTGTTGGAAAGGCAAGGGGGTTATGCCAGTACTTGAGGGATCCACTGAAGTACACGTGTGTGTGAATTGAGTGTTGAGTGTGCACTGTTGAGTGTGAGCTTCAGTCTCTACCAGCCAAAGAGAAGGAGGGGACTTGGCTGACTGTGTTCATGTTCATGTAAGTCCTGCATGTAGGTGATGCTGAAGGCAGCACCTTGTCTGTGGCAACCTGTGTAGCTGGCCATGTTCGTGTCCTACGTGTGTGCGTTTGGGAAACACGTTCAGTGTCACTACTGGTTGAACTTGCAAGTCAGAAAGTAACAGCTACATCTATTGACGTGGGTGGAGATCTCTGGATCTCCAGGCTGGACTTCAGGGGCCAGCAGGAGGAATTACTGGGCCCCAAAGCTGCTGGAGGCAGTGGCCACTTCTGAAATCCCTTAAAAAATGTAATCAGAATACTTATAACCAGATCCCAGGTTTTCCTTGTATTTTTTTTTTCTTCACAAAAAGCAATTACATTGATGGAAAAGCACATTAATCCCCAGAGATTGTTAATCTTTACAATTTTATACTACCATATAGTCATAAATACAAGTAAAACCCCTAAAGATCTCTTAAAAAGAAAGGTGTCTTTGATGAAAACAAAAAAAAAAAAAAAAAAAAAAAATTAATATCAGAACAAACCAGAAAAAATAAACAAACCCAGAAAACTTAATATTGTTGTGAATAAAAATCAAGGTCAAGTTTATCTTGCAGCCAACATAATGAAAATTAAAGATAAAATTTCCACAAGCTAAAATAAACTTGTAATACTTTTATAACATAAAGATACCATAACCCTATTATATGTATCTAAAAAAATCATGGGGTACTTTGTCCAGATGGAAATTATACAACTGGTGCACTAGTTGTGAAATATTCAGAGCTCATGTGGCATTCCATGGAATTTTAGAAGACTCAGTCAACAGGTAGGTTTTCTGTTGTTTTGGGGGTTGTGGTTTTTTGTTGTTGTTGTTTTTTTTATTTTATTTTTTTTAATTTTGTTTGTTTGTTTGTTGTTTGTTTGTTTATTTGTTTTCCCCCCATTGAACAAGGGAATTATAGCATGGGTATCTATCTTAGTAAATAATCAGTGACAATTTTCAAACATTCTTTTATTTTTGTTGCATAGTTTAACGGTCTTCATGCTTATTTTGGTGTTCACATGTATATTTACACATTTATATAAACTTTAATTGGCTGTGCTAAATAAAAAAAAAACTTTGGTAAGATAAGCTAATTTGCATTATATTAGATATTAGAAATGGTGTTAGGTAGCTGAGATAAAAAATATTAGGAAGTTTACATTACAGAAAGTGATAAAAATTATTTGCACCAGTTTTCATCCTTGACATACTGTGCTTTAGCTTTCTTGTTTGCCAGTGAGGTTTAACTTTCTCTTCATATTATAGATTCAATTAATTGCTTTCTTTGGTGCACTTTGTGCCTTTTGTGATTCTACAGTCAGGCGTTTTCTGGAGATATCACAATTCCTCTGAACCTTGAATGAGTGAATCACAGAATGGCCAATGTTGGAAGAGATGTTTGCAGCCTAACTAGTCCAACGCTCTTTGCTTAAGCAAGGCCACCCAGAGCTGGTTGCCCAGGACTGTGTCCAGATGATTTTTGGATACCTCCATGGATAGAGTCCACAGCCTCTCTTGGCAACCTGTGCCAGTGTTCACTCATCCTCGTAGAAAAGATTTTTTTCTTATGTTTAAATGGAATTACTTGTATTTCCATTTGTGCCTCTTTTTTCTCCGCATCTCAGTGAGTAGAGCCTGGCTCAGTTTTCTTTATAGCCCCAAGTTGGTTACTTATACACACTGATTAGCTCTCTCCTGTGTCTTCTCCAGGTTAAATAGAGCCAGCTCTCTCTCAGCCACTCCTTATATGTAGATACTCCAACCCTGTAATGTTCTACATGACTCTGCTGAATTTTCTAGAGTATGTCCATGTCCTTCTTGTACTGATATAATTCACATAACAATTCCTTTTACTGTATGAATTATGTATCTGGTTTTTGTGCTAAGCAGTAAGATAACTTACAGAGTGATCTTCCAGTACCCAAAACCATGAAGAAGCCCAAATCACTACATATAACTCTGAATTTATGGTAGCTCAAAATGCAACAGATATGCTAAAATAAAAATTTTGACCAGTAATCATTAAACTGCTATCCTTTCAAATAAATTCTTATTTGATAAGAACTCAGTAAGAGGGAGCAAGGAATATAGTTCAGCAAATAGGCAATTTACAACTGCCAGGACAGAGAAGTAAAGATTGTAAGATAGAACATGAAAATATTTGAATGGTCATACTGGTTTAGACTGAATGTCTTTCTAGCTACTTATATAAAATATAATATATATCTTACAGTGATGTTTTTCCTACATTCTTACCTAGTTTTCTGCAGTTGGCAGTTCAATGACTACCTAAGCCATGAGTCCTTGCATCTAGTAACTGATGGACTAATTACTTAGTGTTCTTCTCTGTGATTTTTTTTCTAGAGTGTGAAAGGGCTTCATAATCTAACATGTATTTTATGAAGGCCCACTGCATTAGTTTTTGTTCCAAAGCTTATGTAATTCATAATGATTTTTATTTTTTTCACAAAAATATTAAATTCACTGCCTTAAATATGCATGCATTTTTATTTATTCAAATAAACTGAAACTCTCAATTTTTCTTGCAAAATCTCATAAGCTTGTAGGATTTGTAAAGCTAAATTTGGTAATTAATTGCTTGTTAGACATTCTCTTCATAATGGCCAATATGTTAGCAGAAATATCTCTGATCTAGAACTGCTTAGAGAATGTAATTATTGGAGCAAGGGGGAGAAGATTTGGCAAAAATTAATATTCAAGTTCTTTTTTCTGAATCTGTTCTAAACTGATTTCAATACTCTGGTGTGGAGAAGTCAGGTAGTCCCTATAGTCTGGTATCTTGATTTTGATACTGACTGATGTAAAAAACTTCGTGGCTCTATTCAAGAGTATCTTAAGTATCTAGTAATGTAAATACCTATCTAGGGTAGATTAGCCCTATTAAGACTTCCCCCTCTCAACACTTCTTTCTATGAAATTAATATTTTTTTGAAAGTGCATGACCACTCCATTTCTTAATATTTTTATGTTCCTATCTGAAATACAGTGCCTTAATTAGTTTAATTTCCCTTCAGTGTTTTTCTCTGTTTCTGCATGTTCTGCATTATATTGTTTCTGTTCTGTACCTTCTTAATTTGCTGTGTGTCCTCTTACTCTTCTCCTTTCTAAGATTAAATTAAAAAAAAAGTCGTAGTTTTTTTAGTTTCTTTTCATATGAGACTTTTTTCATCTCCTTAGTCAATGTTGTTGTCCTACTTCATGCTATATCTGCTATTCTTCCATAAATTGAGTGGCAATTTTCTATCAGCTACTGCAATGAACTAGAGGTTTAGTTACATCTGCATAACTCAGCAAAAAGGCAACAACCATAATTATGGAAATTCTATCTACCATACAGGGTCAATTTTAACTTGTACTTCTATATAAAATAACCAACTGTGCCTCTGCATAAGTAAATGGGGGCTAGTAAGCATGCAGAAATGAAGCACAACTATCATGTAAATAGTTTAAGACCTCATCCTGCATAAGTGTCATATACATTAATTGTTCATTGAAGTTAATAGGTAGTGAAGTCATTCAGTGGCACTTTTAAAGAATGAGGGCCTTATACCACATTAATCTATATTTACACTTTATTTTTGTTTTAGCTTTAATATTAAAGCACTTCAGAGGAAGAACTAGCAACCATAACAACTACAATTTGCCATGCTTCAACTGTTTTATTTTTGTATGCAATTTAATAGCTTTGGCTATTCAGTGGTTGAGCACATTTGATTTAATGCTCTCTTCATGTTTATCTGTGCAGTGAGAACAAGAATTAGTTTTGATCTGATAACTCAAATGTACAACTCCAAACTCTTTGCTGGAATTTCAGTACTGACAATTACTACTAAAATGTTTGAAAGGATGAAGAAACAATTAGAAGGAGAGTATGAGAAAGTCAAGCAAAAAGACTAAAATCTGGTACAAAATGTAATAGCTATTATGATCAGTCATATAGATTGAACTTCATTAAAATCAAAGTTTTCATTAATACACAAGGAGTAATTCAAATTATAGCTATATGGAGTACTCTTTTAGTAATGACAATGTGTTTGAAACAAATAATTTTTAGAGTTAAAAGTGGCTAATTTTATAAAGTCAGATTTCATACAAATGAAAAAAACCACACTCTAGTTAGAATAAGGAGCAAGGACAACTAAAGATTAAGAACAAAATATTTGCAAGTGCTACTGCAGATATTTACAGATGCTATGAAATAGTTTAGAATAAATTATAGATAGAAATGTAATCAACGCTTAAAATAGTTTGTCATGTATATGTGTATTGCAATATAGTGTATGTAATATGCATAAGCATAATTTATACATAGTAAATATTTAATAGCATAGATTTTATGCATATACTCTGAAATAATTATAATAAAATCCAAAACAGAAAAAAGAGTGAACAAATACTAATATGAAACAACATAGTGAAAAACTATTAGATATAAGAATGTAACTTTAAAAAAAAAAAAAAAAAGCTGTTTGTTATTGTAGATAAAACTGTAATAAAGCAGAAAGGATAAAAGTTACTTCAGGCTTCTGCAAATACACAAAATCTAGAAAGTATTCCAGAGAGTTTGAGATGCCAGATAGTGATAAAAGTATAAAAAGGCCACTTGAAAATATGAAAGCAGTATAAGCTCCTTAAGGAATGTGAATTGTTTGTAGTGGTCAATAAATAGGATCCAGTTCTCAGTTTGTCCTTCAGCACTGTGGTTATTAAAGATAAATGGTATGTATGTTGGATTAATTTTTGTCAAAACTAGAAAATTTTTAGAATTTACATTTAGTTACATCTTCTAAAAATGTTGAGAATTCCTAGAGTGGGGAGATAATGGGAAGTAAATAATAGATAAGAAATAGAAATACCTCAGAAACAGGTCATGTAAAACTCTTCAAAAACTGAGTACTTACCTGTGTGTGAATCAACTTCATCATCAGAATTAAATCAACTATAATGTGAAATAAAGAACAATAGTATTGTTCTTTAATAGTAAAAGCATACCTCATTTTAAGGTATGCTTTTATCCTATAACCTTGACCAAATAACTTTATGATAGTACAGCAGATAATTTGTAAATCAGAATTATGTGCTTTTAAGTACTCAAGAGAAAATTAACTTTGTGACCTTAGAGTCGTGACATGCTTGACTTCCATGAAAAGGAAGACACAGAATATTATGTGTTCTGCCAACTGTCTTATGGTTTAAAGTATCTAATGGCTGATAGAATAAAGAAAATTTAATTAGATAATTAAAGCTTTTTTTTTTTTTTTTTTCCAATTAATAGACTGGAACATTTACCACACTCAGCTTTTTTATGTAGTGTGTTCTTTAATCACATGGTCATATTCAGCTGACTATGATTTCCTAAAGAACAGTTCATAATATTAAAGTGCAGTTAATTAGAGATGGAAGGTAATTTTGCTAAGTTCAGCCTAAGGTTATTCTTTGATTTTAAAGGGTTGACTCCTTATCTGAATTTGACAATTGGATTATTTAAGTTTATATTGACTTTTGTCAAACTGTTTAAATGTGTAGCTCATAATTTAACTTATATTTGCACAAACTTGCCAGAACAGATTTGCTAAGATGATAAAATGAGCTCATTGCACATTCTAACAGTAATGAGCTGTGAGTTAGTGACAGGGAAGACATAAGAATTTGAGGTGAATATATAACTTCCTTCTGTGCTTGGCTGAGTGATGATTTCTGAAGTAAGCTTCTTGGCTCAGAAACTGTACCTCTTCTCTACTGTTCCTACTTTCCATCTCACTAGAGAAAAGCTCAACCTCTTTTAATCTCTCATGATGATCCTTTCCTCCATCTCTTATTGGTTTATTATTTTTCAGATCTGAAATTCTGCAAGTTCAAAGAAAATAAGGATAATTGTGTGTCACAGGAGAACTTCTAGGTAGGGCAGAGGAAAGAACAGGAGCACTCAGTGGTAAGTAATTTGAATAGCATCTATTTCAAGTCTGTGATGCAAATGTTGAGAGTCTTACTGTTAAAGGAGAAAAAGAAAGGAATACACAAATGTGAGGCTAACATCATGCTTATGTACTCCACTGATAGCGCTATAGTCCTATATATCATGAGTTTCTATGGATCTCATCTTTGCTCACAGACACATGCATTCATATCCCACAGAGTGCAGAGTCCATAAGAACAGAAGAAAGATATCTTCTAGTGGATAGATTATACCTTTTCTTGAAAACCAAAACTTTCTGCTCTTCTGAGGAATTAACATGTCCCAGTGTGTTTTCCACAGATTTGTTTTTTTGGGTTGTTGGTTTTTTTTGTTTGTTTTTATTTTTTTTTCTGCAGGCATATTTACCTCTGGTTAAGTAAACTACCATAGTATTTCATCAGAAGGCTTTGCCATGAATGACAAAAATATCATTTTATCTAAAGAAAACTGAAGTGGTGAGGCTATTTTACAATGAGATGATTAAAACAAATTTTAGCTCTGCAGTTTGACTGTCATACCAGTTGAAATTTCCTGCCTTTGGTTTTCACATACCTTATGGTTCTATTGTTTGCCATGTCTGCCATTCAACCAATTAAGATCACATTGAGAACAACTGTTTTGAGGGAAGCGAGTGTCATTCTAATGAGTTCCTATTATTGTTTACATTCTTGTACACTAAGTGAAATTTCAAGAAAGTATTGGAACCTGACAGCAGAAGGAAAGTATTCTTGTTAGTGAAAACTAAGATGAAGACATTGTATTTCTGAGATACTTGGATTTATCTTCACAAACTGTGAATTTAGAATGTCATTTATGTTCATCTATAATTGCCAAATCTCTGTTATTTGTATTGACACTTTGAATGAATGTAGTAAAATCAATGTCTCAGTGGAGGTGAATTTTTAGAAGTAAATGATGTGTACAGGGTGTGAGAATGATTGTTTTAGTCTTGATCCAATAGAAACTGCTTAGTGAGAGTTAGATTATTTATTTTATGTATTCTATTTATATAAAGCTATTTATTTAAATTAAGAATATTTATTTCTAAACAAAAAGTTTTAAATCATTGTCTTTTGTAAATTGTTGCTACAAGTGACAAATTAATGTTATATTCCATAAACAATACAATCTTTTACTTAGGTAATAGCAACCCCATTGGCTGATAAGTTGGAGGCTGGACCAGATTTAGAAAGAAACATGTGGTAGTGCCTTTGTTAAAAAGCCATGTTTCTACTGACAAGAAAGAACTTCAGCAATTCATATGCCTGCTCAATGACAGTCTCCAGCAAAGTCCCGAGTAGAAATATTTACTCTTGCTATTTGAATTTTTTCAGATTTCCAATTCTTTTTTTCCTTGTGCACTGAAGCAAAACCAAAGTTTTAGAACCACATTCAAAGTATAAAGTAGTAAGGCTTAGAAAAGGATGAATGTAAAAAAATCCCGAGTAGTCTGATGGAAGCATGCCTTACCTGATATTCCTGTACCTTTAACTGTCACAAATATGTGTAAATGTTCTAATTAACAGCAGAAGGACATCCTTAGATAGATGTCTTTATTGGAGAGAGATTCTTGTTGTTTATATAACACATTGATGTTTATGTGATGGACCTGGAATCTCTTTCTTCCAAATTCACGGTGAAATGTCGTGAATAGAAGACAGCTGGTTGTTGGAAAATGGTCTCCTGTAATGAAAACTACACTGTTCAGCTGATCAGCCATTTTCTACATATAAGTGCTTGCTAACAGAAAGAACTGTAGCCTACATTTGTATATGCATGTATGCATCAAACCATTAGTACATCTGATAATACAATAGCTTGTTTCATAAAGCAAAAAAAAAAAAAAAAAAAAAAAAAAGGCACTTTGCATAGAATTTCATTAATATGAATACCTTTTTCTTTCTTTTAAAAACAGAACAATTTTGTCATTTTTAAAACAGAACAAACTTTAAAAGCAGAGGACTAATGTAGTGTTCACAAGTGCATAAAAATCCTAAATGCTTCCTTCTTTAATGTTACAAAAATGTTTATGTCCACAATAATTCATAGAGTTTCAAACTTCTGTGCTTAAATTAGTCTCAAATATTTTTAAAGAAATGTTTGATTCAGTGCACTTCCTCTGACTCCAAGAAGCCTACAATTCTAGACAGTGAAAGGCATTTTATTACTGATGGAGATATACTCTAACCCACATCTATTGAACCTCATTCAGGACATAATTTATGGCTGTCTTTGTTGCACAGATTATAAAATCAGGGGATCATATTGGTTCTTCTGATTTTTTTTTTTTTAATTATATAGCTACATCTTTCATCATCTGAATTGCAAGACTTACATATATGTATATAATCATATAATTTTCCAAAAGATACTGTAAGTAAATATTATAATAGAGAGGGCATTCAGCAACTGACAGCGCATAAAAATACCCTACTGGATCAGATTAAAGGTCCATCTATATTGGTACTGTACAGCAAGTAATAGATGGGAAGGCAAGTAGCAGGTCTGCCAAGTAGCTGGTCCTTTGGGTTTCTGTAGAATATTGCCATTATAGGTGGATACCCAGCTATTCACTTGACTGTCTGTAAGACAGTACTAAACCAAGAAAAATTAAATCAAAATCAACCAATCTGCCAAACAAGAAAACAAAATCCCAAACCCCACAGTACCAGAAAGAAGAGGAGGTGAAAAGTTTATTTTTTTCCCAAATGAAATTAAAAACCAATTTAGGAGTGTTCATTTCAATATTGGCCAGTTCTGACTCAGATCTTAACACTTTTCACAGGCCATATCTACAGAAATAGGAGGTTTAAATATTTCCAATATGATATCTTTCTAGACTTTACATAAAGGAAACACTATAGAGTTTACAATTTTTCCTCTCTTTACTCCAAAACAGAAAGAAAACAGTACAGTCATTGAAACAATCCTTATTAAAATCTAGTCCAGTTATGATATACTATTTAATATGCTATAAAATTTAACATAAAGATGCACATACAGACAAATCTTCATTTGTTTGCAAAATTTCAAAGGAACAGTGATACACTTTTTAAACAACCAATATTACAGTAGTCCCATCCTCAAATACAGTAGTTTGTACATAAGACAATACACAGATGTATTGGGTTTGTGTGGCAAGGTTTTGGTAGTGTGTGTGTGTGTGTGTGGATACAGTGTTAGCTTCTTTGAGAAGCTGCTGGAAGCTTCCTCTGTGTCCAGTAGAGCCAGTGCCAGCTGGCTCCAGGATGGACCTGCCACTGGCCAAAGCTGAATCCATCAACAATGGTGGTAGCACCTCTGGGGGGAAAAGTTGCTGCACAACATCAAGTGCAATGAGAGAGAGGAGTGAGAATATGTGAGAGAAACAACTCTGTAGACACCAAGGCCAGTGAAGAAGGAGGGGGAGGAGGTGCTCCAGTTACCGGAGCAGAGATTCCCCTGGAGCCTGCAGTGAAGACCATGGTGAGGCAGGCTGTCCCCTGCAGCCCATGGAGGTTAATAGTGGAGCAGATATCCACCTGCAGCTTGTGGAGGACCCCATGCCAGAGCAGGTGGATGACTGAAGGAGGCCGTGACCCCATGGAGAGCCCATGCTGGATCAGGTTTGCTGGCAGCACTTGTGACCCCATGGTGGACCCATGCTGGAGAAGTCCATGAAGAGCTGCATCCCTGTGGGAAGGACTCATTCTGGAGAAGTTTGTGGAAGATTATGTCCCATGGGAGGCATCCCATGCTGGAGCAGAGGAAGAGTGTGAAGAGTCCTCCCCCTGAGGAGGAAGGAGCAGCAGAAACAGTGTGTGATGGACTGACCACAACCCCCATTCCCTGTCCCCCTTGTACCACTCAGGGGGAGGAGGTAGAGAAAATTAGGAGTTAAGTAAAGCCCAGGAAGAGGGGAGGGGCAGGAGGAAGGTGTTTGAAGAGTTAGGGTTTATTTCTTATTATCCGGCTCTGATTTGATTGGTAATAAGTTAATATTCCCCAAGTCGAGTCTGTTTTGTCTGTGACAGTAATTGCTGAGTGATCTCTCTGCCCTTATCTGGACCCATGAGCCTGACGTTATATTTTCTCTCCCCTGTCCAGCTGAGGAGGGGAGTGATAGAGGGGCTTCGATGGGCACCTGGCTTCCAGCCAGGGTCAGCCCACCACAGCAGACTATAAATGAAAGTTCATCTGCAATGTGACCTTGATAAATGCAGAATGACAGCAGAAGACTAGTCTTCTAGACTAGTATTGTTTACAAGAACTTACAGCGTCAGCGAGGAAAATCTCCATGTATAGTTTCCTCAACTGTCAACTTTTTAATTTAGTATGTAGTTTAACAGCAATTCTATATTTAAATGACTCAGTTTTCACCATGTGTTTCCATTAGCTCATCTATGAGGTGATGCTGAAAGGGATGCATTTTTTAATAAATGCAGATTTATATGCTCTTTTGAATTTATATTTGCCCCTTATTACAATGAGTTCTTCAAGTTTACTGAATGTTCACAAAATGCATGATCCTTGATATCAGATATGCTGTTCTCTACTTTGTTGTGTTTTTAAAGAAATTATATGTTCTTCTATATAAAGGCACAGAGATTAAAATGTTACACATCTGAAGGCAGGCAAAAGCTTTTTCAAATGAATTTGTGAAGAACTATGTGTGAGCAGTATAAAGGATCTGATCAATAGAAAACAGAAGAGAAGCAAGAAAAGAAAATTAAAATTAGGGATGTAAGAGTTAACGGGAGCAGGGAACACAGTTAAGGTTTGCTTCACTGTGCATCATAAATACAGTATCAATAAGGCCATTGCTTAAACTAAAAATAAAAATTACTTGTGTAAATGTGCTTTGTTATTCTGGCCTTTGTGATTGAATGACTTTGAGACATTTCTGCTGTTGTTCAGCTGTGCATTGCTTATTTTTTTCTTCTACAACTCGTCAGTCTGTTTTGTTTTATTTTTTTCCTGAAAAGCTGTTTTCTACATCGTAAACCTACTTGTTTTTCTACATATATTTATCTATACTATTTTATAGAAATACAAAATATCATAACCGAGCATGGGAAAAAACTAATATTCAGCCTCTGTTATAGTTCCATGTATCAGGTAGCAAAGAAATAAAGATAACTTTGAGACAGGATACAAGTCAGATGTAGACATGAGTTAAATCAAAGAGATTCATAGCTTCATGTAGATTCAGACTATGATTTGAGCTTTCACATTTTATGAGACTTACTGAATTTAGAGTTCAGCAGTATCTGCTGATGCTCTCAGTTCTCCTTAATGATTCATATTAGATGGTTTGTATCACTTTCAGGTGTGCAAAGTGACAAAAGTCAGCAATAGTCCATAGTTCAGTCTTTCTCACCCAAGAAGCTGTGAAACCTTGAACTGAATGCTAACTCAGAAAAGGCCATCACATGTCAATTGTACTGTAATCATAGTGGTGAAGAGAATGCAAGTGCTTCTGTAAGATATATTTTGATCGAAAAGAACCTGCTAAGAGGTCAAAAATGCTACTAGTGAGGTGCAGGAGCAAGTGATTTATGTGTTGTATTTTTCTTCTTCTTCACAGGATTGAAACAATACATAAAATTTTGTGATAGATAATGGCTTGTTCCTAAGAGCTCAGAAAAGAGAACTAAAAGAATCAAAGAAAACCCCTATCCTTCTATGGTTCTAAACCTTATTTTTGTAGAGGAAGGTCTTTGGATTTTTTTTAATGTACTCAAGAATCTGGGAAATGGAGGCAAAAATATAATGAAACAAAGGCTGCAGGTCAAAATGAGAAAAAAGTCTACTGAATCAGAGCAAAGTTCTGCCAGTCTAGAAAATCACAAAGTTGATCTTTACAGACAACCATGGTTGCTTGAAAGACTGTGTCTCTCTAACAGAAAATCTGGTGAAATGATGATCTCTGTTTTTAACAGGAAACATCTGTGTGGTTCTTGGAGAGACAGCAGGAATTGGAAAAGGGCATCTTCTATACCAAAAGCTCTTTCCATGTTTGCAGATAACAGGTCACCTTTACAATGTCTTCTGGTGATTGCTTATGTTAATAAGTTGTCTGGAACCTCCTTTTCAAGTGCTGCATGAAGAAACTGTGTTGAATCACATCCAATAGTAAGATATTACTTTGCATTGGTCTTATGAAACATCATTATCTCTGGTGTATCCAGCAATAGAAACAAATAATTTAAAAGGACAGAGACAGTCTTAGAAAACTTTTTATGACAAAGGCTAGACATGAACATTTTCAAATGATTCTCTAAGGAAATATCTTTTGAAAGATTAGAGGCCATATTGAACTGTTGAGCTCAGTGCTGTAAATCTGCTGTTGACATTGTAGTTTATTCACCACATGTTATATAATGAACATATTTGTAGAGGCATTGAGGAGGAAGGGGGTCTTGTATATCTATAGAAACAATCAGAATGAATATGATCATTCTGTCTCTTTTGCTTACACATTCATATTACCTTTCCCTGGAGTAAATGAGACAGATTAATTTGTCTTATTCCTGTTTATTAAAATGATCAAGAATAATTTCTTTTTTAATTGCCCCTCAGTCTGCAAAGAAAGGCTTTGCTCAGGCTGATGGTAGGGAGAAACAATAGAGATGAATGATCTCCTTTATTCTGTGTCCATTTTTTAAAGGATCGGTCACTATGCTTTTTCTATCAGCAGGTTTCATAGTGTTGCAGATTTAACTTTTAATAGTTAGTTAAAAATTTATTATCATAGAAGAACATCAGTACTTTAAATTTAGGAATGACTGATCTTTGAGGATTAAATTCAGCTAGTGATACTGGACAGTAACTACTTATACTTTTCAGAGTTTTTTTTTTTTTTTCCCTCCAATTTAAATCTCTTTCCCTTTTCCTTTAAAAGTGTATTATAGTTTCTTTAATTTAAATAAATGAGGAAATAAGTGAATAAAGCAAACGTGAGGAAGTTAAGTATGGTTCATTGCAATAGATTGAACTCTCATCTGACTTAGCTTTTATAGTTATGATTTGAATGGTATTTCGTAGTTATTATGTTTTTATTATTCTGTTCATATTATACAAAAGATGATTTTCAAATGGGATTTTTGTGTGTTAAATGAGCATTTGAATTAAAAGAATGCTGAAATGTCATGTGCATTAGGTTTAGTGACTCCGGCTGTGGAAGCAGAATACCTGAGGTGCTAAAGCCCAGGAGCAAATGTAAATAAAAGGGCCCTTAACCTAACTAACCAACCTGTCAGAAAAGTGGCTGCAATATAGAATCTCTTAACGTTGGATAGTTGTCCCTGAAAATGTTTCTGAAATACTAAAGCATGTATATGAGTAACCATGGGAATTATTGAAGAAGAGGATAAAACCCAGTAAACAGTGAAGGGTTTAAAAAAAAAAATAGTTTTTATTCTTTCCCCTGTAAGCCCATGGGGTAAATTTGAAGCTCTTTTTCAACACGAGTCAGTCCTTGAAAAAATAGAGGAAAGAGGATTTTCTCTGCTTCAAAAGGTTTTCTAATGTTTTCCCAAGTTAACACTTAAAAGTGTTTCTTCTGAGTCTTGAAGAGAATTTTAAAACTGGGAGGACTGAACATCTGTCCCTTGTTCTAGAATTTGAAATTTAACCCAATGGACTAAAGGTACTGTAACTCACTTCTCTGGCATATGTACCAACAGCTCAAGAGGGTCAAACTTTTTAATTAGTCTAGTTACTCCAGAAGTTCCATTAGCTTTTAATCAGAGGTGAGCTGTGAAAGTTTGTTTAAAGTGCTACATTTGCACTTTAAAATTACTAAATCACCTTTGAATGCATAGTTCATACATATAATACAACAGAAAGCAAATAAAAATTGAGCTGTTAGGATAAAGCAAATTTGTCAAGTGTCAGCTCTCATAAAAGTTATAAAACAGACATTACAGGATATGCTGTATGAAGCAGAAAGAAATGTAAAAGAAATCAAAGTGTGAGTGATATTATTTTACAGTTATTAAGAAACACAGTTTTAGTACACAGTGATTAGTAGAGGATATATTCAGTTGTCTGAAAATGTTTATTAACTGAATCTAAAAATTCCACAGATACATTTCACCAAAGGTAAAATTATGCTTCTGCTCTCATTCTTGTACATCGGGTACCATCTTGAAAGCACTACTTTAGCAAATCAGGTCTCAGAGGAGCTTTGTTCTCTTTTTTGATCTGTCTTTGTTATAATAGGGAAAAAGTTTACAACACTTTTCAATCTACAGTAAATTACTTTATATGCCAATTACCCATTTGGAAAGTCATACTCACACGTAAGAAAACTCTTACCTGAAATAGGTAGATATCTCAAATGACCATCCAAGACAATTTTTAAAAATATACAGGAATAGAAAGCTGAAAAATGTCCTGGACAAGGGATGGGTATTAGGACAACAGCTATATAATTGAGGTTGAAAATAAATAGATCTATGGAATCAGTGTAATTTTTTTGGAAATATTTTTAAATGTGGTAAATGTACTAAAAGTATGCAAACATGTAAAGCAGAAAAAGAATCCTTACATTTCCACATATTTTGGTGCAGAGCTAAAATAAACTATTGTAACTGAAATTTATGAAATTCTGAAGTTCACATCAGTTGTGAAGTTGTCCCTCTGAATCACACCCAGTGAAAGTTTCAGTAGCCCTGTATGGTTTTCTTATATGACATGAGAATATTAGGATAAAAAATAATATGAATTATCTTGCAGGAAACTCATACTGCAGGACTAAGAAAATATGATATCAAACATACCAACGTAATGATTAAAGCCATCAGTGAAATGCAGCTAAATATGGATAAACTAAAACAGAATAGCTAAGGAAAGTTTAAATGTAAAGCATGTAAAATGTAAAGAACTTTGATATAATTTGGCTTATTTTCAGAATAACATAGATAAGAAACCAGTGATGATTTAATAAAAATAATCACATTCAAAATAGGTGTTAGGAGCACTTTTTTTTTTATGCAGAATGAGAAATGTGTGAAACAGGCTGTCAGGCACAGTTGCTCAGGCAAAAGCACAGGGGTCATATGAGAAAAATTAGATGCCTTCCACAGGGGAATGGAGTACTAAGAATGGATGAACTTGGACAGGCTGGATAACCTCTTTCATTCCCTGATGAAATGTTATGTTATCTTCTCAGTTGTCTTTCCTGCAGTTGCTTAATTGAAAAATTCATTCTGGTTGCAGTTTTATAACATTGTTGGAGGACTTTAGTTCTGGTCCAGAATTTGCATTTTAATAATATATTTTGAAGACTGAATATTAGTGTAACATTAAGCAATGCTTGTTTTTAGCCTTATTCCTTGGAGGATTCAGATGATTTAGTGTCAAGTGTGAGGACATCAGGCCAATCTATGTTATAGTGAAGTGTCATTTAAACAGTACAGTTTGTGTTCTACTGTATCATTTTGGATTCAGGTGCAGAACAGTGAGGTTTTTAGCTGAACTGTGATGGAAGAAAAAGTTGATATTAAATTATGGTGACATTTTATAAAACTTTTCTTATCCTTTCGACAGTGTTCCTTTTTTAACCACAAGGTCTTAATAAACTTGCAATCACTACTGATTCCAAGGTGGTTCTAATACTTTACAGGAAAAATAAAAAATAGATCATCTAGATTATTAAAAAAAAATATTTGATCTCAATTATAATCAACTTCATATGATTGAATAGCATTTGATAGTTGTTTGCATATAAGACCAAAGTAGGGCAGGGGAGTACTAGCAGATACTCTTGAGGGCAGGGCTGCCATTCAGAGTGACCTAGATGGTATGAAAAAGTGGGCCACGATCAACCTTATGAAATTCAACCAAGACAAATGCAAAGTTTTTCTCATGGGAAGGGGGAAACCCCTGCAACAACAGATGCTGTACCCTGACTGGCTGGGGAGCAGCTCTGCTGAGAAGGACCTAGAGGGTTCTGGTAGCTGTCAAGCCAGGAAGGAACCAGCAGTGTACCCTGTCAGCAAAACAGACTGAGAACACCCAGGTGTGTACTAACAGGAACATGGCCAGGAGATCCAGGGCAGTGACTATTCCCTTCTCATCAGCTCTCGTGAGACCATATCTAGTTGCACATCCTGCATCCAGTTTTAGGCCTTCCGATTGTGTCAAGACATGAATTATCTAGAGTAAGTTCAACAGGGCCCCCAAGCTGATCAGACACTAGATGCTTCTCCTGTGAGAGATGCTGAGGTATCTGGTCTTGTTCAGCTTGGTGAAGAGATGGATTTTGGGGGACCTAACAACAGTCTGCTGTACCTACCAAGGAGGTCACCAAGAACGCAGAGAGAGGCCCCTCACAGAGGTCCATGGTGGGAGGAAAAGAATCAACAGCCATAAATGGAAACAAGAGAGGGTCAGTCTGGGTGTAACAAGAAACTAGCTGACTCCCTGTTGCTGTAATAATGATAATACCTTTTCTGTAGAACCTCTGTGAATGATGCTCTGAGTTCAGAAAGCTTTTGTCTTTGAGTGTGAATTACCTCTCAAACTTGTACCTATGAATAATCTTGATTGTAGTTTTCCCTAGGTAACTTTTAAAAGGGTGCCCTTTGTAACTTTATAATACCTAAAGTCCTCTGTATGTTGTTTTCTTCTTCATTTCTTGCTTCTTCAGTACTTTGGTTGAGATTCTAGCATCTCTGGAATAGGATCTCTTTTTGAGAGTATTTTGATTTAGCTTATATTTTCACTAGTAATATTTAAGTAAATATTTAATTTTTTAAGTACTAAAAATGTATCATATAACAGTGAATAACAAGGAGGGATTTAATGCTGTTTAAGAAATATCTTTGTAGTGTTGTGTTGCAACTGAAGCTGCTTTCAGAGTGCACGTAGTGTCTCCTCCATTCTTTCACACCTGTGATCGGCTGTCCAACTTCTGTATATTTTTCTATATTTATTTAAATCAAATTTCTTTTGATACAACCTTGATACAGATATTAAGAACAATTTTTTTTTCTTCTGTCTTTTACATAAATACTATACAATGAATCAACTGAGCAGTTTAAATGTCACATTTTCATCTTTTGTAATGAAAATACAAGAAAAACAGCAAAAAAATTTCTGCATAAAAACTTTGGGTTGTTCTGAGTATTTCAAAGTATGAGGTTCTTTCAAATCTGGGAATTATTTTTACAGTCTGTAACCATATACTTCAAATAATACTATTTAAAATCCTAAGTCATTTCTATGTAAGCTAGTTCTGGAACTGAAGTGGCAAATGGAGCATGTTGCAAAGATTTTGAAACTGGCTGATTATGAGCTAGGACTAACACTAGAAACAGGATTGCTGCATCATGGCTAATAGGCAGCTTGCAGAGTTAAAGAAATATTTCTGTATGATTCTGTGCTGAGCTGTGAAGAAATAACACTTTAGAGATTATTGCACTGTGGTCCATATCCTAATTCAGATATGTAGTCATATTAACTGAAATTTCTTACGTGAAAGAGTATGTTTAATTTGACTGTACCAGAGAAACACGATTACCTTAATGTACAAAATATATATAATAATACTTCCATAAAATTGAAGTGCTGATAGAACCTTGGCTATACAATATCCTGTATTACATGAAAGGTAGGAGAGAAATGCAAGTTTTACTAAATCTTCAATATCAAATTAATATCTACTTGGCCCAGGTTGATTAATTTACTGGATATATTGACATGTTTTCACAAGGCCTTCAAATGAAGACAGTCTTTTGGAAAGAATTACTTAATGCAAATTAAATGTAAACACAAAATGATACAAGATTATGCACAGGAATTACTTTGTTCCATTGTCTAATACTATTAACCACAGTGTTATGGGCAGTACCAAGCTGCAGGTGGCTTAAGCCACACTTTTCAGTATCTAATTCCTAAAAAAGCTATAATTTTATTCTAAGCATAAATCAGGTAAATTGACAGTTCATAGTAGTGTAAAACCACAAACAAACAAGATGAACAGAGGAAAAAACCACAAACCAACTGTAACATCCCCACACTGAAGAAAAGGCATGTAGTTCTTAAGGTGAATGGAACTTTCTGAGCTGAACCCCAGGTGGTAGTACAGAGTTGACCTTAGTGATCTTGCCTCATGGTAAACTGAAATACTGCCTCTTGACTAATTTGCATTTCATGATAGCAGGTACTAGTTATCCTGAGGTAAGAATAGCTTTCTTAACAGAAAGAAAGAGAAGGATGTAAGTACAGAAAACATTGTTATGCCTAAAAAAATTAAGATTGTTAAGGAAGGCCTTAAGGGCAGCTTGTACAACAGTCAGATATTGAAAATATCAGTAATTTGCATTGAGTTACTATATAGTTCTGGCACAAAAAGACAATCTGTGATTCAGCTTCTGAGTTTCAGCACAAGAGGTGAAGATGATGATAAAGAGAAAATGGAAATACGTAACGCAATGTGACATGCATGGCTTAAGCATGTTGATTGTGACAGATTATTACTGGAGAATCTGATCCTGTTTCATCAGTCAGTGGTCAAATTATTATAAACTTCAGAATTAATAAAAAGAAATATTTCACTGTATTGAAGGTAAAGTGCATTAGCTTGACCTTTTCCTTCTCTCATAGCTTTAACTGCATTTTAAAGAAAGAATTAACTTTTTTCTATTTTTTTTTTTTCATATTTTAAGAGTTAATTAGATAGTTTGGAATTCAGTATAGTGCTGTACTTTCTCTTAAGTATGAGTTACAAATCTGAATGTCAGCATTAACATGATGATTAGTTGTGAGCATCTGAATTTGAGCAGTGAATTGCCATTTTCAATTCCATCAGGCTAAAAAGTTTGAATATGTTGGTATTGATGAGCAAAGATGATTAGCTCCAAAGATGCAAAGAGGAGATGAAGAGACAGTTTTTTGTTGAATCTGCATAGACATAGACTAAATGGCATCAAATCAGCTGTGGCAGTTACTCTTAGCCTGCAGCTATAGCAACACCTTTTCTCCAGCAGGAACAGTTGTAGAGCAAGGAGTCTTAGCAGTAGTAGCCACAGGGGTATACCTGAAGAGAATATTAAAAATGTCTGTATGCAGCATTGTCATTTGATGGTGAGTGCTGAAATGTAGAATGATTTATCCAGCACAAAAAAATCTATTAAAATTAATTCAGAAATACCTCTGGGATAGATTTGGTGTTGAAGAATTCTGCAAGATGTGTAAATACTTTCAGCTTTGATAAGGGAATTTATTAAAAGCCAAGGGAAAGTGGGTAACCAGAAAATTGAAACTGCCACAAATTTCTACCATAGTCCAAGACAAGGTAAAAATATATTTATGGTACCCTTTTTGTAAATATACTCTAACTAATAAGGAAAAACCTCGTAACAATTACCAGATTTCAGGTTCAATTTTATGGATATCCAGCTGTTTAGCAGCTGTTCAGTGCAGCCTTCTAGAAATCTAATGAACCACTCAACGATAATCTGTATAATCATCATAGGTAACAATGAAACAGCTAGTGTTAACACTGGAGTTACATACTTCCTCAGTGCTCTTAAATCCACATCAAGCCTTCTCCATGTGTTTAAGATAAATCTTAATTAAGAACAATAATTCTTTACTTTATTTCACTTACACATACATCAGGAAGGAGAATATGCACGCTGTATTGTTAAATTCCAGAGCCAGCAATGTCCATGTAATTATTTAGGTTTGCAATTCATTTGAAGAGAAGTATGGAAAGTAAGAACTACATTATATTTGTCATGGTCTGTACAATGCATGGTCTCAGTCTAACATGTGACAGTGTGCACGAGTTTGTGTTACTAATTAATCACTAGTACAGCTTCCTTTGTACTTTCTTTTACAGTCACTATTATTTTTTTTCTGTTTTTTTTTTTTGTTTCAACACCTATCAGAAATCTTATGGATTGGTCCTAATTTCCACTGACCTCAAATAATATTATTAATATGGCATAGTCATACAATTCACACTTAAAATATGATAAAATTAGGATTTTAATCTTAATTTAGTTCCTTTGTGTGAACAGTCCTTAACTGCATGATGACTTACTGTTTATTGCACAACACCTTGACTTATTAATCATGGGGTTTTAGAAGCATCTAGACAGTATTTTATTTTCTCTCACTATTCGATGTATGCCAAAGACCTCTTCTACAACACACAGTTAAAATCCTACTCAGAAATAATTATTTTATGAGATTTTTTGGGGTGCTTAGCTCTGTATTATGGGAGTACTTCAGGAACACTAATTTATCCTCCCAATATGCTTTTACCTTAAATCTGTTTTTACAGATAAGGCTGAGGGACGCATAGAGGTACAGTGAAATAGTATCCACTAGTTTCCAATGTCCTCTTTGGTACCTCTGGACTTTTCAGGGTGAGTTAGTGTTTTAGAGCAAAGATACTTATTCTACTGAGCTTTGATTTGCAGAAGTGCTGGCCACTTAGTTGACCATTCAAGGATAGAGAAGTATCAAGTTAGTGACGAACTGTGGAAAAATGTATATGACATTATATATTTCATAAGAACACTGTGAAAAAAATAGTGCAATTTCAGATGTGCACATTTTTCAGGACAACTCTCAATTCCTTTATCTTTGTGAATAGTTTTTATTTTCTCTTAATTTCCTGTTTCAGGTGCTGCATAATTTCCAACTAGTGAAACAAACAGTGGAGGGGATCCTCCAAGTAATTAGAGTATTGGCTCCAGGTTTGGTACTCTTGTCCAGCTATTTTCAGTGTCTTTACCTATACCTCTCTAGTCCTACTGTTATATTTCTCTGGTCACAGTCTACTTATTTCTCTGTCTTCCTTCTGCATATGAATCAAATACCTTAATTTCACAGGCTGCTGGTACATGAGTCAATCAAAATTAGATTAAGATACCATCCAGGATGAGAAAAGCTTTGAGCAATAATTAGAAGGCAAGTTGGCATTTTTCCTGTTGTGTTCCTGTGTTGAGCCCTGAAAGGTGTTCACCAAGTGCTGCTATGAAATCTGGTCATCACTAGAAAATGTGGGAAAATACATACATATTCAGACAGTTCAAGTTCTATGGAAATTTAACTCTGTACTGAGCACACAGGAGTAGTTTTAAAGTTGCCTTAAAAGGCAGTGTGTGGCAATACTGCCTTAGAGAACATAGTGTTGTTGTCTGTTGGGAATTTGTCAGCTTATGGTGGTTCAGCACCCAGATGCAGGTTTTAACCTATTAAATTTTAAGTATTAAAGGCTTTCAATTCAGACAGCAGCACCATTTTTTCATTCTGGACCAAGACATATTTGTCCTTGTTCTTCTCTCAGAAATAGGTATGATTTTGCTGTAAATTAATATAAACAAATAAATAAATTATAGCAGAATTATAAATACAGTAAGCATGAAATACTTAAATTCAAATTATTAAAGCCTGATGTACATGAAAATGAGCCCTTGCAATAGTCAGAGTTGGGCAAACTTAACAAAATGAGTGGCAGCGTTCATCAGTTGCTGCAGTTGCAAATGGCTGGTGCAAAGAGTACTTAAATTTAGATTTTATATAACTAAATTTGGAAGTCCAAGTACTGTATTCAAAAGAAGGTAAATAGATAAAATTTGACTAAACTGCTTAACCTCTACCACTTTAGTAATGTACATTCAAAAAAAGACTGAATTTATATAGTTACCTTCAGTTTCTTTCTTAACACAAGTCATGCTATGCAACTTCAGATATCTGCACATAGTAAACACAGCAATCATTTTGGATTTAGAATAATCTCTTTCTTATATTTCAGTAGTACAAATAACTGCAAAATTCTGTTATCCTGATCTGTCTCCTTTTTCAAGCCCTTATCGTGATGATATTTTCTAAGTGTTCCCATGTCAATACATTACTTTCTGATAGTTGGGTGTTACAATAAAAATGCTGTTACATTTCAAAACATGAAATACCAAAATCATAGAATCATTTAGGTTGGAAAAGTCCTAAAAGATCATCGAGTCCAACCATTAACCTAACACTGCCAAGTGTACCATTAAACCACGTCCCTAAACACCACATCTACATGTCTTATAAACACCTCCAGGGATGGTGATTTAACCACCTCCCTGGACAGCCTGTTCCAATGCTTGACAACCCTTTCAGTGAAGAAATTTTTCCTAATATCTAATCTGAATGTCCCCTGGTGCAACTTGAGGCTGTTTCCTCTCATCCTGTCACTTGTTGCTCGGGAATAGAGACCAACACCCACCTTGTTACAATCTCCTTTCAGGTAGTTGTAGAGAGTGATAAGGTCTCCCCTCAGCTACTTTTTCTCCAGGCTTAACAACCTCAGTTCCCTCAGCCACTCCTCATAGGACTTGCAAATATACAGATATGCATAAACCTATTGTTTTTTATTATTCTAAGTAATATAAATCTCAATATGTACTAGCAAAAATACAAATATATTAATTATAAATGTAAGTAAAAGTGGTATTCACTTATGTGAATATACACATATATACAGTTTTTATAGGTTTTCAAGTTTTTACAGATATAGCAAGTTTCCATGTTGTCATATGAAGAATTAAAATGATCTTCTCTAAAGTTACTGTAAATACAGGTAGGATCATGTTCTTGCATTAATGAAACATAACTGGAAGTGACATGTAAGAAGACAAGTTAACTGACATTTTTTTCTAAAAGTGACTAAATATTCCAGTTTAGGTGTCTAATGTCAGAAGAAGGGACAATTTTCAAAAACATTGATTGTACTTCCTCTAAAAATCAAATTAATTAGCATGTTTAATTTTAGCCATACAGAATAGAGACATCTAAATTCATTAGTCATATTTTAAATCCTTGGCTATTAGTCATGAAGATTTAACTACTAACAACAACTTCACTTTAATTATTCTTTTAATCTAATCCATTATGTTCTCAAATCTTTAATTTCTTCTTATTTTGCTGTGTTTATGAAGTGCTTTGAAGTGATTTAAAGTTATTCCTTTCGATGAAAGGGACTGTATAATTAAAATATCTCTAAAGTTACTGAGACGTCAAACATCCCATTTCAGTTATCCTAAACTCCTTGTCTGGTTCTGCATACAGGGAAGAAATATAATTTACTATATGTGGATGTCTTTATCTTTTCCAAACCACTGCCAAACTTGGGATTTCAGATCATTGTTAATAATTGTGGGCTATATGAACTGTTCTGATTTGAAACCAACTTTGTATCCTCTTGTAGTAGATACAGTTATTGTAATTTTAGGAAAACCGATTAGAGGTATTTCTCCAAAACTTCTGGAGTTCTAGATCCATGCTGAAATTCACTGAGCTCTGTCACAGCATTATGGAAGGAGTTTAATTACATGTGAACACGTTTAAAAAGGATTATTTTTTTATGACAAGGTAGGAAAATTTTATTCATCTTTGTCCTCAGCTCCACAAATAAACTCTTCAAAATGAAGTTGTGGTGAGAACTCTGCACTAAGGACCTATGCTGATACTGCTTTCCCTTTCCAATGAAGATCATTCTACTTTATTATTTCATGTAAAACTACATGTAAAACTTGCTTGAAACATAAACTAGGAAAGTATTTGATACAGGGAAAAGACAATTGCTACAAAGATGTAATTAAAGCCTCATTTGGGCCATCATTTCCTGCATGTAAGCATGGTAGGTAGAAGTAGAAAACTCCAGCCTTAGAACTTGAGCTCCTCAGGTTTACATGCACTTTGTAAAGGAGATAAATATGACAATCTGTTTCTGCTTTCCAGAATGGGAAATGTGGGATAAGGTCTTCATTTTAGTAATCTTTCTAGGTTGGGTTCAGTTTACTGCTATCCTATGAGTAATCCTACCACTTTGCAATATTGTAATCTAATACACTTTACACATCTTTTCTTTAAATGCATCATTTACCTCATGCAAGTTTTGGACTGGCTACAAACTACAGATTTCAGATATGCAAATCAAGAAGTAATCAGGACCAGTTGCTAAGGAATTAATAGACATTACAAGTTAAAGCAGTTTCAAACACATGACAAGTCAAATTGAGTCAGCTTTCCAGAGCAGTGATCATTCATACATGCCTTCTAAGTTAATATGAAGTTTTGATACAAGGTTGTGACTAGCAACATTTTTAACCTTAAGCAATAATGCAGTATCAAGAGAGTGGTTATAAAGTGACTTCACAAAGCCTATCTTTCAAAATCA
Organism: Tyto alba; assembly: GCF_018691265.1. Taxonomy (NCBI): domain Eukaryota; kingdom Metazoa; phylum Chordata; class Aves; order Strigiformes; family Tytonidae; genus Tyto; species Tyto alba. Next base: position 32,113,363 of record NW_024881327.1, read on the forward strand.
TAGGCAAGAATGAAGGGAAACCTTTGAATTCTAGAATATGCCGTGTCCACACTTAACAGATTCTAATTTTAGTAATTTATGTTAGAAACTGCTAAGTAAAAGAATAGCCTACACAAATACTGTTAATTTTCCATTTTGAACATCTTTGCTGTTTAAAATTTCCCTCCTTTTTTCCTTCCTCAGAGCTTTCTATCTCTGTTCCAGATTAATCCATCAAAAACTGAAGGTTGACACTATGTATATCGTGCGTATTGCTATTTAGACTGATAAACCAGTGCCTTGCTACCAAAAAACCCAGAGCAGTGCAGACACACAAATGCATATCAGCTATTACTTTCTATATTAACCTCCGTGCATCTGAATGAATGAGCAGGCTTTTCCTGAGGGTTCTTTTATGTGTTTTTTAATCAATAGAAAATAGAAAGCATAAATGGGGAATATGGTCCAAATAAATTGCAGTTAAAGTTCTTCAAAGATAAAAATGAGTGTGATAATCACAGATAAAAATTACAAACCTGAACTGTCAACTCATTATCCTTCTGTTCCAAATGAATCAAGGGGGATACTGGTTGTCACTGTACTTATGACTTGCCAATGATTTAGTGACTGCACTAATGTAGGAGTGAGAACAGAGAAGTCTTTCATAACAGGATAAACAGTTTGCTTCAGTCTTGAAGTACTGGAAGGAAATAATATTGAACTGTAACACAGATGAACTTGCAAAAATCTTTCTGGATAAAATACTCCAACCTCATCTTCCCTTTTTATGACCATCATAGCAGGAGAATGAAAATATGGGGAGTGAAAAAACACTAGACGATGATGTAGTTTCTTTAGGCAATTTTTGAGACTTTACAAACAGTACATGACTGATTCTAAAATACTGTTGTGATACTTGATCTTGGAGGCATAAAAACCCACCTGAATTTCCATTGTAAAATGTGTAAATGTGGAGCATATACACATATAAATGCACATAAATTGTTTAATGTGCTTGTGGAATTCAGGCAGGGATACCTGAGATTGCTGATGAAGAATGGTGAAGATACATAGCAGTTGAGCGGATGAGAACATTTCCCTTTTTGTATAAAAATCATTAAGTCTTAATAGAGTGAAGCAGCAGCTATCAATATAATTTGTAAGTGTAAAGACCCTGACCACATCCCCATGGAAGTTTGGCTACTGGGGCTGGGGACCAGCATGGCCTAGGGCAGCCCCATGCCACTGGTGGCTGTGGGGAGAGGCTCCCAGTCACCCTGTGGGAGGCTGTGGCTAGGGCTGACCCCTGCCCATGGGGACTGCTTTCAGCCAAGGCACTGGCACTTGGTGCTTGGTGGAGCCATAGCCCTCCTGCACAAACATGGCTCCTGGTCTAAGCCCAGACCCGGAGGGGCTGATGTCCTGGCCTGGCTTCACCCCAGCCCCATGCACCACAGCCCTGCCCAGCTGTCCCCAGGGCTGTGTTGAGCTTGGTTCCCCTCGCTGGGCCTGATCCTGACCCCCATCTGCAACTTTGTCCTGTCCCCAAGGAGGTGCCCAATCCCTGGGACTGGGGCTAACCCCAGATGCACCCTGGAAATGTGTGTATTTGTCTAATTTGAACACTTACAACAGTTGTACACTTTCAGCAAGTCATTACAGATGGAGAGCAATGAAACTTAAGAAATGCCATAGATAAAGAAGAGCTACATATGGCATTTTACACACTTCAATATCTGAAATACAGCACACTCCTCCTGATAAATGTGTATACCTTCTCCCCAGTGAACATGCTCCTTTCTCAGTCACTGAAATTGCTTACAAAGAATTATCTGTTGTTCTTAAAGATAATTTTATTATCACTTACGTGCTTGTGTATCCACACTCACAACTTTGTGAAATCATCCCAGTTTCATTGGTGGGACAGATGCTGTTGTCTGAAGGTGAGTGTTTGGCTTCATTTTACTGTGACCTGTACTATGAGTTTAATTTGAAAGTGGAATTAGGCTGAAATGACCAGATGTCCTGGTTTAGCTGACACAGCTGGGAAAATTGTGGAGTGAGTCCTCCTGGAACACATTTCTGGCCACATGAAGGAGAAGAAAATGATTTGGAACAGTCAGCATGGATTTACCAAGGGCAAATCATGCCTGACCTGCACAATTGCATTCTGTAATGAAATGATGGATTTGTGGATGACAGGAGAGCAGTGGATATCATTTACATCCACTTTAACAGGACTTTCAATAACATTTCCCATAGTAATTTTTTATCAAAGCTAGAACATTATGGTATGAGTAGATATGCAGTTACATTAAAAGTCTGATTGGATGATCATCCTCAGAGGGCAGTGGTTAATAGGTCGTACTGGAGGTATGTAAAAAATGAAGTACTGTGGGGGGTATCCTGGGACCTGTCTTGTTTATCATCTTCATCAATGATCTGGAGGAAGTGAATGAAGTGTGCTATCATCAGGCTTGCAGATGACGTCAAAGTGCATGTGTGTGTGTAGGAAGGGGAGGATGAGCTGTTGAAATACTTGAAGGTAAAGCTGCCATTCAGAGGGATCTAGACATTGTGCTGTCTTTATCCTTGGAGGTTTTGAAGACTGGACTCTATCAAGCCCTGAGCAACTTGGTCTGATCCCATAGCTGACCGTACTTTGAGCAAGAGGCTAGACTAGAGACCTCCTGAAGTCCCTTCTGATTTGAACTATCCTGTGATTCTATGATCTACTTTAAGTGACATTCACTATGTTCCAGCAAAAAGCAATGTCCTGGGAAGCTACTACCCATCCATGTTGTAGTGCAGAGAAACTCAGCTTCTGAGCTCTGTCGTGACCTCTTTTGCAGGACTGTGTAGTCTGCAAAATCTTGGGAAATTGCCTTTGGCACCAATAACTACATCGGATTGAGTAATCTAATGCAGTGGGAATGCCTTCTCTAATGTCACCTACCATGAAAACATACTCCCTGTGTCACCTTAAATTAGGGCCACTTCTGAGAGTGAATTCAACTGTATTTGGAAGGAAATAAAAAAGGGATTACTCCTGCCTATGTATGGGACATAGAAATGGTAATATATACAGATTTAGAGGGAAAAGTGTTTACAGTAGTGAGAGGTGAGAAGCTGTTGTGCATAATAATATAAAACAGTATAAAATGCCCTAGTGGATCAGACTGGTGGTCCACCTAGGTCATTACTCTGACTCAAACAGCGCCTAGAAGAGGTACTGTTTTGAATGAACATGGGAGCCTAGACACTTTCTGTGGTCTATTCCACTTTTCTCTTGTAGCTCTGTTATTAGGATATTAGAGTACATTCATAGGTTGTCCTTTTAGTATACATTTATGGATTTTTTTGCAGGAATTTTCTTCTTTCTGAACTTCTCTGCCTCCACAATCTCTTGTAGCAGCACAATCCAGAATTTTGCTGCTGACAGTGCTGTGTGAAGTACTTGCATTATTTTTTAGGAGATCTCCTACTAGCCTGGAGTGCCCCAGAGTATTGCAGTGAGGGATTTGGTGAACAGCAATTCTGCATTCATATTATCAGTTGTAATACATACATATTGTAATATTAACAACTTCAAAATATTTAAGTTAATGATAGTTTTTAATGGTAAGACAGGACTATTGTCAGATATGGAAAGCTGAATGAGGATATTTTTGGTAAAAGGAAACACTGAAAAAAGTAAAATCTGTATCCTCTGAATACTAAAAGATTCTTAAATTCTTATCTTAATTTCCACCACCTACAAGCTTATATATTAAAACACAACAAAGAAAAGCTAGAAAAGATATTATTGTCGTAGCAGTGAAATTCATCAGTGGCAATTTACTATCCTAGTATCGCTAACTTCAGAAATAAGAAATAGATTTTTCCTTTTCTTTATTTCAAAAATTTTAACTGAAAAAGCCTGAACAGTAACTCTGCATTATTCTAACAAATCAGATTTTACCATAAGGAAGTTAATTTTTCTACAGCTGTCAAGAAGACACATGAGGAGTATTGTTATAATATTAGAACACTTACAAAATATAAAAAAAAGTGAATGGGATAAATTTTTAGTTTTTATTAGGACAAATATTTTGGACTTATTTTTTAACAAACCACAAAATTAATCTGAAATAAACCAAATTCACCTACAAAAACACTAGAAGCAGTGACAGTGGAAGAAAATGTTGTAGCCATGTTGTGTACCACTAGTACCATATTAACGAGAAATAAAGCTAAATGTAACTTTAAACAGTATTTTTTGTGTCCACCACATATTGGTTAAAACCAAACCTAGCAATAAAGTTCTCTAGTTTGTTTTTTTGATTATTCCAACAATGTTTATAAAGTTTCCCACAGAAAATGGGACTAGTTTTTCACTCTCTTTCACCACTGTAAAAATTAATGTAATTACATGGTAGAAAAAATAATCTAGGAGAGTTTTCAATTCTAAATTGTGAAAAATTATACCACTATTTCCAGTAAAGCAGGGATATAGTTAGAGTACCAAGACAATTCTGGTCCAAACTGCTGTATTAACATGGAACAACAGTGAGCTAGTACAGTTTGTCACTGAAGCCTGTGACTTAGAATGCTGCATCCCAAAAGTTTTGCATCCCAACCCAAACTGGCTAATTAGGTAGCAAGTTAGCCTATAGCTACCTAGTCAGACTCTTAAAACCTGCTGCTTATAATTTTGGTTTCATGATCAGTGTAGGCAGAGGCCTTAGTACATCTCTTTAAATAGACATCTGATATGTAAACCCTCAAATAATTGTAAGAATTTTGTGCCAGTGGCAAAGAAGTTTAAATTCATTATTGTTACAAATACTCCTCATAATTTGCCACTGCTTTTCTTCCCAGTTCATCTTAAAAAGCAAATAGTTAAATGTTAAGAAATTGTAAAGTATATTCAAGAAATTTTATTTAGCCATCAGTATAGAATTTCTAAATACCACTTTAGAATGCAGAAACAATAGGTTTAAAATCTTTGCTGCTTTTGGAATTTATTGTCCTACTTATGGCTGTTATGTCCCAAACAAATCTTGTGTGTCATAGAGGGAAATCAAACCTGCTCATATAGTCCATGATACTGTAGGCTTCTATCATTACAAACAATGGCTGAAGAATGCAGTATTTGTCCCTCACCAAAAGATCTGCAACATCTGAGGATGCACATACATTCATTTTTATCTAATAACGTGTAGAAAAGGCCATAGATGAATAAGTGGATAACTAAAAGTTTCCCAGGTCCGGTCTTGATTCTTAAATTCATACTGTACCTCTCAGTCCTTCTGACAGGGCCTGATTCTGTCAGAGTACAGGCACCCTTACAAGATTATTATGCAATCTTCTTCCTCTCCACTTCAGTGTTAGTTACTAAATCAAGAATCTTTTACTACACTTTTAACATAATATCCTAATTTATTTTTTCTTTCTTTATTTTGCACTCCATATGTATCACTAAATAAACTTTGGGGAAATTAATGTTGAAGCACAAAAATAATGGACCTAGTTGAGTATTGTCTTCCACTGGCAATGGCCATTCTGTCTGTTTCAGCTTTATATCACACCACTTTTCCCCATATCTTTTCCTGCTTTTGACATTTTTGTGCATAGGTACAGACTACTACATATATATTGTGTACTATAAAGTGAACAGTGTGAAAGCTCTGCAGAGAGATGAATGCTGCTCTCAATACCAGCTAATAAGCTCTTCAGTAAGGATGCACAAGACTGCATTGCTATATTTTGGTAACCTGCCAAAATACATGCGTTTAATTCATATTCTTCTTTGCCTAACTGCTGTCCCATAGAGATGGTACAAAAAGGATTCCAGAGGAAGAAAAAAAAAAAAAAACAAAACAAAACACAAAACAAAAAACAGGAATTAAAATTCTTTCAAATAGATATTTGCCATGAAATAGACTGGGTATTAAAAAGAAGAACATTCAGAACATAAGTCTGATTTCACATAACCCGGAAGGCATAGGTGTGTTGAACAGAACAAGAAAAAACTGCTGAAATTTATTAAAAAAATAAAGATACCATTTTTTGGAAAGTTATAACAGAGAGGACTGTGTTATTTATGAAAAACAAAAAAGATTTGAAATAGTATTTCTATGGCCAGTAACAGTTATTTTTTATAATTCAAAAATGTAAAACTACTTCATACAATTGGAAAACAAGATATCTATCTTATTTGTCTATGTATCTATCTATGTATCTATCTATGTATCTATGGATATATGTATCTATCTATCTATCTAATCTATCTATCTATCTATCTATCTATCTATCTATCTATCTATCTATCTATCTATCTATCTATCTATCTATCTATCTATCTAATTTATTACATTTATACATAGATACATTTTGGTTATAGATGTATTTATATCTATCTGTGTATATTTATATCTACATATGTGTCCTGGTTTGGGCTGGGATAGAGTTCATGTTCATTTTGGTAGCTGGAGGAGTGCTGGTGCACACTGAGATTTCAGGGACTCTCCAGATCCGCATGCACTGCCTGTGTGCAGGCGCGCAGGGGCGTGAGCACAGCTGGAGTGCTGGGCCCGAATTGGCCGCTGTTCCATGTCATGTGATGTTACACTCACCATATAAAGGGAAGAGTGGGCGGAAAGGCATGCTCTCACTTCCTGGACTGTTGTTGCGGCGTCTTTGTGTTTCAGGATCACTAGCCAGGAACAGGCGGGGTGTCAGCCCGTGGGTGGTGAGCAGTTGTATTGTACATTACCCGTTTATACTGTCACTGTACTATTTTATTAGTATTAAACTGTTTTTATCTCAACACGCGAGTCTCCCTTTGCCCCTCCGATTTCCACCCTATTCTCAAGTTGGGGAGTGTGGGTGAGCGGTTGCGTGGTGTTTAGCTGCTGACCAGGCTCAAACCACGACAATATGTATGTATATAAAATACTCCGCAATAAAAAAGATTATTTCATTAAGTCCATATTGCCTTCTGGAAATAATAGATTCATTGTCTTTCAAGAAATTTCCTGAATCTCAATGTATTTCTATAACAGCTTGTGCACGAGAGAAAAATGCTACTAGCAGTACTTGGGGATTTTGAGTAGCAGCTGTGGGTAGAATCAGAAAGACACACTTCAAGATGCTACCATTACTGACTTAAAATTGAGAATTCCAAACCATAACATCATGGAAGTTATTTTTCTGTTAAACTATGATTTTCAAAACTAAAAGAAAAGAAAATCATTTTCAGGATCATTAGATCTGTAGTTCTTCAGCAAAATAATGAACTGAAGAAACTGTGTTGCGTAATGCATCCTTATATGAAGTATGATACTCTACTCATGTTTCACTTAAAACTTCAGATTAAGAAGAGAATAATATATGTTTTCTGCTTGCCTCCTGCACAGGACTAATTTCACCGGAAGGACATATCAGCCATTATGTTAATAAATACACTATGTAGATGGATCCTTCTGAAACTAATGACAAAGTATCTGATTTGGCTAAAATAGTCTTCAAAAGTCTAAGCAACTGTCAGCATTCCTGGGGTTCTCTTATTACATTCTCTTCAGTAATCTTAGTAGAGTCCCTAAATACAGTAGCACTGTTACAGTATGTGATTGATGTTGGGTAATTAAAACCTTATCTATCCAGAAACCAAGTTTGGTAAGCAGGAGTATTTATTAATGCCTATTCAGAGACCTACTAGTGTATATGTTTGAATCTGTCTCTAGCAGCAGCAGTGTAAGAGTTATTGATAGCATGGATTTATTTGATAGCTATTCTGGGCCTGGGAGTCATATATTGATACAATTTTTTGCTAGTAATAAAATGTCAGATTAAAAGAAAACAGCAGCATTCTTATTTTTAATGGTGAGTAAAACTTACTGCTTTCTTCTGCCTCTGAAAATGTAAGATAAGCCTAAAGGTGCATGTTGCAAAAGAATTGAGTTCCTTATACAAAGGTGCTTGTCATCTAAACCCTTGATTATATTGGAATGTCTTGGTTTCCAGAAGTATATCTAGCAAGAAGGAAAATCAGTAATTTCTTTGTAGAGGAGCATAAAACACTGAGCTAACATTGTGAATTTAGTATGAAACTGAAAAATGTCCTATCCGCTGATACAGTACAGAACTGTTTGTTAACTAACTGCAGTCATAGATAAAAAAGCACTAGAAATATCATAAAGTAGATAAGTAATACATATGCATGAATACACAATCACACACACACACATATAAAAGAGGTCATGAGAATGACATTTCCCATTCATGTTGTCAGTTATTCTGCTAACACTATATTTATTAAAATCATTACTCCTATTTCTACCTATTTTTGTAGACAAATTTTTATTTTCTGATCTTCTGAGATAGAAACCATCATGATACCACCACCAGTTCTTGAATTTTTTGTTTGTTTGTTTGTTTTGAAATTTAAATAATCGTTGGTTTTGCATCAGCCTACCATTTTACATCTTCCAGATATAAGATCATCTGGATTACATACTCACATTTTTTGGGCCAAAATCCTGAAAAATAACAGAAAGTCCTATTTTGTATCTCATAATAGCTGCTTGCTAGTCAAGAAGTTGGCATGTCTATCAATTGTTTAAGGTGAAAAATATATACATGTGTATAACAGTTTGGAGTTAGCACATGGCTGAAAAAAATAGACCTCACAGGGCTGTCTGTATCTTCATCTTTTTTCTCATTTCTTTTGGTCACGTTTTTAAGATTTTGTTTATAGCTATTATGATCACAGACTGAAATAAGCAATTGCACATATTTTGTTGTCTTTTATAGAGGCATGTTTTTGGATTTGGGTTTTTATTTATTCCATGTCCTTGTTTACGATTAAATACAGTATAACAGGTCCAGTCTATAGTAGAGAAAGTTAGGTATATTTCACCAACTTTGATATTCTATACATTAACTTAACCTTCATATTAATATGCAATCCTTGTAACTAAATGTATCCTAAAGCTTTAAGCATATTATCATATTTGAGCATTTGTCTTTGGAGACGTTAATAGGGTTATTGAGCAACAAAATGATAATCAGCAGTTTTAGAGGTCATTCATTGTACACTGTATAAATATTTCATAAATCCCCCACTGTTTAAAGATAGCAGTAGTCTAAAAAGTAATTGCAAATGTTCAGTATCTAATGCAGCTGATCTAGTTGTTAATGCTTGTTTTTTTTTAAAAAAAGTTATGTATTTATGCAAATTCTAACCTCTACATGAAATAGTTTCATAGCATGGTCTAGCACAATGTGTCATGATAGAAGCTCTAAGGATCACTGCATTCAAGTTCATCTACACTGTTCAAAAGAGTTATGTTTAAATTGAATTAAAACATGCCACATGCCAAATATCCTTAAATTAGCAAGTAAATCTAGCATCACTTTTTTTTTTTTTTTTTACGTATTTACATCGGGATATCCAATAGATGTAGAGTCACATCATTTTCAAAAATAATGTCTGTTTTGAAATTTAATAGTTTAATGTTGGCATGAGGGCTGAGTGTTTGGCACAGTGACTGGGTGTACATTGAGTGACAAATACATTTTGTGGGACCTTTTGCGATCTGATATCCAGATGCTGGCTTTGTCTCAGATGCATGTAAGACTGGGACATATATGTCTACAACTCCCTGCCTTTGCTTAAAGGTATTTTTGGTGTATAAATAGGAAAGGGGGTATGTTGTCTTCTAATCAGCTACTCAATCTGGACTAAAATACCAGAGACCACACCTGGTACGGAGTGGAGTACAAATTGAACGAGTGCCATCTCAGATACAAAGCTGCAGTGCAGCAGAATAAATTGAGACAAATAAATGCTTACAAATTAGGTGATGATTCTGCTAATGGGGAGTCTGTGTTTTTTTTGTTGCCTATTTTGAAGCCCTGTAGAAAAATGAGGACCAAATCCCCATCTCCTCCTGGTTTCCTGAACTTGTCATTCGGATTTGCACTGCAGAGAGCTTGGGAGCCAAATATTTCAGTTCAGCAAAAAGTGAAGTCTGAGAAAAAAACCCAAACCAACCAAACTATAACAACTAAGGTCCAAACCAACCTAGCTGCATTTTTGTCTTAGTGCAATTGTGGAGCACATTGGGACCTGACCATTAGATGTTCCCTGTGTCCTATTTTCAGTGTGATTTAAAATTTACTCTTCTAAGAAGGAAAAAATGTCAATATACTGAGTAAATAGTTAAATAATAAGGATTTGTTCTGGAGAGAGAAACAAAAATTACTCTGATAAACTACTTTTTAGGTGGGGTCCAGAGATATAGATAATTCCACATAAGACAATGCTGCCTAAAGCATTTTAATAGTTTTCTAAGTAACTACCCTTTTGCTATGATAAATATATTCTCCAACTCATAATGGAAATGAGTTACACAGCTATGTGGCATAAAAAGCACTGGTCAGTCCAGTACAAATGTGATCAGAGATGTTGTTTATTTCACCAAGAAGTATCCTACTATTAAATATTGTTATAGAAATAACTGTTGCCCCATCAACATATGTCAGTTTTTATATTCTTAAATAAATTTTTTCCTTATCCCAAGCCCTTAAAAATCATTGTAATTTCTAGAGCTGATATGAAGAATGAACATTTCCAGTCTGTAGAAGTGTAATGCACGTATACTTTTTTTTTTTTTTTTTTTTTTTTTTTTCCAGTGGAAAGGTTTATAAAAAATTATTAAAGTCACTGATATGCCTTCACCAGCAAAATATTCTTTGTTAAATACAGAGGTTATAACGGCAAGTTATTATTTCATTTTATATGAACTGCTCTATATTTAGGAAAATTAACAGTAAAGGTCAATGAAGACTAAAGATGCATTCTAGAGTTTTTATTAGAATTATTTGCTTGAGTCTGTTCAGTTGCACATTGTTCAGTAACTGGCCATTTTGAGTCAAATTACCTACCTAAATGAGCTGAGCAAATGCTGGCTCAATTTAGTTACATACTATGAAATTTGTACATTGAGTTATTCATTTTAGTGAATAGTTTGCTGAAGACTAACTTTCAAATAGCATTTACCATTATCTTGTTAATAGGCCTTACTGCTTTAAATCTACTAAGAATGCAAATAAATGATAATTCTGTACTCATTAAGGAAATCTCCAGTGACTTACTTTGGTTAAATGTTCCAATAGGCATGTTTAGCACTTCTTTGGGGTTGGTAAAGTTCCAAAAATATGTAAATTAAAGTTCTGTGGAGTGCTGTAAAATATGCATAATGTAACCCTGGATGTAAATTAAGAAGATTTATATTGCAGCATTCTGCTTACGTTATTCAATCTGAATGCATCACAGGTTTTTATGAAGCAAATAAACTGTTCTTTTTCTTGAAATTCATTTTGAATGGTCACCATGGATTTATTGTTACATTACTTAGCTCACACATTAAAGACTGAATTGTTCTTTTTAATCTATATATCATACTAAAGTTTTATTGCACAATACTTTTGAAGCCTAGGTACTCCATCTGTAATAGCAGTACATTGAAGTTGCTTATAGACGTGAATAGTTAAAATAGAGTTGAAAACAATGTTTATGACTATTCTTCTACTTTAAACTCATGTATTCACTTGAGTCACTCTTATGATTCCCATTATTCAATTATTCATAACCAGTGAATATTAATTGAAAAAAAAGTTTATTTGCAAGGGTTTCTACATATTATTTATGTAAAATAAATACAAATTCTCATAAAAATTAGAACTCTGCATAGCTTTTCTGTGTAGCTTTCAGAAGGAGAGAAGCTAAAACGTAGGTTTGTGTACAACTGCCACCCAGATATCTAGATCTGTCAAATAAATCACATCAGGGCTTTGGGCATGTCTGTACCCTAAAAAAGGGCAAAAACATCAAGAAAGGGACCCTGAGGTGCAGTTGTATTCTAGGCAGCTTGCTATTGTGGAATTGTTTAGTTCAGGAAAATACTATCTTCCACATACTTGGTATTTTAACAAATCACTTCATTGATGATTCAGTTTTAGATGAGTTAAACTAAATGGTGGTCAGGATATTTCAGATCTGTAATGAAACAGAATTATTTTTATTATATCCTTAGTATTGCAGTCTTATTAAATTAAGCAACAAAGAACAACAACAGAATTTTACTTTTAGGATCTACATGCATATCTGTGTATACCTGTACCATTTTTAGAATAAAGACCTACTATAGAACAATCAGTCTTTGTCTTCTAATTTTTTAATTTCTGCTTAGTACTTCTGTTTCTTTTAAGATGAATAAGCTCATGCTGTGGAATTCTGAAACCAGTGGTGTGGCATAGTGAAATCAAAGTTAAACTCAAATGAATTTTACATTAGCCACATGTTTAAATTAGTAGCAAGTATACAATATCGCAGTGTCCTGGGTTGAGTGAGTAGTGGGGTTTTTTTGGTGGCATGGGAGGGGGATATAGGGACGTCCCCCTATGAGATGCTTCTCAAAGCTCCCCCAGCTCCAAGTCAGCTCCACCTCTGTTTGGAAACTGAGCCCATCAGCTGCCTCTCCGTGATAACGTATTTCAGAAGGGACATGGTGATGAGCAGTGTGAATTGTAAGGAGTAGTTGCTGCAGCTGCATGAACACCAAGGTCAGTGGAGGAACGGAAGAAGAAAGAAGAAGGGGGGAGGTGTGCCAGATCAGAGACTCCCCTGTATCCTGTGGTGAGACAGCAGGGCGGCCCCCCCCTGCCACCCATGAAGATCTATGGTGGAGCAGACATTGATTTATGGCCTGTATCATGTTTCGCCTGGTTGATCAAGGTGCTGTGCCCAAAGAAGGCAGGAGTATGGTGGGAAAAGGTAGACCCTTTGCTGTAATTCAGTGCTGGGAGGATTGCAGCATGCAGGGGTGTCCCACGCTGGAGCATCTCGGGAAGGGCTGCAGCCATGGGAGAGACTCCAGTCAGAGAAAGTTAGTGACCCACGACAGAGCAGTGTGGGGAACACTGCGGCCCATGGGAGGAACTCACGTCAGAGAAAGTTTGTGGAGGACTGTCTGCTGTGAGAGGGGGACCACAATGGAGCAGGATCTCCCCCCACCAAAGATGGAAGAAGTGGCAGCACTGACTGCACCCCCCATTCCCTGCCCCTGTGCCATTGAGGGGAGGAGGTAGAGAAATCAGGAGGAAAGCTGATCCTGGGAAGAAGGGAGGGGTGGGGGGAAGGTGTTCTCAAGATGTGGCAATGCTTCTCAGTGTCCTACTCTGTTACATGTTGTTAATGTCTGTCATAAATATATGTTCTTTTTTTCTTCCCCTAACGAGTCTGCCTTTTACTGGTGCCCATAAAGGGTGATTTTTCCCCATCCCAATCCTATCTCAAACCCCAAGCCTGGCTCTCTGTCCCTTCTTATTGCCGGAGGGGAAGGGAGAGAGAGTGGCTAAGTGGTGGTTGGCTGCTGACCAGTCTCAAACCACAACGTGTAAATAGAGTAAAAATTTTAATGGTTGATTTTTAAATTTTGTATTATTCAAGCATAATTTGAAAAAATATTTTTAGAATTTATTTCAGTATAACTAAGCAATTTCCAGAATTTTACAGCTATGGTATAATATTTTATAGCATTTTATCAATGTTTTATTACACTGTATTAAATATAGGTCACATCTATTTTGTAGTGTAGGTTCAAGGTAATCTTTCTTGTAATTCTTGATTAATTTAAAATTTTTTACACATTTTATGAAAAAAAATATTCATGTGCTATGCAACTAATACACTATGGTATTACACATAATTCTGTTTGAACACTTATAAAATGCCTTTGGAAATTATAGCCAGTTCAAATGGTTAAACTGTGATTTGCAATGAAGAATAGAGGAGCAGGTTAGTATTTGAGTTTTTGGATCACATTACTATATGATGACAGAGTACATCTAGAAGCAGTTAAGTCAGTGATGAATAGGAGAATGCAGATCTTAATTGAGGGATACTTTTATAAGAAACAGTGTATGCAGAGCACTTCAGATTCAGATTAGAAACCTGAACAGTTAAAGATAAATGATGAAGATAAAACAATTTAAAATGGAATAGCTACACATACATTTGCATTTTTATCCACATACTCATTCAGAAATAAGTAATGAATTCTAATAGAGGATTTAGTAAGAGGCAGAGTAAAAATAGAAATTCAGTGGCAGGAACTACAGGGCCCAACTGGGCTTACTCCAGCATTCTATCACAAAGAGTACTGTGGCTTCAGAAAGTAGCACGCAGAATTAGTGGTTTCGGGCATAATTCCAAAACTGCTTGAAACTAGAGTATATGGAAATGGATGGTAGGGTGACATCCCTGTTAGGATACAAGTAGACCAGAAGTATGGCCAAGGAGTGGAGAACACTGTACTAATTTAGAAGACCTTGTGTGAGACAGATTTCTGATTCTGATTTTATGGACAGGGCTAGAACCTTCCTGCTTCAAAATTTCATGGTGAAATAAATAGATAGACAAAACACAGTTTAGATTTCACAATGTTAGCATATAAATTTTAATTAAAATCAAATACACAAATCAATGAAACTGCAATGTAAGCACTGTAACAAGAACAGCTAATGAGATCAGTGACCACTTTACTTCAGTGGGATAAGGATGTAACTAAACTGTGCCAGCTTCACAAATTTCTGAGAGGTTCCTAAAATTTCAGCTCCACAAGACACATCTGCCTTGTATATGCCAAATAGGAGAATGTAATTAAAAATAAACATCTGTCTGAAACCAGTTCTCATATTCAAGCTAGGACTTTACAAAATTAGAAGAAATTAGCAAAGGTTAATATTTACTTTTTAAATTCACGTCTTTCTTCAGTGTTCTGCTGCAATTACAGATTGACATCAACGTGTGACAATAGAAAGACCAAACATCTCTATCTGTGGAAGTTAGAATATTAAGAGGGAGTTTGTGTCTCTGAATGAAAAAGAGCTCAGATGTTGATAGACTTTATATTCCTAGGAGTGATAGCAGAAGAAAATATTGTTCAGTATACTCATTGGTTTGACAAGCATTTCAGAGAATAAACCTTAATGAGAGACAAAGTTTATTAGCTCTGTGCAGATCTAAGAAACTATTAATTTGCCATTCTGAGGTTCACAGAATCACAGAGTGGCTGGATTTGGAAGGGACCCCTGGTGGTCTTGTCCAACTCCGATGTTGAAGCAGGTTCACCTAGAGCCCAGGACCATTTCCTTTTGAATATCTCTAACCTCCACAACCTCCCTGAGCAACCTGTGTAAGTGCTGTCAGCTTTACAGTGAGAAAGTGTTTTCTGATGTTCAGAGGGAACCTCCTGTTTTTTAGCTTGTTCCTGTTGTCTTGACCTGTGTCATATCCCAGTTTCTCAGCACAGCAACTCAGATTTGCTGATTCCCAGGTCAGGATTAAGGTTAATTCCCTTTCCCTGAAGGTATGATCAGTGTCTGACCTTTCTTCCCAGCGCATGCATCATGAAAATGGCTTCTCTGTTGGTTCATTATGGTGTCACTCAAGATAGGGAAGTCCAGCCTCAGAAAACAGTGGTCCCACCTCTGTGGGACCCTCTCTTCTTACCACATCTTAGCATCGCGGCCCTGGTATCTCCATAGAGACTGTTTCCATTACCAAAGTTCTCTATAGCATGTTTGAGACAATAACTGTGATTTTATTGGGCCGTCACACCCTGTCACTGGGCACCACTGGAAAGAGCCTGACTCTGTCTTCTTTGTAACCTTTAAGATCCTTCCTGAGCCTTGTCTTCTCCAGGCTGAATAGTCCCAGCTCTCTCAGCCTTTCCTTATAGGAGAGATACTCTAGTCCGTCATCTTCATGGCCCTTTGCTGGACTCTCTGCAGTATCTCTGTATGATTCTTGTACTGAGGAGCCCAGAACTGAACACAACACTCCACTGGTGGCACCATCAGTGCAGAGTAAAGGGAAAGGACACCTCCATTTACCTCCTGGCAACACTTCTCCTAATGCAGACCGGAGATACCATTTGTCTTCTTTGTAGTAAGGGCACATTGCTGGCTCATGTTCAACTTGCTGTCCACAGGGACTCCCATGTCCTTTTTTGCAAACCTGCTTTCCAACTGGGCTGCCCCCAGCATATGCCGGTGTCTGGAGCTGTTCTTCCCCAGGGTTCTAGGTTAGTATTTCTGCTAAATGCTATACTCCTATAAGTGAATACATGAGAGTCTTTGAGGCAAACTTGTGTGCCATTGCAGTGCTTTCTACTGCATGCTGTTATTATTACTCATATGGAGAGGGGCAGAAAATAAGTAGAGGTCCATTTAGTAGTAGATTAAGCTAATAACTATAACTAACAATGCTATCACATATTGTTATTAATGATGTTAATATACTGACACACATGAACAATCAATTACAAACACATTTCTGACACTGTTTCATCAAGCTGTCCTAGAAGAAAATTTAACATAATGCTGATAACAGCTTTTAAAAGTGTTAGTATCTAGGCTTCTCATGTTGTTGAATTCAGATAGTGTATCAATAGCACTAGTAGATAACTTCTCTAAAATACCCTACTGCAAATGAGGACAGTGCATGTATTTTTAAAGATACTTTTTTTGCTTAGTAACAAGTATTAGAAGCATATAATTGGTCTTTGGATATAAGAAAAGCAGATAGTTCTTTGTGCCTGAAATGCTTAAAAAATTCTAAGTTGCTGCCAGCACGCATCTAATGAATTCTTTTGGGTGCAATGACCCTGATTTTACCCTCCAATCTTATTCTCAAAGTTCTGTTCTCCTCTGGTGAATTACTAAATGACTAAATCCATAGATTTCTGTACCATTTTGTTTTTCTGTTCTCACCAATTTCTCTACAGTGGAACGGGGCACAGTTCTAGCAGTTCGTTTGTTTTAGTGACTCAGGATATAGTGAAAGAGGGTTGAATTTACTTGGGTGTTTTATAGTAGGTACCAATTTTCACCTTCCTTATTTATATCAGAGACTGACATTAACACAGTTAATGTTAATTAAGGGAAAAGGTTAAGTGATTTGCATATACTCCAAGCTTCCTAGGCTTAATTTAGAAGGGAACTCTGAGGGTCATCTGGTCCAGCCTCCTGATAAAAGCTGAATTAAGTGAGATGGGTTTCTCAGGCATGATATTCAGTCAAGTTTTAAATACTTCCAAGAATGGATATTCCACAACTTTGTGTAACCTGTTCCAGTGTTTCACCACCTTCATTATGAGATGTTATATCTTCTCCAGAGTGGAAAAAAAAATCACCCGTAGCACAGTTCCTACTTACATCTGCAGACGTACATGCTTTCATACAATTTATTGTGGCTCAACTGCAGTATTACATTCAAACATAATCAGAGGGAAGCTTATCTACTTTGCAGCACTAGAAACAATGCCAAAACTAGACTATAGTAGAGCTTAGAGTGAGCCTTCTCACCATAGTAAGTATGCAATTATTTTAAGTTCAAGCAGTGTGAATACAGTGTTATGGTCATTATTGTTTATTAGTCAGCTGTGTATGTACCATAGTCTTTGGAATGTTTTTACTCTGATGGTTGGCACATTTATTACTACCAAACCTAGTTAGACTAGGTTGCACAACTATTTGAGGAAATATATGTATCAAAATTACATGTATTTTTAACCCTGCATGATAAGGCAGGTGAGGAATTTTATGAAATGAGACTCATAATTAAATGCTTAGATTGTGATCTTATTCCAGATTAAACTGTTTGTTTGTATTAGAATGCTAAATACATGGTCTAATTAAAAATGTTTCCCCATTGATTTTTTTTAATTATTAAACAGAGTTCAATATTGGTATTTTACTGAAATATCATAAACTTATGACAGTTTATTTTGATTCATAAATGGAACATCATCTATCCCCTGTAAAAGACTGTCTGACTCTTGTCAGACTCTAGATACAAGATGAGGTTTTCTTTCATTGTTTGTTCATCTATTCTAACTTGTTGTCTTTTATGTTGTTGGCCTTCATTAGTATGAATCTGCCAGCTCATGGAGTGCTACAAGCTTTCCTTCCTGGGGGTGCTTGTCTGCTTGTCCTGGGTTTGAGTGAGTGGTGGTGGTTTTGGCAGCAGGAGAGAGGCCTACAGTAGTGAGAAGCTTCTTGAAGCCCCTCCAGCTACAAGTCAGACCCACCTCTGCACCAAGGCCAAGCCAATCAGCTGTGCCTCTGTGATAACATATTTAAGAAGGGGACCAGGGAGGAGGAGTTCTGGTTGTGAGGAGTAGTTGTGGTTGTGAGGAGGAGATGTGACATGTGCATGAACACTGAGGTCAGTGGAAGAATGGTAGAAGAAAGGGGAGGGGGAGGTAAGCCAGAGTAGAAACCCCCCTGCATCCTGTGGTGAGATGACAGGGATGCCCCACCTCCCGCCACACATGGAGGTCTACAGTGGAGCAGATGCTGCCTGTGGGGGGCCCCACGCTGCTCAGGTGACTGTGCCCAAAGGAGCCCAGGATCCCATGGGAAGAAGCAGCCCCTGCTGTTTTAGTTCAGCTCTGGGAGGATTGCAGCATGTGGGGGTGTCCCACACTGGAGCTGCTTGGGAAATGCTGTGGCCCATGGGAAGGACACAATTCAGAGAAATTTTGTGGAGGACTGTACCTGTGGGAGGGGGACCACACTGGAGCAGGGGGAAGAAGTTCCAGAAGTTCAACCCCTCCCCAAGATGGAAGAAGAAGTAGCACTGACTGCACCCCTCATTCCCTGTCACCTGCACTGCTGGGGGGAGGAGATACAGATATTGGGAGCAAAGCTGTGCCCAGGAAGAAGGGAGAAGTGGGGGAGGTGCTTTCAAGATGTGGTAATGCTTCCATCTTCGATGAGGGGAGCTTCTGGAACTTGTTCCCCCTGCTCCATCGTGGTCCCCCTCTCACAGGAGACAGTCCTCCACAAACTTTCTCCAATGTGAGTTCCTCCCAATGGGCCGCAGCATTTCCTTACACTGCTCTGGCGTGGGAGACCAACTTTCTCCAAGTTGAGTCCCTCGCACGGATTGCAGCCCTTCCCATGCTGCTCTGGTGTGGGACACCCCCACATGCTGCAATCCTCCCAGAGCTGAACTACAACAGTGGGGTCTACCTTTTCCCACCAGACTCTGGCCTTCTTTGGGCACAGCACCTTGATCAACCAGGTGAAACAGGCCATAAATGAGTGTCTGCTCCACCGTAGATCTTCATGGGTGGCGGCGGGGGGTGCCGCCAACCTGCCATCTCACCACAAGATACAGGGGGGTCTCTGCTCCAGCACACCTCTCCCCTCCTTTGTTCCTCCATTCCTCCACTGTCCTTGGTGTTCGCACAGCTGCTGCAACTCGTCCTCACAAGTCCCACTCCTCCTCACCACATCCCTTCACCACGTTATTGCAGAGGCACAGTTAATTGGCTCAGTTTTGGTGCAGAGGTGGAACTCACTTAGAGCTAGGGGAGATTTGAGAAGCTTCTCACAGGGGTCCACCCCTATAGCACCCTCTTCTGCTACCAAAAAACCCCACCACTCAGTCAAACTCAGGACAGTGAGTCACCCCTCCCTGTCCTTATCTCAAATTCCAAGCTTGTGCTTATTTTCTCCTTCCCAGTGCTGGAGGGAAAGGGGCGAGTGAGTGGCTGCATGGTGCTTAGTTGTCCTCTGAGTTCAAACCATGACACTGATCCTAGTAACATTTTTAACATTTATTATTCAGCACCAGCTAATTCCCCTGGACAGCTCTTTGGTTTATCACTTGGCAAGTAAATGCCATTTACATCACCTATGGATTTTTGTTTCATTTTGGATTTTCTGTCTTTATTATCTTTCCTCTTTGGTGACCTCTTACAGCTTGAGAACCTGATGTAGCTTCTTGAATCAGAGAGACACACAGAGCACAACAGAAGATATTTGACAATTAATTGAGTATGAAGTGGCCTCAAGTTATCTGTCACCTGAGGGAAATACTGTATTCCTCCAGAACAGTCACAAGCTGTTGGACTTTGAAGATTTAAAGGAAGAGAATGATATGGGAGATTTTGATTAAGGGACCAAGGGCAGATGTTGCCTGAGTAATGGGATTTGTGCTACTCTATTATGTGTAAAACTCAAAACTCAAGATAACATATGACTTTTGTCATTATCCTTTTAATGAAAACTACAGTATGTGGCTGTGAACACAAATCCTGCTAAGTAAACTCAGGTGAATTAGTTCACTGTACACTTGAATTCCAATTACTGTGGAAAAATAACTAAGCAAGAAGTAGTAAAACCACCAAAACACTGAAAAATTTTACAATAATGATATCATCAAGTACTTTTTTTTTTTTTTCACTGTTAGATTTCTTTATTATTCTGCCTGCATTATATAAGAACAAATAATACAAATTTCTATAGCAACACCATCTTTCAGTGAAGTATCTCAATGGATTTCGCAAACATTGACTGACCAAGTCTCACAATTTCTGTGGTACTGGAACAAAGCACAGGTGCCCTTGTGTTACATATGCCTGACTTAGAAATTACAGACAGTATAAGATTTAAGAATAGGGAGAAGAAGCAAAGCTTGGTTTCAAGAAAAGATATTTAATGGGGAGGTAGCTAGTAACTGTACTTTAAGTTTGCCTACTGTTCTAAGGTTAATCACCTCCCTGAGAATTGCTACACAGTTTTTGCAATGACCACTGGTAACACTGGTTTATCAGTTCCTGGAAAAAGTTAATTAAGAACATGTAAGAGACACTTGGAATGAAATTAAAACTGTTTTCTATTCTTCTTAATTTAACCAGCTACCTCAACAAAGCAAGCTATTATTGATTACATGAATTCATAAGAATATAGAACTTTGTTGTTTTGAAGTGTATTGCATTTTAAGAAGTGGTATAGGTGATGAAGTGTAGAATATTAATAGTATTATTAGCTACAGTAGTAATAATAACACCTTATCAAATATATTTATTTACACTACAGCCTATTGCATTAATTCAATTAAGAATTATTTGTATTGGAACATCAGATATTCAATAACACAGTTTTACTGGCATAGTATAAGAGTTCAAGAATTTTGGGGTTTCAGAAGAGAAAATATATCATACTGTACCTTACATTTTTCCTGCTGGCACTGAGTTTCTGGATGTGCTTTCCCATGCTGAATCAGAAAGAAAATGTTCTAATCTATCATTTATGTAGTGAAGTTCTGTATATTTATAACTTCATTTTTATGATTTATAACTTCATTTTTATGTTGCTTCATTATTCACAGGTGCATATCCTTCTAACCAAATCAAAAGATAGTTCTTATTGACTTAACAGTTTTAATCAATTAGTAGACAGGAAATATGATAAGCTAAGTATTCTAATGGTGTCACCATGTTAGGGCAGATAGGTAAATTCCTAGCTTTAAGTTTTCCTTTGAGAATAATTAAAAAAAAAAATCCTACTATGCATTTCAATCAAATTCATAGAGTCATAGAGTGATTTAGGTTGAAAAGGACCTTAAAGATCATCTAGTTCCAATCCTCCCGAAGTGGTGTCCTGGTTTGAGCCCAGAAGGCAACTGAGAACAACACAGCCATTCACTTGCCCCTTCCCCCCTCAGGAATGGGAAGCAAAAATAAAGCAAAAGGCTCTGGAATCAAGATAAGGCCGGGGAGGGATGACTCACCCATTACAGTCAAGGGCAAAAGACAGTCTCACTAGGGGAATTAAAAAAGTAACATCACTTTGATTCAAACACTAACAACAACACTTGACAGACAGTGGGGCAGTGAGAAACATTACCACACCTTAAAACAACAACTCCCCCCACCCTTCCTCTCTTCCCAGGCTCAGTTTTGTTCATGATCTCTCTACCTCCTCCCCCCAGTGGCACAGGTGAGAGGGAATGGGGGTTACGGTCAGTTTGTCTTTCCTTATTCCTCAGGGGGAGTACTACTCACATTCTTCCCTGCTGCAGCATGGTTTCACTCTCATGGGAAACAGTCCTCCATGAAATTTCTCTCGTGTAAGTCCCTCCCATAGGCTGCAACTATTCCCTAGCTGCTTGGGCTTGGATTCCTCCTGCATATTGTAATCCTCCCAGCGCAGAACTACAACAGTTGGGTCTTTGTCCTGGTTTGGGCTGAAATAGAGTTAATATTCCTTTTCAGGGACTAGATGAGTGCTGTGTTTTGGATTTAGCTTTGGGTTTGGTATGGGAAGAATGCTGATAGCACACTGATGTTTTCAGCTGCTACCAAGACTTCAAGGACTCTCCGACTCCTCATATTCTGCCTGTGCGCAAGGGCACAGGGAGCAGGGAGGGAGCACGGACAGAACACCAGACCCTAACTGGCCAATGAAATATTCCATATCATGGAATGTCACGCTCACTGTATAAAGCAGGGGTGGTCGGGAAGGAGCTCTCTCTCGCTTCCGGGATTGTGATTGTGGGATCTTGGTATCTCAGGGTCGCTAGCCGGGAGCGGGCTGGGTATTGGTTAGTGGGTGGTGAGCTATTACATTGTGGATTGCCTGTTTATATATTTCTTTTTTTTTTTTTCTATCATTATCATTGTTCTCATTTTATTGCCATTATTAAACTGTTCCTATCTCAGCCTGCGAGTCTCCCTTCACCCCTCTAATTCCCTCCCCCATTCCCAGGTGGGGAGGGGAAAGGGAGGGTGACTAGCTGCGGTGGTTGGTTGCCGACCAGGCTCAAACCACAACATCCTTCTTCCCACAGAGTCCAGCCCTCCTTCAGGTATACTCACCTGCTGCATGTGGGATCCTCTACATGTCACAGGTGGGCCTCTGCTCCACTATGGACCTCCATGGGTGGAGAGGGGGCAGTCCTGCCATCTCACCATGAGGTATGGGGTGGGGTGTTCTCCCGTGTACTTTCCACCTCACTTCCTCCTTCTTTCTTCCACAGACTTCAGTGTTCACATAGGTGTCCTCCTTGCAAGTCCTCCTTACAACTCCAACTCATCCTTCCAGGTTCTCCTTCTTAAATACATTATTGCAGAGGTGCAGCCACCATTGTTAATTGGCTCAGCCTTGTCCAGAGGCAGGTCTGACTTGGAGCTGAGGGAGCTTTAAGAAGCTTCTCACAGGGGGCCACCACTGTAGCCCCAGCACTGCTACCAAAAACCCCACCACACAAATCCAGCATACATGAGCAGGGACACCTTCCATTAGATCAGGTTGCTCAAAACCCCATCCAATCTGGCCTTGAACACTTCCATGAAAGGGACATCCACTTCTCTGGGCAACGTGTTCCAGTGTCTCACCATCCCCACAGTAAAGAAGTTCTTCCTTTTATCTAACTAAAATATGTCCTCTTTCAGTTTAAAAACATTACCTTTTGTCCTAACACTATACTCTCTGATCCATCTTTCCTGTAGGGACCCATTAAGTACTGGAAGGCCGCTGTAAGGTCTGCCCATAACTTTCTCTTCTCCAGGATGAACTACCCCATCTCTCTCAGCCCATCCTCATAAGGAAGATGTTTCAGCTCCCTGATCATCTTCTTGGCCCTCCTCTGGATCCACTCAAGCAGGTCCATGTCTTCCTGATGTTGGGGGCCCCAGAGCTGAACACAGGACTCCAGGTGAGGTCTCAGAAGAGCAGAGTAGAGGAGGAGAATCACCTCCATCGACCTGCTAGCCACACTTCTCTGGATGTAGCCAAGGATACAGTTGGCATTCTGGTCTGTGAGTGCACATTGTTGGTTCATATTCAGTTTTCCATTCACCAATACCCCCAAGTCCTTCTCCTCAGGGCTGTTCTCAATCCACTCATTGCTTAGCCTGTATTTGTGCTTGGGATTGACCCAGTCCATGTGCAGGACCTTGCACTTGGCCTTGTTGAACTTTATGAGGTTCACATGGGCCCACCTCTCAAGCCTGTCAAAGTCCCTCTGGATGACAACCCTTCCCTCCAGTGTGTCAACCGGACCACACAGCTTGGTGTCATCAGCAGACTGGCTGAGAGTGCACTCAATGCAACTGTCCATGTCTCCAACAAAAATGTTAAGCAATGCTGGTCCCAGTACTGACCTCTGAGGAACATCACTAGTCACTGCTCTTCACTTGGACATCACACTCTTGACCACAACTCTTTGAGTGTGACCATCCAGCCAATTCCTTATCCACTGAGTGTTTCATATGTCAAATCCACATCTCTCCAGTTTAGAGACAAGGATGTCATGCAGGAAAGTGTCACAAGCTTTGCCCAAGTCCAGATAGATTACATCAGTTCTCTTCCCTTATCTAGCAGCACTGTAACCCCATCGTAGAATGCCACCAAATTTGTCAGGCATGATTTGCCCTTAGTGAAGCCATGTCAGGTGTCACCAATCATCTCCTTATATTCCATTTGCCCTAGCAGAGTTTCCAGGAGGATCCACTCCGTGATCTTGCTGGGCACAGAGGTGAGACTGACTGGCCTGTAGTTCCATGGGTCTTCCTTTCATCCCTTTATAAAAAGGGGGGTTATGTTTCCCCTTTTCCAGTCAGCAGGAACTTCACCGAACTGCCACAGATTTTCAAATATGATGGACAGTGGCTTATCCACTTCATCCACCATTTCCCTCATGGCCTGTGGATGCATCTCATCAGGTCCCATGGACATGTACACCTTCAGATTCCTTAGATGGTTTTGAACCCTCTTCTCCTACAGTGGGCAGTTGTTCTTTCTCCCAGTCATTGCCATTGCCTTCTGTGTCTTGGGATGTTTGGCTGGAGCACTTGATGGTGAAGACTGAGGCAAAAAGTTGTTGAGTACCTCAGCATTCTCCATGTCCCGGTTAACCAGGTCTCCCATTTCCATCTGGAGAGGACCCACATTTTCTCTAGTCTTCCTTTAATCACTGATGTACCTATAGAAGCTTTTCTTGTTGCCCTTAATGTCCCTGGACATTTAATTGTATCAGGGCTTTGGCCCTCCTAACCTGATCTCTGGCTGCTTAGACAATTTCTCTGTATTCCTCCCAGACTATCTGTCTCCTATAGGCTTCCTTTTTGTCTCTGAGCTTGTCCAGGAGCTCCTTGTTCATCCATGCAGGCCTCCTGGACAGACTTCCTCTTTGTTGGGATACATCACTCCTGAGCTTGGAGGAGGTGATCCTCAAATATTAACCAGTTTTCTTTGGCTCCTCTTGCCTCCAGGGCTTTTTCCATGTTACTCTACTAAGCAGATTCCTGAAGAGGCCAAATTCTGCTCTCTTGAAGTCTAGGTTAGTGAACATGCTGTGTGCCCTCCTCGCTGCCCTAAGGATCTGTAACTCCACCATTTCATGGTCACTGCAGTCAAGGCTGCCCTTGAGCTTCACATTCACCACCAGTCCCTCCTTGCTGGTGAAAACAAAGTTCATCATAGCACCTCTCCTTGTTGGCTCCTCTATCACTCAGAGAAGGAAGTTATCACCAACACATTCCAGGAACTTTCTGGATTGCTTATGCCCTGCTGTGTTGCTCTGTTGTCTTTCCAACAGATATCAGGCTGGTTGAAGTCCCACATGAGGACCAGGGCTTGTGAACATGAGGCTGCTGCTATCCTATCATCGACATTCAGGTTATAGCCATTATCAGCAGTCATCATTATATGTATATTATATACTTGCAATGTACTTCTATATCTATACACACAGACTCCTTAATATACCAGTGATAGTAATTACAGAGATTCCCACATTCACCACTGTTATGACTGAATATACATTTTATAAAAGAAGGTTCATTTTAAAGGAATATTTGATTGCTCAATGGTGTTTCAGTTTCTTGCTGGTTTAATCCAGTGCAATTAAAGGGAAGGTACTTGAATAAGCACATTTGACATTCCAAAAATTACTGAGCAAAGTCCTCAAATTATGAGTAGCAGATGCAATCCAAAATGTTATGGCAACATGAAATTTTCTGGAAGTACTGTTTCAAGACAGTACAGTAATAGACAATTAAGAATCATTTCAAAAGAGACTTCTAATAAAAGTGAAAACTAGGATGACTACTGAAAAGACGTGATTGCCTAACAAGAGTGGTTTCTCAGATGGATTTTGCTACATATTAGGAAATTTACATATGCAGCAACAACAGGAAATTAAAGTAATTATATTTATACATGTCATGGTTTGAGCCTGGTTGGCAGCCTAATAACATGCAGTCTCTCTCTCCCCCTTCTCTTCCATCAATGAGAAGGGACAGAGAACCAGGCTTGGGGTTAAATATAGGACTGGTATGGGGAAAAAATCAATAATCTGATACCATTTTTGGACCAAGTTGTTCATGTTTTCAAAATTCTAGCATAGAGATCAGAAGCATGGCCATCTGAAATTACTTCAGCAATTCTAACAAGCCTCTCTTCCATCACATTTTTCTGGAGCAATAATTTATGCTATTAGGTATCTGTCAGTTCAACCTATAGATGGTTGTTCTTATCAAGAAATTTCTATCTAGATGTCAGTGATACATCAGTGGTACTTAGTGAAAGGACAGGAGGTAGTGGGTGCAAACTGAAGTACAGGGAATTCCAATTAAACTTAGAAAATGCTTTTTCACTCTGAAAGTGGTCAAAACCTGTCACAGATTGCCCAGAGAGGTTGTGGAGTCTCCATCCTTGGAGTCTCCATCCTGTGGTTCCTTCAGAACCTGACCTGATGTGGCCCTGAGCAACCTGCTCTGGGTGATCCAGCTTTGAGCAAGGGGGTTGGATTATACCATCTCCCCAAATTCCCTTCCAATCTCAGCTATTCTGTGATTCTGTGATATTCTGACACCATGGATTTGCTCTCAGAAATTAAAAACTCATGTTATGCAGGTAAATGTAAGCCATTTCATTTGCAGAATCCCCCATATGGTTCATATTATACACAATTTACTTCTGCATTGATAGCAAATAATCTGTTCAGGGAAAAAAAAAAAAGTTGTATGTCATTCAGTCAAATTCTGTGCCCCAACTAATTCACCCTTCAAAAAAAGAGCCTCAGTATAGGCAGGAAAAAGGCATGATATCTCCCCTAATGATTTCATACATTTACATTTCAAAGACGTGTCCACCATTTTAAGCTTCATGATTCTGTTAGGCTCAGAGAAGCCAAGGCAAGGGGGTGATGTAGCAGCTACACTGTTCATTATGTCAAATAAAAAAAGTGAGTAAAATACTCACTGAAGACAAACATATATAATTGGTATATGATGGCTTATGCCTTGAAATACAAGTATTCTAAAGTGATTGGGTTCATCTTATATGTGGAATGTATCCAATGTAATGAAAAAGAACTCTTTCATGGTACACTCACTGGAGTGTCCCAAATCTTACTGGCATCTGCATAATCCAGAAATGTTCAGGACTCATGTCTGAAAAGTCTACATGTTCAGTTTCCTTCCTGATTTTAAAACTCTTCCAGTTATCAGCCTTTCTCCAGAATTTGAGTGATACTTTGTAGCACAGTTTGTCCCCTAAAAGGTGTGATCTATGTTTGAATTTTTAAAAATACCTTTTTAATAAAAAATTGCTGGAAAATTAACACATTTCTGTGAGTAATAACTAAGAAAGACATCAAATTCTTAATGCACTCCTTAGTGTTGCTCTTCCAGATTTGTGATAAACACTTATCTGAACTAATTCATCCAGATACATACCAGAAAGTTATTCAGTTTTATTATATTATTGCAGTATTATAATAACTATGTAATTGAGCCATAGGTTAGATCTAGAATTAACAGTAAGGAAAGGACCATTTTTAGGGATTTTAATTTGTTCTTGAAACTGTGTGAAGTTGTGGATAAGCTTGAGAATCTTTCTGGTCTGGTAAGAATATTAATACCAGCCCATATTCATCATAGACTAGGGAATTTCCAAAATGCCTCAAGAGAAAAAAATCCAACATACTTCCCACACACTTCTTTTTAGTAATTGCCTACTCCTTCCAAAGTTGTCTAAAATCTCAATGCAAATGTTACAAAAACTGATTAGGACTTCTAGATACATATCACTGTGTATAAAAAAGTTCAGATAATACTACCAATAGATGCATGAGCACAGTCAGTATCTCATAGCAATAACATTTATAACTCACCAAGACC
Source organism: Tyto alba (assembly GCF_018691265.1). Classification (NCBI taxonomy): domain Eukaryota; kingdom Metazoa; phylum Chordata; class Aves; order Strigiformes; family Tytonidae; genus Tyto; species Tyto alba. The sequence continues at coordinate 32,141,376 of NW_024881327.1, forward strand.
TCATGCCACTTCACACTTTGCTGTTTATCAAGAGCTATGTAATGATAATCTTTAAGGATTTTCTGGCTATTTAACAACCCATTGGTGGGGAAGGAATGACAAAGTTAAAGAACCATAACAGAAGATGACTTGCTGATAATGTCCTTTTTTTTCCTGAAATAGTAGAGTATGTCTAATATTTTTATGCAGTCTAGAAATGACAGTAGTAAATGAGGAGCATGACAGTCTTTTAAGTATCTTTCTCCTTATCAATAAGGAGAGCTGTAGATTACAATAAAAACTAGCCAGAATATGGTGAAAATATAATAAAAAACTGTCTAGTCTTTCATAAAATATTTTGATTAAAAGCAGTGGACACACAGTTTTGAACAGGTCATAATTTTCTCCAGTGATTTTCCAAACTTGCTGTCTCTTTTTTTTTTTTTTTTCAGAAGAGATACAGCTTCCCTTTTTCATGGAGAATTCTGAATCAAATTTATACCATTTAGGTGAAGAGGTATGTTCATGTGCTTTCTACATACACTTTAATAAATCTACTAATGGTCCTGCTAAGTGTAATGCTTTTTTGTTTTTACTAATTGTAGTTAATTCACTCTCTTTTATGAGGATATTTTAAAAAATACTTAAACCACAAGCATTTTCACTGGGAGAATGAAGTCTTATATATTTCTCATATGTAAAGTCCAGCTCTGCTAATATTTGTTAAAATTGGACTCAGTTCATAGATTAACTTTTTTTTTTCTTTTAATAATAAATATGACAATTTTTCCTATATTTTCATATTTCCTGCATAGGGTAGACCATGAACTTTCATGCAGTCATTTTCATTAAACTAAATAAATAGTAGCCAAACTGGAATACAGTAGTTAGAATCAAGTCAGTCTGTCAAAGGCAACTGATAAAATAGATCCGGTGTTTGGGACCACAACCCTAAAACCACAATGAAAAAACAATAATGAAAACCCTATAATTCTAAATGCGAAAAATTGTGCTTGAATGAATTTGAATATTGCATTGAAAATTATTTATAATCAACTAATGAACTAAAGTATTACCAGGAAATACATTTGATAAACAGATGTTTTATAATCAGAATGAATGTAAGTATTTATGTTCACAATATAACTATATATCTTAAGGTGATAGCTTTGACATTATTATGAAGTATGGCAGCTCTCAATTTTTTTAGTTCCTTTTTTTTTTTTTCAATATCCAGTTGCTGTTTCATTTACATTATTATATAGCATTATTAATGAATCTCTGTTACTAAATGAAACATTTCATTGTGCATAAGATGGTTAATCATATCCTAAATTCCCTATAAGAAAAATTTTTATTAAAGAATTAAAAAAGAGATGATGAAAGATCAAAAGTAGATTCTTAGTTGCTCAGAGAATCTTGAAGTACTATAGAGTGAGTTTGCAGTATAAGCAGGATAATGCTGAAAATTAGTTCCTTATTAAAGTAACAGATCTTTAATGCATATGTACAGGCATGTATGTTAACAATTTAAAGTATTTTTATTTAAAGATTGTTGAATATTGATATCTGTTGTTGTGTGGAACTGGAAGATGAATCAATGAGAGAATCAGCTCTAGATAATAGAGAAGTGTCAGATACGATGGAGCAAATACAATAATGGCAAGGGAGCTGTTTATCTTTCCTATCCCCTGTCCTTAAGAAGTAGTGAGAAAGCACAGTCATGAGCTGAAAAAAAAAAAAAAAAAAAGAGCTTTGAGAAGAGCTAAAGGCAAAATGAATTTTAATTAGACAATCAAAACAAAGATCAGCATGTACCTCCTGTAAGAAGTAAATGAGCAATAAATAGATATGATCAGATTGCTACATCTGTTCTTGTATTTATTCTACGTTTATTTGAATAAATAGACATTTCCTATGTAAGTAGTTTTATTTCTTGATAAAGACTATGTTCTGAGTCTTTGCTAACTTGTGCTTCATTTTTCATCTTAATCAAATTTTAGTAATTTGTGAACCAGTTACAGTTCATGGCTTTTAAACTTTTTTCTGCTTCATTCTCAGTAGCCTCAGTTTTCCCAAGGTCTCTAACAGGGCCTCTGCTGAAGATTTCTTTGGCTCTTGTACTGTTTGTTTCTCCCCTCTACTTTCTTTCTTGTTAGGTCTGTCCCAAACTCTTCCATTCTGTCTGTCAAGTTTAAAGATTTGGAGACAGTGATGTCTTCGGTTTCCAGGAGGAGGTTTTGTCGATAAGGCCTCTGAGGCCCCACTTACAGTTTCTGTTGTCTTTATGTAATTTATGGCTCAGAATCTCCCTAAAAACAGTGGGTCAAAGCCTTGTCTATACTGTCTTGTCTTGTACTGTCCTGGGGACAAACTTTGTTACTTTTAAGACTTTGGGTTTTTAACTTTCTAGTAATCTTCTCTGTCTTTTCTTCTTAATGCCTTTCTGATGTTATAAGTACCAAAAATCACAAACACACAAATCAATGTACTGTGAGAAAGATGGACAGCCCTATGGTGGTGTTTTACCTGCATGAGGAGATGGTTCCATTGTTGAAAACTGTCGCATATGCTCAGTTGGGAGAATTTTCTGTGGTAAAGGGAGAAGAATCAGCAAGGATAAAAAAAACCCAAATCCTGTAGCATGGTCAGAGATGAACAGAGATGATCAGAGATGAACAGGTTGAGCTAAGAGTTTGACCAAAGAAGATTTTTCTACTCTGATGTCATATCTAAGAGTAAGGGTCTGCTGTGTAAAGATAACAGTGAGTTAAGTGGAGTTACATTTACAAGATCTATTTTGTATTGAACATATTTATTTGTTTGCTTTCTCTTTAGGAGTTAATTGTATGTATGGAGTTCTATTCTGATAATAGCTAGGTTTCTGGATTCAAAGCCCCTGTGGTGTTATTCTGTATTTCTCATTAAAGTGCAGTCTTTGTACATATTGCTGTACTGATCCATAGTAGTACAGTTCTCTTGTTCTGTGGATTTGGTTAAGTTGTGCATATTGGTAGGCAGAGTGTTATTTAAAAAACATGTAGGTTCAGCAACATGAAAACATTTGGTTTGTCTGGTAGAACAGAAAACCTGTTTTAAGTTCTTCCGATATTTTTTTAGCAAGATTTCAAATGGACTGTGAGCTCCAGATAAGAAATATTTTATTGATTCCATCTTATTTTTACAGCTTTATTGCTCTGCTATGGTCTCAATGAATCTAGTCATGCAAAACCTGGAAAGCTGTATGGCACTTTCATCAGATTATATGAAATAGATGTACAAACAGTGTGTATGAAAAAAACAAAAACAAAACCAAAACCAAACCTCTACCTAGTACTGCTAATTAAATACAGACTTTATAGTCCATGATACTCCCATAAAGTCATTACTTTGGAAAGCACATTCTTGAAAGATACCCAAGGATCTGGTCCATCTTATAGCACTATGATGTTTTGATGACTGCATCTGTGACAATCTTTGGCCAGATTAGACATTCTGGTATTGAGTAATCTACCTCAAAATTCAGTCTGAATAAATTCTGAATTTTACAGTCATCTATTGTTGTCTGCCATGGTTGCAGTTGTTTAAGACCAAAAACTCTATGGCAGACAAACCAAACTTAACTTGGGGAAAATTAATTTAATTTACTGCTAATTAAAATAGATTCAGATAATGAGAAACAAAATTCAAACATTTGAATAAGAAAGTTTAACAGGTCTTTCCAGATAACTTCAGTTGCATATTGAAACTGAAGTGTTCAAAATACAGTAAAGAAAATTGAGGTTGTAAAAAGAGAATGATTTCCCAATGCTGCACAAATGAGAGGAGAAAGACATGGGTTTAGGTTCTGCATGTTTCTCTTCAGCATTTCATTGGGTGCAGGTGGTGAGGTGCTGACAGTGGGGCTGCAGGGGTGGCCTCTCTGAGGAGAGGCTGGGGCTGCCTTGTGCCACACACAGCCAGTTCCAGTTGGTTCCAACCAGCTCCAACTGGCTCCACAACAGACCTGCTGCAGTCAGCAAAGCTGGTGCTGCCTCTGTGAAAAGGTATTGCAGAAGGGGCAAGAACACCAGAGAACAGTGAGGAATGAAGAAACAAAAGTGTGAGAAATAGTCCCATGAGCAGCAAGATCAGAGAAGAAGGAAGGGGAGGTGCTCCAGGCATGGAACACCAGGTATTACTCAGCAATCTGTGGAGGACGCCATGCTAGAGCAGATGAACATACCCAGAGGATTGACAGCTTGTGGAAAACTCATGCTGGAGCATGGAGGAAGGGTGAGAAGGGGAAAGTGAGTGGAAGAGAGATGGCAACCCCACCATCCCGTCTGTGCTGCTTGGGGTGGACATAGAGGAGTTGAAAGTGAAAGAGGGAAGTTGAGCTTGAGCGAGGGGCGAGGAAAGGTGTTTTCATGTTTAGCTTTTTGTTTCTTGCTGCCCCAATCTACTTGAATTGGTAGTAAATTATATCAATTCTCCCCAAGTTGAGTCTGTTTTGCTTGCGATAGCAATTGGTAAGCGATCTCTGTCTTTATCTTGATCCATGACCTTTCTCATCCTGTTTTTTATGACCATCTTGTGGGGAGTAAGTGAGAGGTTGGGTGGGTGTTTGGCTGTTAGCCAGGTTAATCTACCACAAGTGTATACACACTCCTATCAGCCCTGCAGGTAGAAAGCTGGGGTGGTTAAAGAAGCAGACCAATATAGACTTGATTGGTAAGGAAATATTGAACTGGCCTGATATATTTGATCTATATTGTGGAACAGTTTGGACTTTTAACATGGAAGACTTTGAAAGAAATATGACTATGTATTATAAATATGACTATGTATTATTTTACAAAGATGATAAACTGTTCTCACCCATAAACAGCATGACATGTTAAACATCTAGTATAAACTACATGTATTTTGTGTATATAGATATGAAAATGCTGAGTTTTGGGAGTCCTTAAAGTAGCCAGAGAAGGTAACTGCTCAGTTACATTACTATTTGATATATCTTGAAATACAAGTTTATTTCATACATTAAAAGGATAAACCAGTAAGTAACTATATAAACAATATTTTGCCCAGATATCTTTGATTGATGTTGTATTTGCTCTGACCTTGTACTTTTCAGAGCTACATAAAAGTATTTATAAAAGCATGTGGTCACAAATTTACCAAAATGAATGAGAAGTCAATTCTCACAGACAGACTTTTTTTTTTAACTCAGTTTAGATACTTTGTTGTTTTTTTTTTTTTTTTTTTTTTTTGTTTTGTTTTGTTTTGTTTTGTTTTGTTTTGTTTTGTTTTTTGCATGGATACACATTTATTACTCTTAAAAGAGATTTGGCAACTGATCCTGGCACTAACAAAGGAAATTTTACTCCAGCCACAATGAATACATTTATGAGTTCCTATTCAGATATTTACATAATCATTATAGAAAAAGGATTTGATAGAATTTGTATGTGAAATATTTCTGATTGTTCCTCATTAGTGTTGAGTTAAACATGGATTTACATTTTTAACTATATCAAGTTATCTCTCTCTGCATTTGACACAACTGCTTTAAAAACAGATATATATGGACCAAAATTAATATTTTTCATAGAGAGTAACTTTATTTTCTGTCTGACTTGTATTAGAAGTCTGTTTTGTACATGTTCTATGGCTTGTATAAAATGCACAAACTAATGAGGCTCATCATTATCATGCTATTGTCATTTCAAAGCATTGAAATGCAAAAATTAGCATTATCATTAGTTCCACAAGTTTTTTCCACATAATGAAAACAATTAATCAGTATAAACTGAATGTTTCAAGTCACTGGCAAGGAATGAATTCATAGACTTCTTGCAAGTAGAATTTGTACAATATTTTTACTTCCTCCATTATGCAGGTGCAGGTGTTAAAATTTTTAATGTCTTTTCTTGTGTCCAGACATAAAAAATGAAGGGAAAAGGGAGCTCATTCAAGCCATTTGCTTACCCTAAAGAAGGATCAGCTTCTCCCTCAGTCCAGGTTAGAATATATTTAGATATTTTTAACGGTGATATTTATAGCTCTGGAAAATAATTGTTTCTTTAGGATATGTATTTCTATGTTTTTGTTCTTATTGGAGTTAAACCTATTTGTCTCTCCATGGTCTTGGGAGCAGTTTATCCACTTACTCCTCATAGTTCATCATGTTCTTTCCTAATTCTTCTCCCTAAGCTTAGCAGGCATCATTCATTCAATCTTTCTTCAATGATGATGTCTTACAGGACTCTGATCCTTCACATTTCTCTCTCCTGACTATCTCCAACTGATGCCTAAGACCAAATGAAACACTCTAAATGAGGCTTACTAATGTGAGAGAAAAAGATTACTTTTTATGTTGCAAACCTAGCATGAGATCTCCCTTCTGTGTAAGATGACATTTCAACTTCTCTTCAGTTTATATGTACTAAATTCCCAGGTTGCCTCTGAACTACTGCTATCCGGCTGATTACTCCCCACTGTATGTAAGTAGTTTATTTCTTTTTCTCGGATGTAGAGTGTGTTGAACATTCTGACTTCTGCCCTGCTTCCTCCTGCATGCCACTCCCCTGGCTGGTCTGTCTCGGACTTTCCATTCTAGTCCTCTCCTCTAGTGCTCTCTATGGCTTTACTTCATGTGCCGCTTTTGTAAGTATTACATTTATTGTACCATTTACAAAAGTAATAATCAAAATAGATCCTTGCCTTGGAGAACCACTCTTGATATAGCCTTCCCTTTTGACAGGGAACTACTACTAACTGATTTTCAACTATAGTTTTCAGCTGGTTTACACCCCTTTCATCTGCCCCATGCTTTTCTATCTTGTTTATCAGAACATCACATCAAAAGAATTAGGAAAGTCAAGTTATGACATCTGCTGCTTTTCCTCTCAAGGGTCTCCTATCATGTCTGAGAGGGAGATTAGATTGGTTGACAGTATGTGTTCATGATAAATCCATGCTGACTTCTCATCTCTTTCAGCTTCTCCCTGTACCTAAGGCACTTTGTTCTAGTACTTATTTTTTTTTAGGAACTTATTTCAGGCAAGATCCTAGAAACATTTGGTTCTTACCTTTTAAAGATGAGATGTATGATGTCACTTTTACTTTCTGAAATTTCAAATGGACTTTAGAATTACTCCAAGACAACTGCTAAAGGCTCCCACTTTATATCAACAGTTCTAGGGATCTTTGGTCTGCATCAGCTTAAACAGACCTTGAAATACATAAACTATATAATACTTTCTAAACTATTGTTTTATTGTTGTTGCCTACTCTTACTACCTGATCCAATGTCAGGGTAGGTTTTGATATGATCCCAAGAACGAGATTAAAATACAAATGAGATCAAATACCGTACGTCCAAACCAGCTTTTTATTATCAAAAAGTGGAAACTATAGTAGCAATAGGACAGAGAGGAAGAAAGACAGAAATTGATCAAACAAGCAAGATAGAATTGCAAGAATAGTCACCACTATGAATCCACAGTGCCCTGGGGCAGGGTGCTGTGCCCAAATCTCTCAAGGTTTTGGTGGCGGGGAGTGGTGGTCCTACGTGCCGGATTTGTCTGGATGGCCCTTTTTATACCCGTTCAAGGCTGCGGTTTCCTTGATGATGCATGTACCTGCAGCCCCCTCACACCCTGGCACATGCACACACACTTCACACCCGTCCCACTCTTCACTCGACATCGCAGGGTTACATTTTGGCAGGCTTCTCTGTGACCTTGCAGTCGTCCTTATCAGCTAGCAGTTGAGGTAAACAACTTAATGCAAATAGTCCATAGTTCAACTTCGCACAATCTTTGAGACAAACAGTTCATAGTTCAGTCTCTCACACCATCCTGTGGCTCAACAACTGCTTCAGCACCCATGGTGGCTTTAAGAAAAGGCAGTTATCACATAAAGCCAGAAAAGAGTATTTTATACAATTTGTAGAACTGGTGGTATATATTCACGTTTAACACCATCGGGTGAAACAATGGGTACAAATTGGTTCAGAAAGTGTATCAAACTTTCTGCTAAGTCTGAAATATTTCTTTCAATGTTGTAAATTTTACCTACAAGATTTCACAATATAAACCAGAGAGAATAACTTGTAAAAAGTTATTAAGTGCTTGATCCTTTACTTCTGGTTCCCCAAAATCTACCACAGATTACAGGAATTTTGAATGTTTAGCCATTGCAGGACAAAACCCTCAGAGGACTGCAAAACACTTCTTCTTTTCTGTACTTATTCTATTTATGTATTCAATTTACTTTATTTGGCTTTTAAATTACTATCTATAATGTGAAACTAAACTAAACTCACACCACTAATAACTCCCCTTTTCCCCCAAAACAGTGATAAAAAATTAAATGGACCAAAAACATATCCAGGAAGTGTAGCTGTCACTTCATTATAAAACTATGGTGCAAAATTGAGATTTATACTGGTCAGAATTGTAATAGCAACTGGAAGTTTACACTGAAGAAATGACTGCAAGTATTGCTTCTCCTCAATAACAGAAAAATCAAAACTGATGAGGCACTTGTTTTCTTGTTTAATGAGAGATCATTCAGTGTGCATAAAAATGACAGAAATACTCTAAAAGAATCCTCTGTACAGTAACAACTGTACTGCTCAACTACAGTCACAGTCCCTGAAATCAGGAGAGCAGAAAAACACGTGCCTATTACTTATTTTATGCTTAAATTCTACTCCTATGAATGGGCTGGATACATGTTCAAGTGCTGTCAACTGGGATTCTTGCTGGAATTGGAGTTTTAAAAGATAATACAGTGGTGAGCTTCTTTTCATTGTACTACGATACCAATTTTATCTAATCTGTCTCTGCTCTCCACAATATTATCCTAATACTTCCTAATAAAAAAGAAAACAGGCATAAAATAACTAGGATAACCAAAGATTACATAATAAATATGCTACAAAGTGGGAGGAAAATATATTGCAACGTAAAGCTCTGTAGTGTTGCACAATCAAGAAACCATTCCAGGTGCTCTAAAACACAAGTCCTACTGTACAACACCAAGTTACTTCTATATACCTGAAAAAGATTGGGAAATAACAAATTAAGCCTCTATTACATTAAGCATTTGAAAATATAAATAAGCGGTAATGTGTTTCGCTGCTTTTGCAGAACACCATATGTATGTTCTTTCACTGCTCTAATTGTCATTGCTTGTGAAAGAAAATGCAAGAGGTTGGGGTTTTGAAAACTCTCATCATTGAATTCCTTCAGACTTACAAAGTTACCAGTTTTCACGCTGACTCACAGTATTATCTTTGAAAGTAAAACAAACTCAACTAAACTCAGATTCTTTAAGAAATCAAAGACTCCATCTTGGTTACAATATTCATACTTCCAAGCACACCTTTCATCTTTCCACACACAGTTACATCCCCACATACTTTGATTGTTACCAGATCAAAATTCTTTGAACAGCATGCGGATTCCATTTTGGTGTTGCCATGCTCATTGGTATACTCAAATAATGTGATTTTTGCTAGTGGTATTGCCTTGCATGCAAGAAGTCAGTTGGGGAATCAAACCCATCATCCCTCATAACTGATTTACAACCCTCCCCACTAGGTCCGTTAAGAGGTATTTTACCCAGCTGCCATTGGAAAGCTTAATATGGGTTGAATTCCATCTAAGGCTACTACTACAATCAGAATGTCTACAGTAGTGGTCCCAGCAGTAAAAACCTGGAGACAATGTACAATTGCATTTACTCATTCCAACACTGATTCCATTAGTTTAGGTGTGGTTAAAACAATATTCACCCTGAGTATTCATTTTGTCTAGTTTCCCAATAGATGTACTCACTAGCCATGCAGGGGAAACAGGAACAACAGTCCGTGGCCAGCTTTCCAAACCAAAAGGCCCACCACACACCCAACAATTAGATTAAAAGTATTGGCTATTTCTTGGCCTAAACCAACAAATTCTTAAATATTAAAACAATCAGCATCAAAACTACACAGACAATCAACAGTTCCATATGTTCTGGGCAAGCTTTGTAGTCTTCACCAACAGAGAAAAGAAAGTAAACTTGGTCTGTTTCAAAGGACCGGAAACAAATTGTTATGAGAAAGATGGGACAATCCACCTTGTATTAATCATAGGTTCCTTCCCATGAGCATCTTTTGCCCTCCTGTAAATCATCAAAAGGGTAGCTTCACCCCCCACGAACACCTGATCTTACCCTTGCATCCTTTTGCAAGGCACTCATTCTATCAACTACACTACAAAATTACAGCAGTCTCCCTGAGCCCAGTTCACACCAGGCATAGAGTCTCCTCACATTATGTTTTTCCTAAAAAGTCAAAACTTCTTTCCCCAACGGAGGACTAGTTACAGTTTCATCCTTCACTCATCTTGTACAAGGTGGGGAAGACGTCATCTTGGGAAGGCAGCAAGTGAGTTTTTCACAAGCCCTCGCCCTGACATTCCTGCGAGGTTTCACATATACAGAAACAGTGTGGCACTCCATTCTCAAGGGATCCTGTCTGTGACGCCACTTACAAATGTCCTGATCCAATGTCTGGGGAGGGTTCAGTATGATCCCAAGAATGAGATTAAAACACAAATGAGATCAAATACGGTACATCCAAATCAGCTTTTTATTTTCATAAAGTGAAAAATATAGTAGCGATAGGACATAGAGGGAGAAGAAAGACAGAAATCAAGCAAGAAAGTGGAATAGGATTGCAAGAACAGTCACCACCATGGATCCGGAGTGGGTGGGCGCATGGTGTGTCCAAATCAGTGGCAGTCCCACATGCTGGGCTTGTCCAGACAGCCCTTTTTATTCCCGTTCAAGGCTGTAGTTTCCTTAATGACAGCATGTACCTGCAGGACCCCCCCCCCCCACACTCCTGCACATGCACACACACTTCACACTTGCCCCGCTCTTCACATGATGTTTCAGGGTTAGATTTTGGCAGGCTTCTTGGTGACCTTGCAGTCCTTCTCAGCTGGCAGTCCTTGAGGTAGGCAACTTAAGGCAAACAGTCCATAGTTCAACTTCACACGTTTTTTGAGACAAACAGTTCATAGTTCAGTCTCTCACAGTATTATGATTTTTTTTTTTCTTTTAATTTACTGGTGAAATATTTATAAGTAGATATATAGCTGTAATATGCAAAGACAGTCTCATCACATCTCAGCTTTCAGGTGCTTTATTTCAGCTTTCCTTTTTATAGTCTCTTCCTAAGATGAACAAAATTTACACAGAATAATAAACTATAATTATGTATATAATTATGTATATAATTATGTATATTGTGTATATTATTATGTATTTAAAATAAGCTTTTGGTCATGTACAATTTACATAGACTATTACCTTTTGCTTGAACTGTAGTAATTGTTTGTACAAAAGTTAAAACTTGTTTAAGGTTTACATTGTCCACATATTCTTTAGATGACTGATGCACTTGCCCAAAGTTATTAAGTTTTATTAGATAGGAGTTGCTTATGTTTGCCAGATAGTTTGATTTCTTTTTAGAAGTCATAATCTCTAGAGAAAATGCATTTATTGGTGAATTTAAGGTAAGATATTATCTAATTCAGTCTTTTCATATGCAACATATATATTACATCAAGTTGACAGTATTTATAATTGTAAATAATTAAAAATGTTTTCTGAGAGACTCGCAAAAACAAACCAGAGTTACATCCCAGATCATGTTATCAAACTGTATCCTGAATTAAGGATTGAAAATTATATAGAGTTGCATGTTTAAAAGACTACAGTATTATTTGTGTTAATATTGTTGTGAAGATAAGAAATCAGTCTGGATTCATACTAGAAAGAATGTGATTTAAAAAAAATAATATTGAAGTAACATTACTGAATTGTTTAAGAGTTTGGGCAAGTGAGAGCTACAAGTTCTTAATATATTTAAAGTACGGGAAATTGTTCGCAGTCTTGGAGCTGTAAGAATAAATGGTATTTCATCTGAAGATATAAAATCCAAAGTTAACATACTCATCTAAGTGTAGACTAAAACAGAATCAAGAGATCTTCTCTTAATCCCTTACTGTGGAAAATTGTTTGAACCCTGATTACAGAAGTAAATATTGATATTTATTTAATATTAACCTAAGATTGATGTCTTTTATAATTTACAAATGCATATTTTAATCACTTTGCAGCAGCAATCTCTCTGACAATAGTACATGTGTATACCTCTAAGATGTCTGAATACTAAGGCCTAATCTCAAGTATGGCATCCTTCTAAGATATGAATTGAGTGGAGTGACCTATGTTCAAATTTGTAAAAATAAATTTGAATGGGAAATTCTACTTCAAGGGAAATAAACAGGGACTTTTTTTTTTTTTTTTCCCTTCTGATCCATCTTTATTTCTACTAATTCAAAGCTGCTACTACCCTGTACACAGATCCTTGAAAGGCTTCACTGGAGTAGTGTCAAGTGGGTTAGGCCTGGCTAAACTGTTGGTTTAAAGCATGATCAAGTTTCAGAAACATACAGAATTCCAGTGGTTTGCATTCAAGGCAGTTTATTAGCAGCTCATGAGTCAGTCTTACTGTTGCAATAATACTTGAATTTATTGTATATTGCAGACAGGGGTTGACTTAATCCCCACACATCGCTGACCAGATCTGACAGTCTATTCAGAGGTGTGAAGCAATACATAGTGCTGTGAGAGGACAAATAGATTCAAAGAAATACGTCACTTTTAACTCTTGTCCTTATGAGTTCTCTTTTCCTGTGGCTTCATATCTAAGTAAAGGTAACATAAGGAGGTTTTTTTTTTTGTCTTTTTTTTTTTCCAAACTGTTCTGAAGTGCTGTTCAGCTGGGGCCTGGCAGTATTAAGTTACAAAGCAAGCAGCTCTCTTACCCCAATGATTTTGTATTACACCTTTATTTCACAAGTTAGTCAATATAAATGCATCCTTTATACCTTAATCTACACACTTTCATTCATCTGCATTTGCTAGTGACAGACATTGATAATGTAATTGCATATAATAACCGAAAATTAGGTATATGGAGAGTATAAATGCTATGAAAATAAAATTGATAATGATGTAATAGATGGTACAAGGGGCTGCTAATCCTTTTAAACATTGTTTTATTAAACCTGTTAATAACAAGAAATGGTCAAATTGCTATATGATTGTTGCTGTAAACTATATTTCTATTATATCTAGATATGTATTTAGAATTATAGAGTCATGTAAATTAGAAAGGACCTTCACAGGTCACATAATCCAAAGCAGTTGGACTACAAAGCAGTTAGAGGAGGATCATGGTTTTGATGTTATTCTACCTGTCGAGTTAACCTACTGGCAGTTTGCTCATCCCTCTTATTTTGCACTTAACTTTGACACTGTGGGGAGGTTTGAAAGGAAAAAGAAGTATGAGATTTCAAGGAAGAAAATTTCTGGAAACAATTTTTTTTAAAGGTTTATTGCATTTTGCATCTTGGAGTGGTTTTCTGTAGTTCAGTAGTTAGGGGTGCCTGCACACTTCTCCCTCCTTGATCCATCTCTGTTCCTGATTGTGTCATTAACTGATTGTTTGTTACAAAATCTATAATAAACTGCTTCAGTCCTGGCTTGATTAAGAACAGAAAGGCTGAGCATTTTTTCCTGTGGCAGGTAGTGAACAGTGCTCTGCTGTGTACTTGTGCAGATACCTGTCTGCAACTTCCATTTGCTGCAAAGGCAGAACCAGTGGCAGGAGTATGCAGTGGTGACGGTGGTCACCAGATGAGTGACACTTGTTGGGAGATGTTCTGATGGCCTTGTAGTCTCAAAAGACCTGGTAGAGTGTGCATCACCCCACAGTGTCAGGCACGTGCATGCAGTTGCCATTAGCTGTTTAATTGCTTCTTAGCACAGTGGACAGTGTCTGCAAACAAATTAGTATGTAGTTTGCATGGCAGAGGCTGTGGAATTTAAGGTCCTGAGAGGACTGAGAAAAGCAATACCAGATTTACAACTCTGGATTTCAGAAGAGCATATTTCAGCCTGCTCTGGCAGCTGCTAGGGATGATCCCATGGGAAACTGCCCTTGAGGGTAAAGGGGTCCAGGAGACCTTGCACACCTCTTTCAGGACACAAGAATCATCCCTTACTGTCAAGCAGGTGAGGCAGAAGGTGAGCATGGATAAACATGGAGCACCTGACTGAGCTCAGACATGAAAAGGAAATATATAGATGGTGGAAGCAGAGATGGGCTACGTGGAAGGGGTACAAAGACATTGCACACTCATATAGAACTGGAGTGAGGAAGGCCAAAGGTCATCTGGAGCTGATGTTGGCAAAGGAGGCATAAGGCAGTACAAAAGGTTTCTCCAAGTACACTGTCAGAAGAAGGAGAGTTAGGAATGGAGTGGGCCTGTTGCTCAGTGGGGCAGGGAACGTGGTGACAAGGATCAAGGAAAAGGTTAAGGTATTCAGTACTTTTTTTGCCTCACTTTTCTCTGGTAGTGCTTGTTCTCTGTCCCCTTGGGTTCCTGAGCCTCTAAACAGAATCTGTGGGAGTGAAGCAGTGCCCACAGTATAGGAAGAAAGAGTTAGGGGTAGTTTAACTCCCTTGGAGGTACACAAATCTGTGGAACTAGATGGGACACATCCAAGGGTGCTGAAGGTTCTTGATGATGTTTTTGTGAGGCTCCTCTCTGTCATCTTCAAAAGGTCATGACAATCAGGGACTAGATGGGTAAAAAAAAAGCAGACATCACACCCATATTCAAGAAGGTCAAGAATGGGGATCCGGGTGGCTACAAGGCAATCAGCCTCACATCCCGTCCCTGTGAGGTTTATGGAGCAAATCCTCTTAGAAGCTATTTCTAAACACGAGAACAAGAAGAGGGTGATTTGGATTAAGCATTGATCAAGGGCAAATCCATGATCACCAGATGGAGTCCACTGTTAGCATGTTTGTGGACAACATCAGACTGAGTGGAACAACCACTACAGCGTAGAGCAGGAGTGCTCTTCAGAGGAATCTGGACAGACTGGAGAAGTGGGCTGACAGGAACCTCATGGGGATCAGCAAAACAAGTGCAAAGTCCTGTACTTGGTATGGAATCATGCCATGCAACCATACAATCTTGGGGATGACTGTGTGGGAGACAGCTCTTCAGAAAGGGTCCTGGGTGTCCTGCTGGACAACAAGTTGAATGTGAATTGGCAGTGTGCTCTTGCAGCAAAGGAGGCCAGCTGCACCCTGGGATGTGTTAGCAAGAGTGTAGCCAGCAGGGCAAGAGGAATGATCCTCCCCTCTATTTGGCACTTGCGAGACCCTATCTGGAGTACTGCGTCAAGTTTTTGGGGTCCCCAGTATAAAAAGGATATTTACATTCTGGACTGAGTCCAGGAGGAGCCATGAATATGACTAAAGGCTGGAGCACAGGATATGTGAGGCAGGTCTGGGGGAACTGAGTTTGTTCAGTCTCAAGGAAAGAAGGCTCAGAGAAGACTTTATTGCTGCCTACTGTCATCTTACTGGAGGATGCAGAGGAGATGGAGCCAGACTCCTCCCAGAGGTGCACAGTGATAGGACAAAAAGCAGTGGACATAAGTGGAAACAGAGGAAATTCTAACTAGATATTAAGGGGAGGAGAGTTTAATAATAGTGATGATCAAATGCTGTAAAATGTTGCATGATGTTCAAGACTTGGCTGATCATGGCTGCGAGCAGCCTGATCTGGTGTAGATTTGCTTTGACCAGGGGTTTGGCACAGTTGACTTCTGCATCACCTTCCAATCTAAATCATTCTATGATTCTATGAGACCTGTATGCTGGGTGGGAGAGGGAAGACTTAGGAATGGCAACATAAATAATGCAAATAAATAAACAGTCGCTGAAGGTATAGCATGATTAATTTTTTTTTTTTTTTCATTTCAGCAGCAAATTTTTCAAAATGTTTATTGCAGAAAATATTTTTGAAATAAATATTTTTGTCTTATCTGAGGTAAATTGGATAATTTCAGTTTAGAGTTGCTTTTGCAAATTTCTTCATTTTCTGCTGGCTTTAATTGCAGGAATAATCTTAGCTACTCTATTTCAAAACTTATGTTTTCTTGATTTTATTTTTGTTTGATCTTTCCTTAAAATACATGAAAATCCTTGTTATTTCTATACATAAAAGTTTTTTAACATCTATAGAAAAAAAATAAGAAGGCTTACAATGCCATTGATTATCTGTGCTTAACACTGTGCTTTATTTAGCAAAAACCAGAATGACTCAATAATAGGACATAAATTCCAAGCTAATTGATCTTCTTTCATCCAATGAAATTGCCTTAAACAGCAATCGGTTCAGCTGTACCTTGAGTATCCAAGTGGAAACATTGAACTGTGTGTCTTACATCATCACAGACCATGTATAAGCAGAGTTGTGCAAAAAAAATATATAACTTTAGCCATTCCATGGCACAGAGAAAGTAACACTAAAGAAATGAGAATTCTTAGTGCTACATGGTACTTCTGTGGGAGTAGACCAGTTGAGCAGAAAAGTTTATTTTGGGAACATAACACTTTCTGTCCTCAACACCACAGACAGCTTCACAAGTATAAATTATCTATCAACTAATGAGCATCAGGGTCACACTTTACTTGAGATTCTAAATCCATGTCATTATTCTAAAATGTGTTTGTGAAGAAAGATTCATCTGCTATGTAGTGCTTTTATGTGTAGAGCTTTTAGGGATTGCTTTTAAGTGATTTTGATTAACTTCAACAAGAGCTTAAAATACCTCAGTGTTGGAACTTTTCATGAAGGTTTAAGATTTCCATAAATGAATCAAAGGAGAAAAGAATCATAAAACGTAGCAGCTATGGAGTGATTGTGTAAATTGAAAGAACTCCAATCTTATAATTTAGTAGAACTATTGTTTGTTACAGAATTCCTATGAAATTACTATCATATTTATATAATTGTAATCCTTTCTGAATAAAATCGTCCATTAGGCAAACGTTTATATATATATATACACACGCATATATGTGTGCATGTATGCATATTTGTGTAGTAATTTCTGAACTTTTGATGTGATTTCAAAAATTTAAAACCTATCAAAGGAATTAATGAAGGCACATTGATGAACTTCAGGTTCATTGAATGTCAAATTGTGTTATTTCCCAAATGTTAAAATAGTACTTAATAGCCTTCAATGCAGCAAAATAAAATAGATGTTTTCTTTGATATGCATGTGCAGAACAAATATGGCTTTGAAGTCTGTTTTTGTGTATTCCTTTAGCAGCAAAAATCTGACATACAATCATAAACTTAGATTATTTGAAAGTATGAAAGCACATGAGACTTAAAAGGAAAAGTAGGACAATTTTCTTGACAGAAAAGTAATGCTATCTCTAGTGTCAGTGATGTTAATTGACTGTACTTGAACTTTCCTAAGACTTTAGATGATCAGTTTGTTTAAACTAAAGGAATAGTATTGTGAATAGGCTTTATATACCATAAACCATGCAGAGAAATAATAAAATGCAGAGCTTTTATGACAATGGGATAGTCTTTGATGACTATAGGCTGTTAGGGAGAGATGGGATCCACTTGTCTAGAAGATGCAACAGAATCTTTGGCAGCAGGCTGGCCAACTTGGTGAGGTGGGCTTTAAACTGAAAGACTTAGGGGGCAGGGTCCAAAGTGACGATGTTCACACCATTGCAACCAACTGGGGAATAAGCCAGGCCAACCAGAGAAGTGACAAATGTTCCTTAGCTGCCTCCCAAGATGTGAACCAGAAGACCAACTTCAACTCTATGTAGACCAATGCATGCAGCCTGGGGAACAAACAGGAGGAACTGGAGCTCTGTGCCCAGTCAGAAAGTTATGATATTATAGGAATAACTGAAGCATGATGGAATGACTCATATGACTGGAGGATTGTGATGGATAGGCTGTTTCATAGGCAGGCAGGGAAGAAGAGGTGGAGGTGTCGCACTCTATGTTAAGGAGAAACTTGAATGTGTAGAAGTCAGCTGTGGCAGTTGTGGAAACCCTATCAAATGCCTCTGGGTCAAGATCAGAAGAGTCATCTCCAAGAGGAATCTTACAGTAAGCATCTGCTATCAACCTCCAAACCAAGATGATAAGGCCAATGAAGCAATATTTGGGTCTCTTAAGCAGGCTTCACGTCAACAGAACCTGGTTCTTATGGGTGACTTCAACTACACAGACATTTGGTGGAAGAACAATACAGCAGCTCACACATTAACTGTGAAGTTCCTGGAATGCATAGAGGACTGTTTCCTCACACAAATGTTAGATGTGCAAACCAGGAAATAGGCATTGCTGGATTTGCTACTCACAAACCAAAAAAACCTGCTTTGTAATATCTCGGTCAGTGATAGCTTGACTGCAGTGATCACAGTACTATGGAGTTTGGGATCCTGTTGAGCATGCTGAAGGTTATTACTAAGACAAAGGTTTTAGATTTTAGAAAAGAAAACTTCAGCTTGCTTGGAGCTCACCTGTGAGGGGTTCTGTAGGATGCTTCCATGAAGGATAAAAGAGCTAGTAAGTGCTGGGAGTTTTTCAATAATGCTTTCCTAGAAGCACAAAAATAGTTCATTCCCTTTAAAGGTAAAGGAAGTAAGTGGAGCAAGAGACCCCCTGGCTTAACTGCTAGCTTCCGAGTCTGCTTAAAAACAAAAAATAAGTGACAAATAACCATTGAGAACTACAAGGACATTTCCAGGGCATGCAGAGATGCAGTTAAAAGAGCAAAAGCTCAGCTTTAATTGAAATTGGCCAGTCAAAAACTACAAGAAAGGGTTCTTCAGGTACATAAACAACAAGCAGAAACAGAAGGAAAGTATGGGCCCACTGTTAAACAAGAGAGCTGAATTAGTCACCAACAATGCTGAAAAGGCAGAGGCTCTCAACACTTCCTTCACGTCTGTCTTTACCAGCACTGTTGGACTCCAGGCCTTGGGAACAAAAAAACAGGTTGATGCAAACACAGACCCACTGTCACAGTGAGGGAAGGGTTGGTATGTTGACTATTGCAAGGGCTTGCCCCTTAAAAATTGATGGGCTCTGATGCTATCCACCAAGGGTGTTGAGATCTGTCTGACATTGTGAGGCCGCTCTCCATAATCTTTAAGAAGTTGTGGAGATCAGGAGACATCCCAGAAGACTGGAACAACTCTAATGTCACTCCCATCTACAAGGACTTAAAGGAGGATACAGGAAACTATAAGCCCATTAGTCTTACTTCAGTCCCTGGGAAAATTATGGAACAAACCTTCCTGGGGGCTGTCACAAGTCAAATGAAGCATGAGATTGGGAAAACCAGCACGGATTCACCAAGAACAAATCATGCTTAACAAACCTCATTGACTTCTATGACTAACTTGCTCAGCTGATGTGGGGTGAGCAGTGCACATTGTCTATCTGGGTTTCTTCAAGGCTTTTGATATGATTCCCCACAGCCTCCTTCTAGAGACACTGATATGTTATGGTCTAGACAACTGGACTGTGTGGTGGGTGGGGAACTGGCTGACAGGCCACTCCTGGAGGGCAGTGGTAAATAGCTCTTTTTCAAACTGGCAACCTGTCACAAGTGGGGTCCTCCAGGGATTGATATTGGGCTCAAAACTGTTTAATATCTTCATAACTGATCTGGATGATGGGATCAATACCAAACTCAGTGTGGAAGTGGACACTTCTGAAGGGAGAGCCAGCTTGCAGGGATGACCTGGATAGAATGGAGAAGTGGGTTAACAAGAATCTTATGAAGTTCAGAAAGGACAAACATAAGGTCTTGCAGTTTACTCCTTAATCCAGGAATGCATCACAGGTTGGCATCTACCTGGACGGAGACCAGCTCTGTGGAAAGGGACCTGGGCATCCTGGTGGACAACAAGCTCAATATGAGTGAATGGTGTGCTGCAGCAGCAAAGAAAGCCAACAGGATACTGGGTTGCATCAACAAGGGCAACACCATCAGTGATAAAGTCATTATCCCACTCTACTCAGTGCTTGTCAGGCCACACCTGGAGTACTGTGTTCATTTTTGGTCCCTGCTATACAAGAAATGTGTGGGCAGGCTGGAGAGTGTCCAGAGGAGGGCCACAAAGATGATCAAGGGACTGGGAAGCCTGTCATAGGAGGAAAGGCTGAGAGAACTGGGTTTGTTCAGCCTTGAAAAGAGAAATCTTAGGGGAGATCTTATCGTCATGTTCCCATATTTAAAGAGTGGCTACAAAGAAGGTGGAGACTCCCTTTTTACAAGGATTCATATGGAAAGGATGAGGGGTAATGGGTATAAGTTATTCCTGGGGAGATTCTGGTTGGACACAAGAGCAAAATTCTTCACAGTGAGAACAATCAGCCGTTAGAATAATCTCCCCAGGGAAGTGGTGGATTCCCCAACATTGGATACTTATAAATTTCACTTGGACAGGGTTCTGGGCCATTTTGTCTAGACCGTGCTTTTTGTAAGAAAAGTTGGACCATATGATCCTTGAGTTCCCTTCTAACATGGTATTCTGTGATTCCAAAACCAGGACAATGATCCTGTTCAGTGGCATTAATTATATCCTTATTTTGTGATTCTCAATCAAATAAGTCTGTAACAGAATAAAAGAAATATCACACCTAAAATACAGGTGTGTTAACCTGAAGATTTTCTCTTATTTCCTCCAAATACTGGCAAAATATATTTATTCTTTCTGTGTCCTAGAATCCTTTCCAGTATTTTAAGATTTGGTAGAGAAATGGTGACTCACAGATCTCTTCAACCTGTACTATTCTTGCAGGCTACTTTTATGATGTCCTGTTCAGTGGTGCTGGTGAACATCTGACAGATGATGTAGACTTACTCCTCTGTCAGATGATACAGACTTACTCCCTTCTGCCATTGCCCTTTTTTCTCCTGACCTCCCACTCGTGAACACAACTCCTGCTCTCTCTGTCCCCTATAAATAAAGCCTTTTACCATTGGCTAAAAGTAGCCTCTCCCCCATCTTACAGATAAAGAAATTCCTCTGAGTCATTGTTTCCAATGGTATTATCCAAGGTCTGAGGCCTGAGTATTCAGCTACTGTCTTGAAGGAGGTTTCCCAGAGCATTCCCAGTCTAAAGTACATTCAGAAACAAAAATAGCCTTGCTGTTTTCACTAGTACCAGCTTCATGAATACTTCCCCAGACTTCTGAGTAATCTGCCAGGACCAAAATATGCAATTTAGTATGTGAATGACTAGACTACATCTGTTTTTGAAGACTAAAACAGGAAGAATGCTTGGGTAACAGTTCTGCATTAGGAGCTTCTAAGTAATCACAAGCAAGAAAGAAGTGGTAGATAACCATTAGTGATGTGTGATTCTGTTCTGGTTTGTAGCTTAGACTACAAGTTAAAATGGATCAGGCAATAGCAGACAGGGCAAGAAATGAAGGAAGGAAATGATCCCTCACTATGGTAGGAAGAGTATAGGCTTAATGGTACTACCCTGAAGCTTCTTCATGTTTCCATTATATTGCCCTAAAAAATGGCTTGGGCATTTAAGATTAATGGTAGTCAATTTGTTAGGCAGTTAGGGTGTGCAGTGCCACTCCCAGTAGATCCACTGGTGGTTGAATGTACTGTATTCCAAAGGATGTTATGATCAAAGCAAGCTTCTAGTGGTTCAGCAGTACCTAGAACAACAGCTATTTTAGGATTTTAGTTAAATCCCCTATTCTGAGTGGGCTCACATCTGGCAGACAGTGAATAAACTGTGTGAGTAAAAAAGGAAAGTTCAGTCAATCTCTGACACAGGTACCTCCCCGGCCATGAAAGGCATGTAGTGCAATGTCTGTCACTGTCCCTTACTACTGTCCATATATGGATTTGCTTTTATCATGGAGACTTCTCCTTTCTACTGATTTCCTTGCTAAACCTGCCTAGATCTAGCCTAGATCCATTACTGTAGAATGGATAGTCTGTGGATAAAGAAAATAGCCAATATACTTAGAAGAGGGGATGGCCATTTCATGAGAGTGGGAATATCTGTCTCAGTGAGTCTAAGTCTGGAATGGGATGCAGGTGAAAGGAGAGCTATACTAGGGAAGAGTATGGAAAAATGTCACTGTTTCACTAGAATCTTAACCTGCGAACACACTAAACAACAAAGCAATGAGTTTGTTTTTTTTTTTTTTTTTTTTTTATTTCTGTGGTAAATAATGATGACAATGTAGACACACCTCTAGAAACTTATTATTCAGAATTATTGAATATATGGTGTGTAACAATTTTGTCACTTATAAAGTCATCTACAAGGAAAATATTCACACATCTTATTGCAGCAATTTTGAAACCTTATTTTTGTCAGAAATCATACATATCTCAGACTCCAAACTTTCAGGCCATGACAATTTCAAATCTGAATAGAGGTCCCTTATTGAATGCAATAGATACATGGTTTGATAATCTTCTAAAACTCTAGATTCACTGACTACAAACCAAAAACAAACCAAAACCCCAAATTAACTCAGAAGATCACCATCACTAACTTATTTTCAGGCACACAAAAAAGATGATGCTTTTCGTGATCAGGAAACAGAAGCAGAATATAAAACCTAATAGTAGAAAAACCTTAACTCTGTTTCCTGAGGTAACACCTAATTTAAGTACTCATGGTAATACCGAATGAAATTCCTGTGAGTCATAATGAAATTTCTGTATAAAAATGTGGACTTAAACGTTGAAATGCATAAGGATTTGGGGAAAGAGAAAGGAAGGGAGGGGAAAGGGAAAGGGGAAGAGAAGGGAAAAGTAAAGGGGGAATGGAAATGAAGAGAAGGGAAAAGTAAAGGGGGAAGGGAAATGAAGAGAAGGGAATAAATGAGAGTAGCATTATCAGCTGGTTGCTCTGACCTATGTAGTGTATGTGCAGGTAGTAACACACTGTTTCTTTAAGGTGTCTGGGGCTACTTGAGACTCCCTAGAGCATCCTAGACATTTGTACATATTAGTTTGAAAACAAATGTCAGAGACTTAACAAAATGGATTATTTGAATCTGAAAGACTCAGAAAGACAAGTATTATTCTTCTAGTTTTTGTGTAAACACTTCTTTAAACCATTTTTAATTAGTCTTGGTTACTAAGTAGTTGAATTTTCCTACTGGGAGGAACAAGGTTACAATTATACTTAAATGAAATAGTGGAAAAGTGAATCTAGTCCAGAAAATGTGAATTATGTGACATTTAAAATATTTTTGTGACTGAATGAGAACTTGTTGAAGAAAACTAAAGTTACATATGGTACTAAAAAGGAAACAAATCAAGGTCTGCAGTCATAGTTCTTATCCTAGTAAAATATCTCTGTAATAAAAACATGTTGGCAGGAGACCCAGATTTACATTTTGTTTTAAACTCTTAGAAAATTGTTTAGAATTAAAGGTAAAATATATCACTGAGATGAAAAGTAAAATAAAAAGATTGTTATCTTGAATTCTCAATGGAAGATATTGTCCTACATACTTTATAGCAAGTTTTCCTTTGATCTTTTATATTTACATAGGGTAATACTAATGAATATAAATTTCAAAGCTAAAATACTTCTGTTAATTCTACAATTTATACTTAAAGTAATTATTTGGATTTAGTTTATCTTGAGTGAATGTTGTAGTAACAAACCAGTCATTAAAAAATAAGTTTATGTATCTGTACTTGCAAAATCTGCCTACAAGGTTTCCATCTCAATATCTGGATCAGATTCTGTAGTTATGACAAGTCTGCAGTTAATTGAAAATTAAATAGTCAACATTTTAAGTTAACAAAGTACTTGATTTTTGCTCTTCCTGCCATTTAGGTTTCCACTTATCTGTTATCATTTGGAACTCTGACCTATTTGGCTTACATATTCATTGTAGTTTTTAAATTACCAGAGCAGTATTCCAGCAGAACAAGGAAGCTTGCGGTTGAAAATGTGCAGTTCTACTTGATAATTGAAACAAAAAATATTTCTTAAAATAACTAAATTTGTTGACCCAGACTCGATGTATGGGCAAGAAAATTAATAAAGTCATATCATTCCATCACTGAGAAGCACAGACTTGTAGATTCTACAAAGTACTAATTCCTACAGGCATGTCTGGAAATCTGTCTTAGTTTTCATAGACAGCTATCAATCAGAGGAAAATCACTGTCTCAGAGTACTTAATTTATATCAGAATGTTAACATTAAAGTAAATGACAACTTTACATGTATAAAAGACTGGAATCTTTAAAAAATTGGAAGAGGATTTGGTGCCTTTACTTCAAAGAAAACCCATAACCAGCATTTTCTAGTTAGTGTAGACTTTTGGTGATTCCTTCTAATCAGATGTCTGGCATGGGTTTCATCAAGCAGGAAATGTCTAACTTTAAAGGTGCTGTTAAAGGAACTGAAACTAAAGGAAAACTAAGTCTTAAGATCCTTTCCCTTTCACTCCTTTGTACAGCAGTGTTGTCGGGACTCATCCAAGTATAGCCCTGCTCAGATGATGATGCAGGTATTAATTGGCAGTTGCATCAATTACAGACTCAATCTAGCTCATGACATTGGAGGCCATAAACAGTTCATCTTCTTTTGTACCTGAAGCACATGGTCATATTATTCTTTGGAAATTTTGGAAAAAGCCAAAAAATTCTTATAAATCATAAATGTTTGATCTGAAAATTAGAGTTTCAGTCCCTAATTCCCAGATATTTATGAATGATAACACAGTTCTGAATGGACTTTAGAGACTACAGCATGGGATATCAGACTGTGGTCGCACAGTTATTTGCACAACCTTGAAGAAGCAGCAAAATGCAACAGAACAGGAAAGTAGGAAAAACATTGCAGATTCTGCCTGAAAATCTGCTTTAATTTATATTTAAATTTTTGATACAGCATACTACTTTTGGAAGATTCCCTTGATCTCCCTTTCTAACAAACTATGCTAGTGAAACAGGACAGAAGAATGTTCACATTGTCTGTTAAAGATTTCCTCTGTATCATTCAGTATCCTTTGTTTTATGTGGACTACATATTTTAAAATATTATCTCCTATTGATAGCTTGCCTTATTTTTTAATTCAGTAGCCCTATTTGAAAATTGCATTTCTCTTTTAAAACTGGATAAAATAAAGAATTCACAGGGGAGTACTGATAGCTGATTATGTATCACTGTCCCAGTTTGCAAATTAGATGTACTCCATCTTTTTCATAAGTAATGAGCACTTGATTCTAACAAAAAGTAAATTTTTACTAACTGTGAAGAGTAGGATAAAACGTAGTATACGGCCCAAGTGTTACAGGTAGCGTAACAGTACAATGGAGAGCTAAACTCAGTAAATAGTGGCAAAATGGAGCTGTAACTCCTCTGGATTTAGATCTCACTGAGACAGTGAAGTACAACTGCTTCACACCTGCTGAAAACATCTCAGGTGAGGTCTAATTCAGCACAGTCAGATTCCCACTTCTCTAGCCCCTCCACAAGCTGGGTGCTGGAGTCCACGCAAAAGTTCTCTGGAGTCTGCTGTGTTACAAATTCCTACAGTAGGGTTTACACTTCAGCTGAGGACCCTGGAAATACTAATCTTTTTAATTGTCTCAAACTTTTGTCCAAAATATTTGCTTCAGCATTCATTAAACTACCTTAATAAATATTCTAGCATAACTTGAATATTTTCTAACCTGGCTACTTACTGCTTTGTCAAGACATAGATCACAAAGTATGAGACATTATTTTGAGCACTTTATTGTGTAAAATGTGCATTTCATTTTTTATTCAGATTAATATACTTTAATTCAAACTAATTTCTTACTATTTGCTAAAAAAAGCATGGTATTTTCCAACTCACAGATATAACGTGGTGCTCAGTGTCAATGGTCTCATTTCTAGAATCATAAATGTAATGAGTCTTTAAGTATACTGTGACAGTATTGCCAAAACATCTTATGAAGTATTTTTGTGGTTTTGGTCTAGAAACTGCAGAAGAGGGAAGAAACAATAATCATAAAAATAGGAACAGGGAAGAATATTTTAAATGCTTATCAGTTGTCTAGCAACACTTTCCACAGTATTTGGGAAAGATTTAGCATTATGCTGGTGACAGAACTTTGGTCCTATTTTTCTTCTGATAACTCATCCATTAAGAATAAATGACTCATATAAGTAGTTTCCAATCAAAGTTTTGCCTGACAAGTTGTGGCAATCTGATTTGTACTATGTAGTCTTCATAGCTCCCAAAAAGAAATGAATCTGATAACTGCAGCAAGCTTTAACGGATCAGGGCCAATCTGAGGAGTAGAGGGAAAAGTATTTTCTGAGTTTTATTTTTAAGCCATAAGATCAATAGGAAGGGTATGGAAAACATTGCAAGCCATCATTTAAATGTAATAAAACTACTGAATTAATTTATGTTTATATCCATGGAAGGACATTTTTTTCTTATACCCAGCCATCTAAAGCTGGAAAGTAATCCAGATGCGGCCCCAGAAAGTGTTGAGCAGAGGAGAGTAAACACTTCTCTCAATGTACAGGCTACGATTTTGTTAATGGAGCCCAAAATGCAATTATACGCCATCACTGCATCAGTGCATGTCTACTTTTGACCACCAGAAGCCTCAGCTCCTTTTCTGTGGATGTGCTTGATATCCAGTCAGTGGTCCTGCCCATAGTAGTACATGAGAGTAATCTATCCTGGGTGTGGGACTTTCCATCTGTCTTTATTGAACTTCATGAAGTTCCTGCCAGCCCATTTCTGCAGCCTGTCAAGGACCCTCTGAATAGTAGCTCTATCGTCTAGCATAGTGGTCTCTCCCCAGTTTGATGTGATGTTCACAATTGTGGCAGGTACGTTTTTTGAAAATAAGCATAACATCTCTTCCAGATACCACTGGCCTTTATTGAATGTCAAGGTCTTTCAAGGAAGATAGACAGCAGCCCTGTAACTACAATGCCTATCTTCCTTAATATCTTTGGATGAATTCTGTCCAGTTTTAAATTATTAATACCAAATGATTTCTAGACTATTCTGCTAGGCCTTGGAAGTAAGTTTCATCATGTCTTATGCTGGTGAAAGTGAATGAGATAAAAACTTAAGAAGCAAATCTTCCAGGTCCCAGAGGAAAGAGTCATATGAATTGCATGATCAAAGTTCAATCTTCATCCTAAAAATAGGAAATATATATATATTATGGATTAAAGAGACAGTTACATAAGATTCTTACTAAGCATCTATGTAAACCTTAATGACTATGATGTGTCCGTCCTGCATCTGAAGCAGTAACGTCAAAACACTGATGTAACATAGAAGTGTTCATAACAAGACCATACATTGCTGTTTCTCTCTTCTCTTCAGTGTTGTGAACTAACACATCTGGTGCAGGAACTGGCAATTCGTGGAAGCCCTCATTAAGGGCAAGGGATCTGTCAAGATTTCCAACAGTTAGACCTAGAAACTTTCTTGTTGCTAAGACTCCTTCTTGATGGGCTTTCAGGGTGCCCCAGGCCTTCAGGAGTTTTCTGGGTGTGCTTGAGAAAGTGTTAAGTATCCTCTGGTTGTGATACATTTGCCAGTGAATTTATAACGGTTAGTTTTCTTCTGCATCTATCTAAAGATCTTTAAATGAGTTTTAGAAAATAAAGGTTTTTATAGAAACTTTTAGTGATTATCAGATGAGAAACTTCTCAGCTGCTTTAAAGGAGACAATGTTGTACTAAGTTCCTATGGATCTATTTTTTAAATTATTTTTAATGATGATCAGTTATACTATCAATATAGTTTGGTTTTGGTATGATAGGTTCTAGGAACTGCTGAATTGTCATATTCCTTAAACTGCATTCACAAATGGTGTTCAGCGTAACAAAGTTAACACTACAGAATTAGGTGGCATTCTGCATTTTTCACAGTTATTTCAGGTTTACATTAAATGCAAATCACCTAGATTAATAAATAATTAAGAAGCATGAATATGTTAATTTAATGAAACAATCAATACATATATATGGCATGTAAATTTAAATTAGCATACATCCAAGCTGGCCTCCTACTTGGCTCATTGCAGCTGTGTATATGAGTCAGCACAATACATTATTATAAATCTTTTTAACTAATGTTTCTTTAAGGGTTCCTGAGGTTACAAGCTAGAAAAAGACTTTAGATGGACTGGATTTTTATCCATTGACATAAAGATCTTAACAGGAACCAATATAGAAGATCAAAATTGAAACATGTATAAGAACTGCAGGAACAAAAATTACCAAGGTCAGAAAAGCTAGCACTTGCAAAGTCAGATTGTGTAAGTGAACATTTCACAGCTAATCAGATTTTGAGACAGTTTGATCACTCACAGTTAGCGTTACTGATAAATATGCAAGACTATCTGCTAAACTTTACTTCCAGGAATATTGTAAATTTCAGATTTTGCAAAAAAAAATAGAGAAACTACTGTGCAGTACAAAATAGTGGTTTCTGGGTGAGTAGAAAATCATTGACACCACACTATTATGAAGAGTAATTTAATGAAAGCACAGTTTCAACCTCTCTCTGAGAACAGTTTTAAATAGGACTTTTGTTACCTTTGTTCACCAGAAGGAGCAGAATCAGCCAATCAATGACCCAGAAACTATATATCTGGCTAAGTTCTGTGTTGGATCTTCCTTCAAGCAATAAAAAGCAACTTAGATCTGGTGAGTGGAGAAACAATACTTTGATGTAAATCTTTTCTCTTGAATAGATAAGCTTGACTTTTCTAAGAGGCAGGAGGGAGAAGGTAAATTCAGGTTCAAAAATAAGTCTAGACTGTGGCACACTCTTAGCTTTTCTGATGATGTTCTACTTAAATAAAATCAATGTTTTAAAACATTTTATGAGGTTGCTCTGTTAATAGTATAGTATAATTATCTTCCTAGATATTTGGAAACCTAGAGATTTATTTGATTAGAATGACACTTAATTTTACTTAATCTCTCTACAACACTGTATGTAATGTAGCTATTGTTCTAATTATGTTTTTTGGAAGCATTACTTTTTGTCATAAAATAAATCTTGCAGATAGCAGAATTTCACTTTCACCATGGAAGTATGTAGCTAATAATAACCAGTCCAGGTTCCAAAATTAAATTTGGGCACTGTGATCATTCATTGACAAAATTTATACATATGCAGAGGTAGAAAACTCCAGGAAAAATGGTGTCTGTTGGTTTAGCAGTTATGTAGTGATATGGCCCAGCCTGGTTTTCTGGTTAGATGAGGAGTTTATACCGGTTTTTGTGTGTTTTATTTAGTTTGGTGGGTTTCTTTCTTTTGTACTGTTATTATTTGAAGCACATTTCTTCTGTGATACAGGACTAGTAGATTTGAAGTCAACCTAAGAGGAAAAATATCCTTCTATAATCATTTGTGCTTAAAAAAAAGAGTTTATAGTGAAATTAGTAATGTGTAGTTAAATTCATGTGAGACTTTACATTGCACGTTTCAGGGTGTGGTAAGTTAACACATTTGGGTGTGTTATAAACTACGTTCAGTGTCTACTGTAATTTCTTCAAATGTGCCTTCACCATAAATCTGACAAAGGTGTTTTACCTTGCTACTGAGTGATATTTTCTTTGATTAAGTATGTTGATAATTCCTACATGACTTTAATAGAGAAGCTGCTATTTTATGAAAGCACTTCTGAGTCGAAGTGTTGCAGTAAGGTAATGAGTTGACACTCATGAAACACACAACTTTCTCTTTACTTTTTTTTTTTTTTTTTTTCCCTTCAATAATATGATGATTTTTAACAACTGGTGTGTGGAATAAAGTTTTAACATCACTTGTATATAAACCCCTATCAAGTGTTTACACAAACATTAAGACAATATATTTGTCTATGATACACTGTAACAGTCTCAACAAATTGAGTGTTTGTTGATTTTGGTTTGAGAGAGTTCTACTTCCTGACAGCCACCCCTTTCCCCCCAATAATACTGATCAGGTTTGTGGGAAATGGAAGTAAAAGATCTGCATCAATACTTGCAATAAATATGTTGACAACAGGCATCACTGTTGTTAACAAAGAGCAAAATCCAGACAAGAGGTTCTGACAATTTGTATGT
Organism: Tyto alba; assembly: GCF_018691265.1. Classification (NCBI taxonomy): domain Eukaryota; kingdom Metazoa; phylum Chordata; class Aves; order Strigiformes; family Tytonidae; genus Tyto; species Tyto alba. The sequence continues at coordinate 32,171,426 of NW_024881327.1, forward strand.
TATCAATTTCTGGATGACCTGGCTTTTCCTGTATCTGGTTTGGATTACAAAAATTGAGTATGGTTTTCTCTGTAAAGTAGTTTACAAGTTAAAGGATTAAAAATGTAGCATATAAAAATCAGCTGGTTTAACTACAAAGTTAAATAATGTGATTTTTTTGAGAATGCTATAAAATATAAAAATACTATTCTCGTTTTACAGAGGAAAAGTGGGAGTTAAAGGGTAGAATTGCTGTATACAAACTCAGCTATGTAGAGCTGGGGCCAGGAGGAAAGAAAAGCAGCTCTGTAAGCATAATGTCCCACTCCTTATGCTCACACTGCTGAGGTGTTTTAGGATGCTCACGAAAAGCTTCACTTCACCGTGATTAGGAAGAGCTGCATTTTCTTCTGGACTGGTGATCCTTAGTAAAGGACAGTAAATGCAAAAACCATAAAAGGCAGTCTTTAACATTTCAGGGATGATATCTTATGTTTGTCACTTCCACATATCATCTTATTGAGGTCTGTGGTTTGGGTTTAGGAAATAATATTAATGCTCTTGTACACATTTGACCTTTTGCTCTTTGAGTGATTCAAATAAATCATACACTGAGAGTCTTGGACAGATGTGGTGAATACTAGCCTTGAAGGAGATAGAAGTACTATATGTAGGAGATGCTGTGCTTTCATAAAAGCTGTAAATCAATAATGCAGATAGTTAGGTACAAGAAAAGGTAAAAACATGCTCTGAACTGTCAGGAGCCTTATTGTTACTGTTTTTTGAAAAGTAGTATGTGGAATGACATATAAGGAAGTGAAGATGGCAGAAGTTCATGTCTAGCCCCAAGAACTCAGTAATACCTTGTTATTTAAGCTATGTTTAAGTGAACAAGTTATATACTCTGTGACACAGCAGAGAAACAGCACTGTTGAAGCAGTTGCTCTTTATCAGCAAAGCAGATTTTCCAATGCAGTGACCAGTACCTGTTAGTCAGACTAGCTGAAAAACAGCAGTGTGACTCTGATGGATTCAAGAGAAATTTCATCCTATTCTTCACTAGGATGAAACTGAGAAGTCTGCACAATGTCTAGAATAAATATTTGCTTATGAATCAGAATCAGGAGAATAAAATAAGAAGTATCATGAAGTTACAAAAGTTTCAAAGCAAGGAATTGAAACAGGATACCTTGTATTCCATATGGATAATCTCATCATTTTGACTTATTTTTTTCCCCGTTGTGTCTTCATTGCTTCCTCTCTGTTTTGAAAAGCATTTAAATCCAAAACTCAAAAATATATTAGTTAAAATGTTTTTGGATTTAAGATTTTGTAAAGTAAAAAGTTTTCAGCAGTTTTCTTTGGTCCATTTCCAAGGAAGATAGTGGAAAGCCTTTAATTTATGTAGGATATCTTTTGTTCTAGTTGATTTCCTAATATGGAATTATCTACAATCCAACAGAAATTGATTACATGCCCCTCTCTTCCAAGAAACATGAATATAATAGCAATGAAAACCAAAACTGGACTAAGATAGTAACAGCAGCAGTGGTAGCTTAATATTAGCATATGCTCCTATTTATAGTTTATACCACCTAGTGTGGTCTGAATATATGCTTTTTTACTTAAGGTTTTCCAGAATACTGAATTGCTACTTAAACTATTTTACTTCATTCTTATTGTTCTAAATATATTTAGTGCTGAATACTCTTCTGTTAAGGAGTTTCTGCAGACTGGCAAGTAGTATGACAAAACATCAGTGATTTGAACATTGATCACAAACAAAGCACTAGGTTCAAAAGACAAAAAGAAGAAAAGATTAGCACATCTAGAAGCAAAATTGATGTCACAATTCAATAAATCTGATGTGTCTCATGGATACTGACTTAGAAAGGAAAATCACACAGTTGTTGAATTTGTTTAAAAACTTGCCACTCAGCTGATGTATATAATAGCTGTTCTTGCAGTGACCAGATACAGGGGAAAAAATGAAATAATTTCTGTTTTGAAGACAGGGAATTGAGGAACAGAGGGAATTGCTGAAGTCAATTCTCAAAGCATTTGAACTAATAGTTTTGTAATTAAACAATTACATTTTAATGTAGAAAGGATCTTCAGCTTGCTCTGACTAAGTGGGAACTGTGTATAAGCTTTTAAAATAAACTTTTAAAAATATGTGTTCAGGTATATCAACAACCCAGCTTAAAATGTTTCAGAAATTTTAAAATCCATCTGGGCTTGAACTTCCCCATATACTTGTCACATGCTTCTGACAAATTAGTATAACGATGATACCTTGAGTTCATTGTCCAATCATGCATACTCCAGGGAACAGGCCAAGGGTAAAACACTGGACTGTCTTCACTTTGTTATTTTTCTCTTCACTGAACATACACTAATGATAAAAAACCTGAAATGCATGTTCTATTTATTTAGTCTTATGTCTAATGTAAAACATATTCTTGACATGCCTCTGAAACTGCAGCAGGCTTTAGATGAAACAAGTACTGCTAAGTTAGCTAGAGAAAAACATTTCTTTATTCTCACACTGTCCTTTCAACTCAACTCAAAAGATCATATAACTGTTTTCATCAACTACATTCTAAAAGGACTTCCATGAGTTAGGATGTTAAGAATCTCTTACATGCTGCTAAGTATATTTCTCAGTTGATGTATGGAGCAAATTTACTAAAAATGGTTGGTTAGTGAAGGCTAGCAAGACTGTGCATGGCCAGCTCTGGTTATCTTTCCTACATTCATTATTTCTTTTCACGTGTAGGGCATGTCCTTTAGTTTTATATTCTCTAATACAAATAGAGAAAAAAAATGTACATTTTAAAAAGAAGCAGAAGCCTATCAAAAAGAAAACACTCCAGTACACAAAATTGTGCCCTCAGAGACAGGCTGAGAGGAAGAATGAATTGTGCATAACAGCTATTAGAGTTTGGTTTTGTTTAACGCAGTTCAGGCAGACACTGGAAAGGGTGGCATCAAAATCCCAAGCAAAATGAAACCTATCACTGAGCTATCAGGCAATTGTGTGGAAATTCACATTCCTACAGTTGTATTATGCCTGTAGACAAGAGTTAGCATCTAATAGCTGCCATTTTCTTCTTTAGCTCACACAAAATGATGTATCCTTTTTTTTTTTTTTTACCTGTTTATATGCCATGTAATGGCTGGGAGAAAATCCAAAGATAATATTCATCTGCACCCTTCACATCTCTTTCTGCAAAACTTTCTATACACAAGTTACTGAATTTAAAACATAGATATCTCCAAGTCAAGTTTCTGTAATATTTTAATTCCTTTTCATTTTCAATAATGAAATATTAAGAAATACGGCTAAATATGAGCACTGGTGATGCACATATATTTAAAGAATTTGTTTACCACTCCTTAAAAGACTTGAGGGATTTGGTGACTTTTTTTGCATGTTTCCTTCTTCATTTGCTTTCTGAAGGTCTTTTACAACCAATATATGAGTGTGGTGGGGGAAAAGAGAAACACAATTTGGTGTAGGTGGAAGGTAGAGCAAGATCTCAGGCCAGCTGTCATCCCAAATAAAAAGCTGTTACAAGTATTCCTGAGAATTATTTTAATGATTAATTCAGGGCCCCTCCACCCCCTCTAAGAAATAAGTGACTCCCTTCCTTCTATTAATCCCTGAAGAATCTTTGATCCGGTATTTACGAGTGCAGTCTTTTGTAGAAGAAATGAGAAAACTTCCCTTCTTCCCTTCCTGTCTTTCCTCCCATCTCGTTTTTCCCCTGCTGGAACATTTTGGCTGGGTTGCCAGCCAGAAGTAAGGAGGAACCTGCTGACTGCAGGCTTCTTTTGGGCAAGTGATACAGCTTGCTTTAAACACACTAGTACCCACAGTTGAGCCAGACAAACAGATGGGAAAAGTTTAAAATAAAGCTGTGTAAGCTCCAATGAGGCAAAAAATAGATACTTTTTAAAGTTTTGTCAGCTTTCTACAAAAATGGCACCCCAAGGAAGATTCTGTCACTGAGTTAAATAGGCCAGGTGTTCGCCTGAACAAAGGCAGAAAGAAATGTTTCTTTTTAAAAAAGAGGGGGGAGTTTGCTGCTTTCTCTATTATGTGAATGCTTTCACAGAAGTCAACAGGGGTCCCAAAACACAACTTTAAAACCAGCTTAAAAGGCTTCTTTAAAGTGAATATTTAAATATTGTGAAGGTTTATTTCCAGTTTCTTTTTCCCCTATATTTTTTTCTGTCATGGAATAATAGTTTTAGTTTCTTCTGAAGTACTGAAAATTACTTTTAAATGACAATAGTTTTGTTTTTGTTTTTGTTTTTTTTTTTTTTTTTTCCCTTCACTTTAGTCTTCTGGATGTGTTTTAGAGAAAGAATTCAAAATGAAAATTAGTAGGTATGAAACGTCAGTTATTTACAATGATTAATTATTTTTTCCTTATTTTATATTTCAACCTGGTTCTTTAGCTTCATCATACCTACAGAACTCGTTTGACTATGGCAAAAACATACCACTGAAAACAGTACAACTGCTCAAAATGCATTGAGTTACACGACCAGGAGCAGTCAGTAGCTTATTTGAATCAAGACAAAAGAAAAACATCATATTTCTTTGCAAAAATAGATATAAATTGAACAAAATGTGGAAGAGATCTGTTCTGGTAAAACCATTGATTGAGTTGGTATTTTTTATAATTAATATTGCATATGCATAAGTGAGTGACTTGTGGAATTTGGTAAACGGATTTATATTTAATCAAAAATCTTCTGATAACTGTATAGGCATAATGCTGCAACATAGGTTAGGAATTTGTGATGTTGTTTCAAAAATTGAAGCTTTTGTAACGTGTTTCTTTCTCCATGTGGTCTAAATGTGGTTGCTAAGTAGACAAAGTTTACAGCAATGGAAATACCACCTTATGAAAGATAATCACAGTTTAGCTAGTGGCCTCCTCTTGATAAATAATCAAAATACCAGTTGGCTTTTCCCAGTAAGCATAATTACAACTTTCTCCATATTAGTCTTCCCAAAGCTACTAGAATATATCCAGTGAGTGGCAGGTAAGTGCAAATACATACAGTCATCTTTTCCCAAGTGTGATATAACAATGCTTAAACATTTAGTTCTGACTGACTGATTACAAAACTATTCACCACTTTTGAAGCAGTCAGTATAAGTCAATTTTCTTTCCTTTTTTTTTTTTTTTTTTTTTGTACAATGTTCCTTCTGGAGCATATAATAGGATCAAACTTATATGGAACAGAATTACAATTAAGAGAGCTATTAAGGGATAAAGGTTGATGGGATCAGGCTCTATAATTTTGTTGTTCTTCTTCCATAGTGGGAATTTTTCTGAAAAATATTGGAAAATATTTTTTTATTGCCCTATATAAATAACAAATCTTTTATATATTTTTTAAAAATTTTATTTTGTTTTTTGGCTTATAGATGTTTAAAAGTAGTTGAATAATAAAGCTTTCTGTTTTGAGCTTGAAAAATAAAACACAACATTTTTTATCTGGAAACTGAAAAAAACACTGAAGGCTCTTATCTGTCCCAAGAGCCTCTAGTCTAACATTGTTCATGTAGAAATTTCTGAGGCCATATGGGCACAATAGGTTTCACAGAATCATTTTCAATTTCCATCTATGTCTAACGTTACTATGCCCAATTGCAACTTAAAAGTCAAGAAGGTTCATTTAAGGTTTTTAAAATTTATCAAATTCCAATAGATTTCTAATAGCAAGTTGTAAAATTTCTGTACTTGGATGAAATAATGCTGGTAATGATTATGAGGTTTATGACACAGATATTAAATACATTAATTAAAAAATTATATTCCATCCTTAATGGATACTTATTTTCTTCTCCCTCCACCTCCCAAACCTTACTGCACCACTCCTCGTGTCTTTGCAAGCTTGATGTGCAGGTGCTGTGTAAGCACGTTTAAATTTCTTTGCTTGCATATACAGAACATAGGCAGTTATTCACTAAATATCTGCAGGTCTTTAAGTAACCAGACGTGGAATGTAGATGTAGATTTCCGCTTGCAAAGAGAAATATATTTTAATACAGTCTCTTACATGCCATATTCCTCTAACAGAGTCAGAACTGTTTGATGCTACTTGCTTCACAGGTTATTCTGGTAATTAATGGAGGAAGTAAGTTGCAATAACACCCTGGAGATCTGGGAAATAGATCCTGGAAAGATGGTATTTGTTTTACATGGAGATCTGCTCTAAGCTCCTGTTCTAAATACAAAGAATATCTTTCATAGCCACTGTCAGTCTTGTGACAGCATTTGCAAATAATGATCTGTAAGCAATAGTGGACACAGTAAATGATGTTTATATTATTGATAAGCAAACATAAAAGGGACTTAAAATTTCACATTATAGTTTTGAACAGGTGTTCAAATACAGGTTAGAGTTATATACTTCATGATAGAGAAGACTTTTCTCATTAAATTTCCTCCAACATGTCTTTATCTTCTTTAGCTAAAATACTACAATAATTCCACTTAGCAACATTGCTGCATAGTTGTCTACTCAGATTTTAGTTTTATCTCCTGACTGAGGAACTGTCAAAGTGGAACTCTGTATGCCAGAACTGAATTTCCTTTGAATTTCTTACAGGAGTTTAATTATACAGTGTGCTGGGTTTCTGTGACAGGGGTATTGGTAGCAGGGGAGGGGGCTATAGTGGTCTCCCCCTGTGAGAAACTTCCTGAAGGCTCCCCTGACTCCAAGTCGGACCCACCTCTATATGAAGACCGAGCCAATTGACAACAGTGGCTGCACCTCTGCAATAGCATATTTAAGAAGGAGAACCTGGGAGGGGGTTGGGGACTTGTGAGAAGAAGTTATGAGAAGGAAGAACACAGAGATCAGTGGAAGGAAGGAAAAGAAAGATGGGAAGCTGAACTGGAGCAGACCCCTCCATGTATCTGGTGGTGAGATGGGAGGGCCAGCCCCACATGGCACCCATGTAGGTCCATGATGGAGCAGAGGCTGACCTGAAGCCTGTCGAGGAGCCAACACCAGGAAAGGCAGCTGCCCTTAAAGGGGAGAAGAAGCCCTTGCTGTTGTTGTTCAGCACTGGGAAGACTGCAACACGTAGGAGTGACCCATGCCAGAGTAGCTTGGGAATGGCTGTATCCCATGCAAAAGACACATGCTGAAGATGGTTCATGGAGGACTGTCTTCTGTGAGATGGGGGCCACGTGGAGCAGGGGAGGAATGTGCAGTGTTCACCTCACCTCCTGAGAAGGAAGGAGTGGTGAGCTGACTGTAACCCCCATCTCCATCCCCCTGTGCTACTTGGGGAGGAGGTAGACTGGGAGCAGAACTGAGCCCAGGGAGAAAGATATGGGGAGGTGTTTTTTGGATGTGGTGGTGTTTCTCACTCTCCCACTTTGTCTGTTAAATATTGTCTTTGTTAGTGTTTGAATTAAAGTGATGTTCTTTTTCTTCCCCTAAGGAGTCCATCTTTTACCCCTGACATGTAGTGGGTGAGTCACCCCTCCCTGTCCTTACCTCAGTTCCTTTTATCTTCATTTTCTCCTTCCCATTCCTGAGGGGGGAAAGGGTAAGTGAACAGCTGCATGGCGCTCAGATGCCCTCTGGTTTCAAACCATGACATACAATTATAGTTCCTTTTGGCAGAAACTATTAATTTCAGATGTGTTTTATGAACTATTATCCTGGTTGGATTTTTTGTATTTGTCCTGAATGAAGTCACACCACTGTTAAGTGCAGCTGTGCCAGACATGCTACAGCTTCAGTATGAATTGGAGTCAAAGGCAGCCAAGTGGTACACCACAATTGATATCGCCAATGCTTTTTTTCTCAATCCCTCTGGCAGCAGAGTGCAGGCCACAGTTTGCTTTCACCTGGAGGGGTGTCCAATACACCTGGAACAGACTGCCCCAGGGGTAGAAACACAGTCCCACTATTTGCTATGGACTGATCCAGACTGCACTGGAACAGGGTGAAGCTCCAGAACACCTACAATACATTGATGACATTGTTGTATGGGGGAATACAGCAGAAGAAATTTTTGAGAAGGGAGAGAAAATAGTTAAAATTCTTTTGAGAGCTGACTTCGCCATAAAACGGGGTAAAGTCAAAGGCCTTGCACAGGAGATTCATTTTTTAGGAATCAAATGGCAAGATGGACGTCGTCAGATTCCAATGGATGTGATTAATAAAATAACGGCTATGTCTCCACCAACCAGCAGAAAGGAAGCACAAGCTTTCTTAGGTGTGGTAGGCTTCTGGATAATGCATATTCCAAATTACAGTCAGATCGTAAGGCCTCTTTATCAAGTAATCTGGAAGAAAAATGACTTTTTATGGGGCCCTGAACAAAAGCAAACTTTTGAACAAATTAAACAAGAAATCGTTCATGCTGTAGCCCTTGGGCCAGTTCGGGCAGGACATGATGTTAAAAATGTGCTCTACACTGCAGCTGGGGAGAATGGCCCTACCCGGAGTCTTTGGCAGAGGGCACCAGGGGAGACCAGGGGTCGACCCCTGGGATTCTGGAGTCGAGGGTATAGAGGATCTGAAGCCCATTATACTCCAACTGAAAAAGAGATACTGGCAACATATGAAGGGGTTCGAGCTGCTTCAGAAGTCATTGGTACAGCACAGCTCCTCTTGGCACCCCGGCTGCCGGTACTGGGCTGGATGTTCAAAGGGAAGGTCCCCTCAACACACCATGCAACTGATGCTACGTGGAGTAAGTTGCGGAGCTGCGGACGAACGACACGCCGAGATGGGTTCAGTGTGAAAGATAGAGCATCAATCACTGTGTCTGTTTATTGGTCCAGGGTACATATATTTATACAGACAATGATAATTATTATGCCTACTAGTCACTAGCTGATTGGCTTAAGCTATAAAGGTCGTATTCACACGGTCCACCTACTTGCAGTTAGCTTACAGCACAAGCTTCTCATAACACTAAGTTTCTCATGCTACTGTTTCTGATTCCTGTTGACTTGTTTTCGATACACAACAGTACCATAACACAATGTTTCTCAGACCACCGTTATCATAACACTAGGTTTCTCAGACCACTATTCCTAATTCCCCTTAACCTGTTTTTGACACACCACGGTACACAGGGCTGAAGCGTCCTTGACATTCCTCCTGTATCAGCAGCTGTGAGCAGCTGCAGGCAAACCCTAGTGAGGCCCAGCATCAGCAGCTAGAGCAGGCTCTGATCATGCAATTGCTCGGTGGGCTCAGGACCCTTGTCTCTGAGCCATTCTCCAACAGTAAGTGGGTCGCGCTCATCACACAGTGGGCTTGAATAGGAAACGCCAACCACCCAGGAATACTAGAATTAATTACAGATTGGCCAGAGAACAAAGACTTTGGAATGTCACCAGAGGAAGAGGTGACCCGAGCTGAAGAGGCACCGCCATATAATGAACTACCAGATAATAATAAAAAATTATTTACTGATGTGTACTGTCGCATTGTAGGGAAACATCAGAAGTGGAAGGCTGCTGTGTGGAGCCGCACACGTTGGGTCACAGAAGCTGCTGAAGGAGAGGGTGAATCCAGTGAATTGCAGAGGTGAAAGCCATCCAGCTGACCTTAAGTATCTCTGAGCGAGAAAAATGGCCAATCCTTTACCTCTACACTGATTCATGGATGCTGGCAAATGCCCTGTGGGGGTGTTTGCAGCAGTGGAAACAGAGTGGCTGGCAGCGTAGAAGAGGCAAACCCATCTGGGCTGCTGATTTGTGGCAAGATATTGCTGTTTGAATAGAGAACTTGGTTGTGAAAGTATGCCACCTCGATGCTCATATACCCAAAAATCGAGCAATGGAAGAACATCAAAACAACCATCAGGTGAACCAAGCTGCAAAGATTAAGGTGGCCCAAGTAGATCTGGACTGGTAACATAAGGGCTAAAAATTTTTGTCTCGCTGGGCCTATGACTCCTCGGGCCATCAAGAAAGAGACGCAACATAAAGATGGGCTCATGACTGAGAGGTAGACTTAACTATGGACATTATATCATAGGTTATCCATGAATGTGAAATGTGTGCTGCAATCAGGCAGGCCAAGTAGTTAAAACCTCTTTGGTATGGAGGGAGATGGTTAAAGTATAGATATGGGGATGCCTGGCAGATTGATTGCATCATGCTCCCACAAACTCGGCATGGTAAGCGTTATGTGCTCACAATGGTAGAAGCAACTACTGGATGGCTGGAAACATATGCTGTGTCCCATGCCACTGCCCGGAACACTATTCTGGGCCTTGAGAAACAAGTCCTGTGGTGGCATGGCACCCCATATAGTATTGAGTCAGATAATGGTACTCATTTTCGAAATAATCTTATAAACACCTGGGCAAAAGAACATGGCATTGAGTGGATATATCATATCCCCTATCATGCCCTCGCCTCTGGGAAAATTGAGCAGTATAATGGGCTACTAAAGACCATACTGAGAACAATGGGAGGTGGAACTTTTAAGCATTGGGACACACATTTAGCAAAGGCCACCTGGATAGTCAATACTAGAGGATCTGACAACCAAGCTGGCCCTGTGCATTCAAACATTCTACATGGAGATAGAGTCCCAGTAGTGCACCCTAAAAACATGCTGGGAAAGACTGTCTGGGTTATTCCTACTTCAGGTAGAAGTAAGCCCATACGTGGAATTACCTTTGCCCAAGGACCCGGGTGCACTTGGTGGGTAATGCAGAAGGATGGGGAAGTCCGATGTCTGCCTAAAGGGGACTTAATGTTAGGCGAAAATAGCCAATAAACTGTATTAGATTAATCACCACACCACCTTACCAGTGCTTTGTTATGGAAAAGATGAACTTGGATGAAGTTAGGACTGGTTTCAGCAAATGATGCCCAGCGACTGCCGCAAACTGTGAATACAGACAGCATCAGCCACCAGCTCCAGCTGCAACAGATACTGCATGCCATCCTCCTGCCAGGTCCAAGGACACCTGCGCCCTACTGACTGAGCATTGCTCCTCCTGCCTGAAGAGACTGTTATGATGGAACCTGAAGCTGTGGACCAAATGAACTCATGATACATTCTGCAATGATGGCCCATGGACTGAGGGAATAATATCTGTGTGCACATGTCTATGACGAAGGAAGAGGATAGTAAATAACTAGAATGTATTAGAAATATGGAACGTGAGTATAACGTAAATGATATGGAATAAGGGGTGGATACTGTCCTGGTTGGGGCTGGACTAGAGTTCCTATTGGTTTGGCAGCTGGAGGAGTGCTGCAGCACCCTGAGACCCCAGGGGCTCCCCAGGTCCCAGTGCCCTCACCTGTGTGCGGGGGCGGGGGGAGCACAGCTGGAGTGCTGGGCCTGGATTGGCCAATAGTCCGTGTCATGTGACATTGTGCTCACTATATAAAGGCAGGAGTGGGCCAGCAGGGGCTCTCACTTCTGGGAGTGTTGCTGTGGTGCTTTTGTGTTTGGGATCACCAGCTGGGAGCAGGTGGGTGGGTGGTGAGCAGCTGTATTGTACATTACCTGCTGATACTGCTGTCAGTGTATTATTCTGTCTCTGTTATTCAACTGTTTTTATCTCAACCTGTGATTCTCCCTTGGCTCCTCTGATTCCCTCCCCATTCCCAAGTGAGGGGAGGGCGGGTGAGCGATTGCGTGGTGTTTAGCTGATGACCAGGCTCCAACAAAGACAGTATTGTACAAAAATAATTTCCTTGCCTCTGAACTCAGGAAATGCTTAAATATTTTTCTCCTTAATTTGCTCCCTTACCTCTGTCATAAAGAAAAAAAATTGAGATAATATTTTTGAGCTCTTACAACTTACTGTTTTATGTACTTCCATTTAGCTCCAAGCAGTTAAGGGTTTGTGTGGTTGCATTTTAAGGATACAGGATCGTAATTCAGATGGCAAATTTACTTTGCCTCTGCAATGTGAGTTAGTTAACCTGTAGAGCCTCTCCTGCCTTGATTAATAGTAGTTTATATTGTTCTGGTTATATCAGCCCTACTGACTTATTTTAACTTCTATCTAATGTCCATTTTACTGAATCCTGTTGCATTAGTCCCTGTGTTTATAGGGGATAAAGTGCTCTTGGCTTCTTAGATGAAAGAATCTGTGTTCCATAAAAGCCAGGTACTTCTACTGATTCTTTCTTTTTTTTTTTTTTTTTTTTTTTTTCCAGTTTCTTTTCATAGAGATGAGAAAACAAAATGGAAAAATGTGTCATTCATATTTCAACAGCTCTTCCTAATTCTTTTCATGCTGATCCAACAGAGCATTCACAGGTAGGAGAGATATCAAGTAAACAGCCATCTAAATTTCTTACCAAGGGCTATATTTGTGTCTGTTATAATGCATTACAGTCCTCATTTTAATACCTGATGATTTTGTGTTTATAGTATTTGTGTTTTAAGTTTGATATTTTAGAATGTATGTTCGTAACAGCTGAAGAATTTGGGAAATGGAAAATTCTGGCTCTATTATATATTAACAAAAAAACTCTAACTGCAGTGGGGTAAGGTTAATAGCAGTCTCTTGCATGAGGCTTGTATGATATTTGGAGGTTCCTGACTCAGTGACATCTGAAACTATATATTTATTTACATGGTGGAAAACCTGGTAAACATTGTAGATCTATTTATGTATACTTATTTAAAATGTTGATCCTAAATAAGAAATTTCAAATTAGGAAATAAGTTAGATTTATTTTTCATGTCTCCTACTTATAGGAATTGCTTGTACTGGTGTTTGTAACCCTATCTATCTCCTAAAATGCCTTGACTATTGGACTATTTTTAGTGGAGATACAAGTTGTGTCACTGTATTTTGAATTGCCAGGTAGTGTTGCTGTTACTGAAACATCATACACTATATAACAAGACAGTCAGACTTCCAAACTGTTCTTGATATCCAGAGGCTACTCATGATTTACATTTAAAGAGCTGTGTGGAAATAAAGAAAATAGAGCAACATCTTTTATGCCAAATTGAATTTGGACACAGTCTGAAGCAATTAGGATTACTTCAGTTAATAAAAAGAACACTCATGAAGACTGATATGGCATAAGGGTATTAATTCGAAGTGGAGATTATAACTTTGTTTTGACATAGGCTGAATATTAGCCAGACATATCACAGAAAAAGAAGTTGTGGGATGACAGTGTGCAGTCTGACTGAGCATCTGCCTGAAGCACTCTGCAGCAAATTCCAGATTCTAACATCTGTTCAAAAAAAGAGGTGAGGTGGATATATTATTAAGGCACTAGATGGGTATTTACAGTTCTTTATTACTTATTAGTTCTTCTAATAAAGAACTAAAAAGGAAATAGAGTTATGGTGAGGAGCAGAAGAAAGTTTGTTTTCAAGGGCTTGTCCTGGGTTATCGCTTTCTGCTTCATTTATTTTTTTCCCAGGGCAGGGGTAGCTGTGCTGTACATGTAAAAGCTCATGCCAAACACAACTCTACCCCTTTCAAATATTTTTAAACTCATGCCAGAAAACCAGAGAAGTCAGGAGCACAAAGACTCCCAAATATGCCATCAAAGGACTTGCCTTCTGAAGATTTTCTGTAACACAGTCTATATGCAATGATGTTCAATAGGGGAACATTGAACAGCTTAAAAATTAATGGAGAAGAGGTATGGCCAGGAGATGACTGAATAGGCCTCTCTGCTAGGCAAAGATCTGTTTGCTTTCTGCAGTGCATACTTATTAGTGGATGTACAGGTTTAACGGAGTGTGCGGGGCTTGTATTACAGGCTGTTAAGATTGATCCTTTGCTAGGATCAACATAGCTAGACTGATTTAGGCTAACTGAGAAATAGGCCATATATGTATGTATACACTAATATTAGTTAGAATTAAAAAATTAATGCAGAATATGTAGAGGATGAATGACATGATTGGTACTATGGAAGAGAGGAAGTTTTTGACACTATATAGAATGTGGTGCCTAAAAACACAGTCAACCAAAAAGAGAAGGAAATAGTAGGGGAGAAGAATAGGGAAGAAATCAATTGAAATTCATTTTACTAGAAGATACCTGTTAAGTACAAATTCTTGTATACAGACAACTCTTCCTCAGTAAAGACTTTGTAATTTCTTAACCTTGCTCTTTTTAAAAAGTTCATTCATGTAAGTCTATTAAACAATAAATCCTTCCAGAAGTGCAATGTTAGAATAAACCTATGAAAAAGTAGTGCTAGGTATGTAATCGGTCTTTTTGAGTTCTGCAGGGAGGCAGTTAATTGTCAACTGTTTTCTACTGATTAATTTATGAGAACAAAAAGGACAACATGGAATGAATTACTTCATTGCTACTGATGTGCTTTTTTTTTTTTCTTTTCTGATTCTTTTATTTTTTTTTCCCACAGAGAAGAAAGAGATAAAAATATGTAACTAAGCATCTTATCGTTGATATTCCCAGACTATATGGGGCAAAATTAAAATGCAAGAGAGTAAGTGGGAAAAAAAAAAAGGAAGTCAGTTTCTTCTCTAGAAGTTAATTAATTAATATTGACCCTCTTGTAGTTCTTTTGTCAACTTGTTTTGTCTTCCATCTGTGCAGCCACTGCTGCACAACTTCCTAATAAATTCAGTGAGTTATTTTGGAGATATATTTGTTCTGACTCATGCAGCCCCAGGCTTCTCCTGAAAAAATTATTATCCAGATTTTGGCAATCACTTAGTGTCTATCTTTCTTTTCCATCCTTCCATTCCTTCTTTTTGTCTTTTGACTACTTTTCAGGCAGCTGTTCTCATTGTCTGCTCTTAAATTCATGTCCATTTGGGAAAATGCATCAAGTTTGCAATAGATCAGTCCATTTCCAGCTCACTGCCATCTTTTGTTTGCAACGGTATGTCTCACTGCTTGCAAAATGCAAGGAATCATATGTGACTCATTCATGTAGTATTTGTCAACTTTTCTTCTTAGAGTACTTTGTCTGAGAGATCTTTTCCTCAAGGCAAATGTAAACTCTGTGTGCTCAAGATCAGAAGAAAGCAAGTAATCACAAATTGGAAGAAAAATCTGCAGATGGAATGTATTCATTAAAGAAGGAATTTAGGTTGAGTTCTAAGGATAGTCTTTAAGACATTTACTGGATATAAAAATCAGTGCTTCACACACAAGATCTTCAGTACTGACCTATTAAAAAAGTTCTTCAGAACAGAGAGAGGTAAAGCTTGGCTATTTGTTTAAAATCATGATTAGGCAAAGTATATAATGTTTTATTGAAATGCAAAGTTCAGATATGCAGGTGAAAAATTGGTAATATCTCTTCCTCGTATGTGAGAATGAAATGTTCCAAAAGATGGAGAGAAACATTATCACTGCAAATATTCAGAACCACACTTCTGTTCTTTCAGCAGCAGGAATCAGAGTTTTGTTTATTTCAAAAACAGCCTGCCAATGTATGCATCAGTATGTAGTAACAGGTAAATCTTATTCTCATTATCATCTGTATTTTCAGGTACTGTATGATATACAAGGAAGGAAAGGCTGAATAACTTTTTTGTTTAGAGTAATTTACTGGGTAATCTAAACTACACCTCAGTGTTAGTGGTTGAGTTGCTGTTTGGAACTCATTTGTGCAGCACTTCAAACAAACTGAGCTTGAACATTAGAGAGTGGTGGAACAGACTCTAGTTAGTCTTTGCTGTCTCTATCCAGGAAGAAAAAATGATTCATTTTGACATAATGCAAAGGTGGACGTGTATTTTTATTTCAGTCAGAGAGACAGTCTCCCCAAAACCATACTCTGTTGCCTTGGATAACACTCGCTGTTTTTCCCTTGTCAAATTTTGTTTTTCCTCCCTGTTTATTTATGTCTGATTTTTCTCTTGTTCTGCAGAGTCAATACTATGCAAGCATTTCACACAACAGAGACCTTTGTTCAAAGAGCAAATAAATAAACCAGACTCTCAGATGCTGTGGTGGAAATGGAAGGACAGTGCTTTTAAAGGACATGTCCATGTTACTGAGATTAGAGATTGTAGCTGAATTAAAAAAACCATGCTGCTGGATTTAGCTTTCCTCTGTATAGTTTTCTAAATAGAGCCCTGACACAGGTCCTAGAGATCTACCATATGGTGAAATCGTGAGAGTTAGATACCTTCAAATAAGATTAGAAAAACTTTTCACTGTAAGATTTAGCCACATACATCTAGTCAATACTCAGTTCTGAAGTGCTCTCTGAAGTCTTTCATCTGACTTAGGACTCCAGGCAGACATTTCTTTTCTTTTGATTTAAAGTATCCACTTCTACAGATAACTGTAAAAAACACTCCATTTTCTTAAAGGCACTTTTTATATAAAATGTTCCACTGGCTAGAGAATTACACAGAATGTAGAAGCATTAGGTTATTTTTAATACCTTCTATGATAGTGTCACAGTCTTGCAAGACCAAACATACTCTTTTGCTGAATTTGTGTTACTGCATAGCTTAGAATTATAAGATAAAAAAGTGGGATGATTTTTTTCTTTTTTTTTCTTAGAAAAAAAAGGATTACTTATTTATTCATCTTCCATTAAGCAGTTATTTAATGAATTATTCCTTCTGAAATGGAGAAATTCCATATGCCCCCATTTAGCTAGTCTTCCCCTTCCTACTTTTCCCTCCCTTTATGCTATCCTTCACTCCAGCAGATTAATTTTTGCCAGTCTGTTGACTTTTGCTAATAACAGAGTGTGGGAGGGAGTTAAAATCACAAAAATCTGGTTGTCATGAAAGTTAATGGCAGTAATCTGCTGGTTTCATAAGATGTACTTATTGCCATGTGAATTGTTTAAGCATCTGTGAAGAAGAAACCTTTTACATCTTTATTCATAGCTTTTTAAAATTTGTAGACATTTTGAATTTTTTCTTGGGAGAAATCAACCCTGAAATAAATTAATAGCAGAATAAAACGTGAATGAAATTGCTTGAGGTAAATTAAAAAAAAAAAAAAAAGAAAAAAGAAAAAAGAAAAAAAGAAAAAAAAAAGAACTATCTGTGCAAAGTTTAATAATCAGCCATACATAATTCTGGGTTCAGTAGCTATTAAAGCATTAAGGGTTATTTTAAGCACAACTACCTTGTCTCAGCTCCTGAATTATAGTAATGCATCAAAAATATTTTCTTTATGGTAACTTTGTTTCATTTTCACTTCTTTTGCTCACACAAACTATAAGGGATAGCCTTTCCTAAAAATTCTTTGCTGTTATGATAGTCTATTAAATGGAGTAAAAAAGAAATATTTGATATAGAGAAAAATTGGCTATAGAAAAAGTGAAAATAATTGCAGTCTTTTACAACCAATTATAAAAATGAGAGATCATTTCAGGAATTGTCCTGGTGTAATTTGACACACTAAATCATCATGGTAGTTCTAGAAAAGCCCTGAGGACATACTCAAAGTACTAAAATGAAATAAAATTAACAAAACCTGAGGTCAATAACATTGTATTTCCATTTCTCTGAGTTATTTACAGACTGACTTGTATTTTTCTGCATGAAAAATTTAATTTTAACCACTTTTTGATAACCAGGCTTGTTACTCAGTTTCAGTTTTTAGCTGTTTGTATACATACACTCTTAAAATTTAGCAAGACAATTGCAGTTTTGGTCTGGCTAATTAAAATTCGGCCTGTACTTAGACAATGCTTACAAGTACATGGACCATACTCAACAGAACATAAAATAATGTCTTAGGAAGGTATACCTGAACATAACTGTTGTGAATTGAATAATAGTATGTGGAAAGGATCTGAAGTGTATCTAGTTCTTCTCAGTGGTAGGCGCTGGTATTCTGACCTAAGAGGAACATACTTTCACTGTCCTTTATTTCACAAAAAATTGTCTCAGCATCCTGGAGGTGTCTTAGAGAAGTACTTATCCTCATGAACAATTTTATATTCTGTCTTATTTCAAGAACCTGTTAATTTGTGTAGCACCATTTTTTAAAAAATAGACATCAGCAGACTTTATTCCCTGTCAGAGAAGTGACTTTCCGAATTCACTCACAGTGCCTCTGAGGACATGTAGTAGAATATAGGACATAAATACCAAGTTTTCTGACTGGAATACTGACTGCATTCTCTTCTATTAATTATATGCATATACTGTAATATATTTCTTATATAACTCTTTATACAGGTTTTATTGTTAACAGTTTTCTTCATAAAATCATAGAATGCTTTGGGTTGTAAGTGACTTTAAGGACCATCTAGTTCCAGCCCACCTGCCATGGACAGGGACACCTTCCACTAGACCAGGTTGCTCAAAGCCCCGTCCAACCTGGCCTTGAACCCTGCCAGGGAGGGGGCAGCCACAGCTGCTCTGGGCAGCCTGTGCCAGTGTCTCACCACCTTCACAGTAAAGAATTTCTTCCTTTGATCCCATCTAAATCTACCCTCTTTCAGTTTAAAACAGTTACCCCTTGTTCTATCACTACACTCCCTGATAAAGACTCCTTCCCCATCTTTCCTGTAGCCTCCTTTAAGTACTGAAAGGGTGCTATAAGGTCTCCTCAGAGCCTTCTTTTCTCCAGGCTGAACATCCCCAACTCTCTCAGCCTGTCCTTATAAGGGAGGTGCTCCAGACCCCTGACCATCTTTTTGGCCCTCCTCTGGACCTGCTCAACCTGCTTATGCCGGGGGCCTCAGAGCTAGGCACAGTGCTCCAGGTGGGCTCTCACAAGAGTGGAGTAGAGGGGGAGAATGACCTCCCTCGACCTGCTGGCCACACTTCTCTTGATGCAGCCCAGGATACAGTTGGCTCTCTGGTCTGTGACTGCATTCCTGGCTCATATTCAGTTTTCCATCCTGTAATACCCCCAAGTCCTTCTCTGCAGGGCTGTTCTCAATCCACTCATTGCCCAGCCTGTATTTGTGCTTGGGATTGCCCTGACCTGTGTGCAGGACCTTACACTTGGCCTTTTTGAACTTCATGAGGTTTGCCCAGGCCCACCTCTCAAGTCTGTCAAGGTCCCTCTGGATGGCATCCCTGCCCTCCAGTGTGTTAACCGTACCACACAGCTTGGTGTCGTGGGCCCCTTCCAGAAGGAAACAGGTTACCCAGGATATGGTTTAGATTAGATAGAGAAAAAAAAAACCACATTTTTTTTTTAATACTTTCCAATTACTTTTTTATATTGGTGTGAAAGTATATGTGTGTGAATATATATTTTCTCACAGAAAAATTAAGTAATAATAAACCCTTGAGATATATGACTTAATATTCCTATTTTATTTGTGATATATGTATTCATTAAATCAAAGGGGAAATTAAATTCTATTCTAAACTGTATTTTTAGTTTCTTTCTAGCTTTTGAGTGGAAAAACTAATTTATGTTGGCTTCTTAGTTGACAGATATACAATGAACCTGCAGAGAAAACAATTCTTTGAAGTTTGAGGAAAATTGGGCAAACTCTGTCTGAACTCACATCATTAAAATATTACCCTCAAATGAATTGAGTAGTATAATTTTTCTGTGCCCCCTACTTTAAAATGGAACAAAAATTTTCACATAAATTGAGGTACCTAGGAAGTAATATACAAATGATATTGGGAAAATATAAAAGTCACATAAATCAAATGTTTTTCCTTTCCTTCCTCTAGTCCTAATCTAAGTGCTTATGGTATTGAATTCAGCGGGGACGTATTTAGGCTTCAACCCAGCAAACCACTTAAACACATTTTTTTTATTTCAGTTTAAATTATATCTAGCATGTAGGACTGCTGCCTACTAGCTGATTTACTTTCTTATACTGTGTGATTTGTCATTCAAGATATATAATTAATATTTCAAATCAAAGTTTTCTTGAAATTGGTAGATTTCAAAAGTAAGAGCACTTATGGGCACTGGGGTCAGCACCATTTTTCAAGTGGGAATTTGAGATATGCATGCATAGAGTTGGGGAACAGAAAGAGCTTTGAGACAGAAATTATGAAAAAGTGAGAGAAAATATCTGTCAAGAACACCTATGTATGGTGGCAACCTTGTGCTCATAAGAAAGAAAAAAATTTCACTTTTAAAAGGCCATTATGAAGTAAATTATAGTTATACATTTATATCAAATTTTCATAAATAGATGTGCATTTACTTTAAGAGTATTTTGGGGTTTTGTGTTATATATTCCAGAACAGTACCCTGTATTGAATACAGGCTTCAGAAACGATCTGCAATAACCAGGCCTCGCATAGTTTGGGGAAAAAATAAAAATCTCTGCTGAGACAAGTAACCTGCTTTTTGTTGTGTTCTTGTTTATTTTCAAATTTATTTAACAAACCAGCTTGAAAGCTGAGCATTTTAGAGGCTTATATGGACTCCAGATTTTTGTGAATAAATCCCTATGCATATAAAATTATTCAAATATTACATAAAATAATTCAGTTATTCTTCATGAGGAATACTAGAATTCATCTCATATTAAGCTTACATCAAAATAAACATACAGATATGGGCAGTCACATGAGGTTTGCTAATATCACTTGGAAGGTAACTCCTGTAAAATATGCTGGTTTTAGCAACAAATAGAAGGTTCATAAAGGATATGTTTCAGATATATTTCCTTCGGAAAGGTTTGGATCAGTAGTGACTTGACTGCAAAAATATATATGTGTAACTAAAAAAAAAAGTCAAAAGAGAAAAAAAAGAGGGTTAAAAGTAAATATCTCATTTTGTATAACAAAGTCTTAAATGTTGCTGTATTTTCTCTAGTATAGAGGTATTGTACTAAATTTAGTAAATACACATGATCCATTTCTACAGTATTATACCATTATTACTTATTAAAATTCAGGAAGGTTGTGCCAGTTAGTGTAACATTTTCATGTCTATAGGTACAACTATCATTCTCCAGTGTCTTAATGACTACTAAAATGCTGGAAGCATACTGCAAATATGGTTTTTAGTGGTCATCCAACAGGGGAAGTCAAGCATGCCCTGAAAAAATCCAAGGAAAGTGGAAAAATATGTACTTTAAAAAGTTTTAATTTGATTATTTTTTTTTTTCTCAGATGTCCAATAATTAAAAGAAAGACAAAAATATAACTCCTAGAGGAAGAATCACAAAAAGGAGCAGAGGAAGTATCTTAGAATGAAATAATTTGTTTGTTTTGGTACATACAGTCCTAGAATATCATTCAGCAGAAGGTAAAACAGGTCTGATACAAATTAGAAGGAGGAAGCAAGAGCAAAATTTTGAAAATTTGATAAGGTGGAGAATTCAAAAGCAGATTATAGGAAATACTGAGAAGAAATTTGGGCAAATTGGCATGAGAACAGATTACTTTAATGTCTGTAATTTTCATATAATTGTTCTTGGTCTTCCTTTTATGGAATCTAATTTTGATTTTTCACTGAATTAATTTCTTCTGTGTGGTCTTTAATTCAGTCATACAAGTCATATGTTTTAGAAGAAAGCATCTGTAACACTTATTTCAAATAACAGAAATGTTTATGTGTGCTGCAGATTTATCTTTCAAAAAACATACCAGGAGAGAGAATGTAGATAAGATGAATGTTCACCTTTGAGGTCGGTGAGAATACGTTTAATGAAAAAACAGTATAAATCTTGGTGATGGATGCTTTGGTTGTTTTAAAGAAAACAAAAAAATCCAGTGTCTCCAGTGCCTACACCCCCAGAAAAGTGAAGTTTTCTAGGTACTTAATGAAAACATTGTTGAACCCATTATTTAGTGGAGGATGCTGATGCATATCTCTGTATATATCAAGCCTTGTGTGTGGCCTTGCATTATTTTTTACTAAACAAGTTTATTTCTTGATCTTGTAAGCCTCTTTCTGGGTTTCTTTATCACTAAATTTCTGGGGAAATACAATCTACCCTGAATATATGGGAAGGAAGAGTAATACTTACCCTGTATCCTGCAGCTAGTAAGTTTGTTGCATGCTAACAGAGGAAAGCAGAGAAATATACCACACATACATGAAAGAACTGGTGTACTGTTCTTCTGTTTCATCTCCAAGAATTGTGGGTTACAATAACAGTTTGGAAATGTTTAGCATACAGATCTCTGTGGACAGATCCTTACGCAGAATGGGTGTAACATTTCTGAAGACTAAAAAGCTGACTCTGCCCAGTGATGGCGGGGGGCCTCTTGCATACTCAACTTTACTTTGAAAAGCAGAGTCACGGTCAAGGTGGTGTGCTATTCTGAATAGTTGCCTGATGTGTTCTCCTCTCTTTTAGAGAAATAGCAGTGCTTAAATGATTTTCATAAGGCTGTATTCTGGTGAACTAACGTCAACTTCAGAGTATCAACTTTTATGCCTATCTTGAAGATAAATGATCACAGAGTTGTCTGACTTCATGCATGTGTTTTTTCTTCAACACTTTTCTAGTTTAATACTTATCCAGCAGCTAAATTCACTCACTGCTAATCTCCCATTTCCCTGCAACTAACTTTGTCTTTCTAACACTTGATTTATCACCAGTGTGAGGCTCTTGATTTATACCAAGTATATTCATATTTTTCCAAGACAAACCAAAGCCAGACTTCTGCTGTGTTTTACATAAACTTCCCTATGTTGCTATATATTGCATGAATATAAACCTTTTAATGAAATTTTCAAAATGCAAGTCATTATGAAGACCTTGTATAAAGGTAATTATGAACTGCCCTTTAGCTTCATATTGTATGCTGATAGCATGGCAAAGGAACATGTATGTATTGAATACGATTTTATCTTCTGTTCATTTTCAGTACTGGCTTGCTTCATGTAATACTGTAAGAAACTGTCAAAACAGCTGACCTAGAAAATATACTGATTCATCAGAACATGATCATGATTATTATCGTTCAATTACCGAATTATGTTAGTGATGCATGATAGCTTTCTGATATTTGAAGTAACATTTAAAGCAAAAAGAAAAGGCTCAGTATAGTTGACTTCACAGAGATGTTCATAGAATCATAGAATGGTTTGGGCTGGGAAGGACCTTAAAGATGATCTAGTTCCAGGCCCCCTGCCATGGGCAGGGACACCTTCCAGTAGACCAGGTTGCTCAAAGCCTTGTCCAGCCTGGCCTTGAACACTGTCCTGGTTTAAGCCCAGAGGGCAACAGAGTGCCACACAACCACTCCTTCATTCCTTCCCCCTCAGAGATGTGGAGTAGAAATAAAACAAAAGGCTCCGGGAACAAGATAAGGACAGAGAGGGATGGCTCATCCACTATAGACATGGGCAAAAGACAGACACAATTGGGGAAGAAAAAGAACATTATTTTAATTTGAACACCATCACCATTTTACCAATCAAACAGTAGGATAGTGAGAAATACAGACACATCTTAAAAATACCTTCCCCCACCCATCCCTTCATCCAAGGCTCATCTTTGCTCCCAATTTCTCTACCTCATTACCTTCAGCAGTGCAAAGGAGCATAGGATGGGGCTTGCGGTCAGTTTGTTACCCATTATTTCCGCCACTCCTTTCTCCTCAGGGAGAGGACTCCACTCATTCTTTACCTGCTCCAGTGTGGGGTCCCTCTCATGGGTCAGTCCTTCATGAACTCCCTCCAACATGAGTCCTTCCCATGGGCTGCAGTGCTCCCAACAAGTGTGATCTTCCTTCAGAGTCCTGGCCTTCTTTGTGCAGAGGCATCTGCTCCAGTGTAGGGTCCTCATTGGGCAGCAGGTGGGCATCTGATCCATCATGGATTTCTATGGGCTTCTGGGGGCAGCCTCCTGGTTCATCATGGGCTGCCAGGGAATCTGGGCTCCAGCATACCTCTCCCTCTTCCTTTCTTTAACTGACCTCAGTGTTTGCATAGGTATTTCCTTCACAACTCCTTCTCCTCCTCCTAGGTTCCCTTTCTTAAATACATTATCACAGAGGCACAACCACTGTCACTAATTGTCTTGGCCTTAGTCAGATGTGGGTCTGACTTGGAGCTGGGGGAGCTTCAAGAAGCTTCTCACAGGAGCCACCTCTGTACCCCGCTCCACTGCTACCAAAAACCCACCACACACGAATTCAACACGAACACTTCCAGGGAGTGGTCATCTACAACTTCTCTAGGCAATCTGTTGCAAGTGTCTCACCACCCTCACAGTAAATATTTTTTTCCTCATATCTAATTAAATCTACTCTCTTTCAGTTTAAAACCATTGCTTCTCATTCTGTCTCTACATTCCCTAATAAAAAGTCCCTCCCCATCTTTCCTGTAGGCTCCCCTCAAGTACTGGAAGGCCGCTATAAAGTCTTCCCAGCGCCTTCTCTTTTCCAGGCTGAAAAACCCCAACTCTCTCAGCATGTTCTCATAAGGGAGGTGCTCTAGTCCCCTGGTCATGTTCGTGGCCTCCTCTGGACATGCTCCAACAGGTCCATGTCACTTTGACAGGCAGAGGAAGCCAGACCTTATATGCTGTTTTTTTCTGTAAGACATAGTTCATCAGCTGTGCTCATGTGAACACAGAAATAAACTGTTACATGTGTCTTTTTCTTAAGATTCATATAGGAAGAGGAAGCAAAGAGGCATTAGTTTCTTACCTTGCCTGGGAAGATCTTGACTTGATACTGGGCACAGCCCAGTGGAGGGCTGAGTGCTAGCATGTTAAACAACAAGCATCTATTTCTACTTGGCAACTGTAGTAATTATGGCTTGGGCATACTTGCAAGACCAAGTAACAGCAAAGAATGAATTAGGAACTGAGCAGACGGAAAAGCCATTGACTATGAAAATGATTTACTGTTATGTTAATTGGAAGAATGGTCTGAAGAACTATTTAGAGTTTTCTAACAAGTAGTAGTGAGCACTATCTGCAAGAGTGTAGCATAGCAGCATGTTATTAGTTATTTGTAATGCAAGGTTTCTGCAGATTTCATAGCTTTTTTAAAAGTTGCTTTAAAATAGGTCAGGGAGGGGAGACTTTATGAGTAAAGCAATACTCTCTGTTCTAATGACTTCTAACGGGGAACTAGCAAGAGTTAAAACAGTTATTAAGCTCTTTACAGACTGAATCAGCAGTCCCTGGATTTGAAGGTTAGATCCGTTAACAATAGAGTTTCCCTGCCTGAAGGAAAAACGGAAAGGACAGAAAACATCTGTTAAGTGAGACTGAACTTCATCTGTGGTTTCACCTATTCCATGATGGAATTTTACCTTGACATATGAGATAAATTCCTTATATGTACCTGAGATTAGGTGTGGTAGCATTGTAATATTTGACAGTAGTGATCCAGAATGAACAAGAGTCAACCTTCTCTCTGTGTTGGAAAGTTTTCTCCTGGAATCTTAGATCTCTAAAACTTGCTAGTCTCAGAGACTAGCATCAGAAGTCATTGAATGCTGAGTTGCTCAGCTTGCAAAATGGTTCCGCTTATTATCAAGTGACCTTAATGTTTTCTTCACTAGTTTAACTTGAATAACATGAAGCCAGCATTCAGGTGTCCCTGTGGTAGACATTAAGAGTGGAAATTGTAGCTTCTTCAAGATTAAAAGTTCAAACTGTGATGGCTGTACCTTTTAACCCCATAACTGACTTTTACCACCTGATCTCCATAAGACTATTAGCTTCATCATTTTGAAGAGATTATGACATCTTCCAAAGCACCTGGGGGAAGCATTTCCTTTCACGTCATTGACTAAGCTGTTCTCTGGGACAGAAATGTCACCTAACTCTGTCTAGTCTTTTTATGCTTAACAAATTATCATTAAGGTTATAGCCTTCTTTACTACTTTCTACTAATGCATTAATATTTTTAACTACTTTAAATAAAAAACAGAAACAAACCCCCAAAAATTAGCTAGGATGAAAAGCAATGAGGAGTTGCCACTTCTATTTAAATATAATATATGTAGGAAAACTGTGAGAAGAGCTTATGAAAAACAGAATGGACATTCTATTATAATGCATTTTTTGTTGATTGTGACTTGTAGCATACTCAAAATCTGCCTTGATAGTTACTAATATTAAAAAAAATTACTTTCTGTCTTACCATGGTGAAAGTCTGAATTGTGACAGGACATTGCAGAATA
Organism: Tyto alba; assembly: GCF_018691265.1. Taxonomy (NCBI): domain Eukaryota; kingdom Metazoa; phylum Chordata; class Aves; order Strigiformes; family Tytonidae; genus Tyto; species Tyto alba. The sequence goes on from NW_024881327.1 coordinate 32,197,398, forward strand.
TGTAATATACAATTGTGTCCCATAATAAAACTTGCATTTTGGTAATAGTATCAGCCTTGGTTTCATCATTAAACTCAAAAGCATCCACTGTTGCTGCTATATCAAAAAAAGACATATTTAAGAAGTAAAATCTTCATGTTGATTTTGAGATGACGATTGAGCATAATTGCTACTTCTAGACTGAATTAATTTCTTTAGTGTATTTTCACTTGTTTGGGTCAAAAGTGCATTTTAAGCATCTGTGGAATTTAGACTTGTTCAAGTGTCCTCGGTTTGAGTGAGCTGTGGGATTTTTGGGTAGCAGAGAAGGGGGCTACAGTGGTGGTGAGAATTAATCAGACTTGTGAAGAAGAATTGCGACATCCACACGAATGGAGGAGGAAAGGGAGGGGGAGGTGTGCCCGTGTAGAGACCCTCCTGTATCTTGTGGTGAGACAGCAGGGCGGTCCCCCCCTGCCACCCATGAAGGTCTACGGGGGAGCAGACACTGATATACAGTCTGTAGGGGGACCCATACAGCCATTTAAGGTGGCTGTGCTTGAATGTGGCTGGGATCTTGTGGGAAGAAGCAGCCCCTGCTGTTGTAGTTCAGTGCTGGGAGGATTGTAGCATGTAGGTGTGTTCCATGCTGGAGAAGCTTAGGAAGGGCTGGAGCCCATGGGAGGAACTCAAGTTGGAGAAAGTTGGTGTCCTGCACCGGAGCAGCTAGGGAAACTCTGTAGCTCATGGAATGGACTCAAATTGGAGAAAAGTTTGTGGAGGACTGTCTCCTGTGAGAGGGGGACCACGATGGAGCAGGGGCAACAAGTTCCAGGAGCTTCCCCCACCGAAGATGGAAGAAGCAACAGTACTGACTGCACCCCTCATTCCCTGCCCCTGTGCCATTGAGGGGAGGAGGTAGAGAAATCAGGAGGAAAGCTGATCCTGGGAAGAAGGGAGGTGTGCGTGGAATGTGTTCTCAAGATGTGGCAATGCTTCTCACTGTCCTACTCTGTTAAGTGTTCTCTGAGATCAAACCACGACATCCAGAAACAGTCAAAACCAGTCTTCCTTTTAGGTAATGTGTTCCCCAAACTATTTTTTTATGTAAAACCAATATAAATGGTAATAAAAACAATAAAAGTATAGGGGTTTTTTTAGCATTGTGTCTGAAAGTATTTTTACATTCGTATATATATATATGTACTAAACTATAAGCTGCAAACAGTGTAAGTATAGGTTAGTTTAGTGAGATAAGGAATTCCTAACTCTTGTCTTTAGATTACACTATACCTCTTTTTGATATATTCTGCATGTGACCTTGGGCTAGCTAGACAAATTGTGTAGGTCTTTTTCCCAAATATACATGAGATGATGTTTTCCTTGGCTATATTTTGGATAGTTTGGATAGTTACATTGTAGTAAGTGGCATTCATACGAGATGCAAAATACATAATCCTTCTGGAAAATGGTAATTTCTTGAATGAGAAAAATAAGAAGTGATACAGATTTTCTATTTTTGAAAGAGAAAGAACGAGAAAGAGATAACGTAAAGTGAGGGTGAGAGAGTGAAAAATATGCAAATTTGCAAGCTACATCTCGCTTAACCAGATTTGTATGCCCACATTTGTTTGGAAGATGGAATTTTAGTACTACTTTGAGACAACCAGTATGTATAAACAAAAGTTAGACCATGTAACCTCTGCTAGATTTATGGGGAGTTCACATAAACTAACTGGTGTCATGCTTTAACGTTTAGCGTGTGTTTACTATATTAAATTATGCTTATGATTTTAAAATACAGCATGATGCTAGGCCTAGGTGAGACAAAGTTGTTTGGCTTTGAGAAAGAAACTTAATCTGAACTGAAACAAACAAAAAGATTAAAGCAGATCTGGGACAATTATATGTTTATAATGTTCTTAATAAAGAGAGACCTTCTATTTCCTTCTTTCTCTGCTTGAAAAATACTAAATTTAGGATGAATTATGAATGTAGATGACTTCAAAAACATGAAGCCGTCTCTACCCCCAAGGGAAAACAGTAGCAACTTTAAGCTCTCTAGAAGAGCAACTGCTTTCTCATTATACTTATTTGTAGAACAATAAATTTTAACATGAGATCAGGGCCTCTAGGCACTATTGCTATTCTAATTTATTTAATACAGTGACAGAACTCATGTTAAATAGGGAGTGCCTTGACAGAGAGATGAATTGATGCCTCCATGTCTTCTTCGTCTTTAACTGAGCTTTAATCATTACAGTTCTGATTCAATCTATATCAACTTCACTCAAGCTGATTGCCCATTAAGTATTGTAATGGTGTGCCAAGCACTTCAGGAAATTACTATTTGTATGTTATTTGTGGCCAACAGGACTACGGAAATGATCATCCATCTGTTCTCAGCACTGGTGAGGTTGCACCTCAAATAATGTGTTCAGTTTTGGGCCCCTCACTACAACACAGATGTTGAAGTGCTGGAGTGTGTCCAGAAAAGAGCAACAAAACTAGTGAAGGGTCTAGAGAACAAGACTTATGAGGAGCATCTTAGGGAACTGTGGTTGTTTAGTCTGGAGAAAAGGAGAGTGAGGGGAGACCTTATTGCTCTCTCCCAACTACCTGAAAGGAGGCTGTAGTGAGGTGGTGTTGGTCTCTTCTCCCAAGTAGCAAGTGATAGAATAAAAGGAAATGGACTCAAGTTGCACCAGGGGAGGTTTAGATGGGATATTAGGAAAGATTTCTTCACCAAAAGGGTTGTCAAGCACTGGAACAGGCTGCCCAGGGAAATAGTGTAATCACCATTCTGGGAGGTATTTAAAAGATGTGTATGTGTGGTGCTTAGAGACATGGTTTAGTGGTGGACCTGGCTGTGTTAAGTTAACGGTTGGACTCAATGATCTTAAGGGTTCTTTCCAGCCTAAATGATTCTGTTCTATGATTCTAGACATTTCTCATTGTCTTATATTAGCTGGAATATTTTGGATACTTGCAGGATCATTGCTAGTAATAGTTAAGAAATTAAATAATGTAGAAGGCTGATATAAATGCATTGCTTTATCATGGGCTAGTCACAGTTTTTTGAACATTAACTATCCCTCATAGTGAAGATCAGCTGGTTTGTAGTGTTATTAAAATTTCACAAGACTGTCTCTTCAGAAGGAGAAAAAAAAAAAAAAAGAAATGTCCTTAATTGGGAGGAAGAGGAGCTAGCTGCATATCACTGATTGTGGAGCTTTGTAGAGCAGTCTAACAAATTATTATGAAGTGTTTAATTGCATAGGAATTTTCTACTCAGGGATGTTTAAACAAGGTCAAGCTAAGAAAATGTTATGTTTTTGGAAAATTCTATGCATAAATATTTACCTACCTGAGTTCAAGCTGAGCAAAGAAACATAATAATCATAACATTTTACTGTCACAGTTTCCTGACGTATAAATAAAGTTTAGGTGAGACTTGATCTGTGCATATCTTGTGTTTCTGACTTTGATTTGCCAGTGTAAAACTTCTGTAAAATGTTTTTGCTCTTAAGTAAAAAATGTTGAATTCAAAGCAAATATTAACTATAATCAGTGAGTATATTTAAACTAGTAGACACATAGAATTCCACTATCTAATTATTCTGTTTCTCTAAGTCTTCTGTTTCTCAAATTCAGTTTCTTTGAGAAAACAAAAACTTCCCGTGTAACTTATTAGAAACATATGAATATTTTCTTCATTGATTTTTACCCTCAGTAAAAATAGGTGAGAATATTGAGAGTGAAATGCGTGTGAGGTATCAGTATATATACTGGGAATTTTCTAGTGTAAAAACTGACCTGAGTTAGAAATGTGGGCCTTGCTAAAAGGTAAGTCTTTGAGTCAGAAACTTCTGGGCATGAAGGAAGAATTCACAGAAATGGGAATAAGAGAAAAATATGAAGGAGGTATTTGGCTGGGATCACTAGTTGAGTGAAATAGACAAGGGGTATATTGGATGACCTTGAAGACTCAAGTAATAGAAATGTAATGAAATTCAATAGCACAGCATGGAAGGTCATACACTAGGGTAACTAATAAAAAGAATTTCTGCAAGGAGTTAGGAGCTGATCAGCTGAGATGGAATAGTCAGTCACTGGATGGCTATAAGTTTCTGATATGATACAATCCAAGGGTCTGTTAGCTAATATATTTCTAGGAAAGAAACGGAAATGCACAATCCCATATAGGGACTTCACTTATAATATTAAGTAACATTTCAGTCATCTTATTTTCAAAATAGATAGATTTAATCATTAATAGATTCAGAAATGTATTACTGAAATATTTTGGTTGGCTTTTAACTCTTAAAGTAAAATCTGAGAGGAGGTGCGATTTGTTCCATAGAAACATTTTAGGGAGGTAAATATCAGTGTTAGACATTAAGTCAATGTGTTTTGCTGGGATACGAACAAATACATATTAGCTGTCTGTAGATCAGCTTAGGTGTCAGCTTAAAGGCCAATAACTACCAGTGTTCTGATATTCTGGTTCAATCATCTAAAATAAGCAAAAAGAACAAATTCCAAAAAACCTAGAGGAAGTGAAGCTTTATCAATTTTAGATGTTTTGGGATCTGGCTATCTGTAATAATCAAGTGCTGTAACAGAAGAAACTTTTTAGCTAGGTCTGTGGTATTTTTTTTTTTAAATCCTAATTTATGTGAGGAAAATTACACTAACCAAGGATTTGGCCCCAATCTCTGTATGATATTCACTGACCAAGAATATTGACAATTAATTTTTTGATATTTGTAAACAGCCGTTAATATGTATCTATGATGGATGCAAAAACATTATGGGAGGATGGAGAAGGTGGTAGATAGACTTAAAATGGAATGATTTAGAGAGCAGTTTTGGCATGTAAATAGACTTTGGACAGATTGAGGATTAATTTTTTCAGAAGTTCTTGTGAGTGAAGGCAAAATGGGAAAAAAGCTGTTTTGGAGATAAATATATTGGTCAAGATAAGTGAATGGGTTAGGGTAGAAGAATAGTTTTTCAGAAATGCATAGATGTTCAAAGACGGCTTCAAGAGTTTATTTCTGACTTTATAACTGAGCAATTATCAATAACATGATGATTATTGCCATGAACCCATTCAAATAGGGGTACTTATTTTCTACTTATTTGCATGTAATACACAGAATAGCAGGCTCATTAGCTTTGCCTTTGGTCAGCAGAGCAAAAGGATATGACTGAGGAAATTAGCTACCTCAGTGGTGGAAGGCTCTGATACCTGTCATGGGTCTTTTCCTGTCTTGAAATTGCCTTCTCAGTTTGCTACTCTAGCTGAATGCTCCCCCTAAGTCTGGACACATGGTGATTCACATGTGAGCACTTAATTAATTGGTTCATTTAATTAGTGTGTGTGCAAAAAAGGCCTTATGCTAGCAGTATTTCTCCCCAGGAGAGCATGCCCATTTGAGAGGCATGGTCTCTATATCCCCTGATAGCAATTAACAGATACTGAATTGCTCCCACTGAATAATCATGAAATTTATATGTCTCGGATCATTTCACGTAGTCTAAGAGCACTTAAATTTAGTACCTTGCCAAATCGGGGCCCATTAGAATCAACAGTGATTTCATGTGTTTTTTGAGCTAATTTAAATGAATGCCTTATCTAGATATGAAACTACTTCATGATTAATGTTTACATTTTGATACTTGTTTGCATATATTTACAAATACTTGGGCAAAATTAAAATTTTCAAAGTGAAATTACAAGCCTTTAAATTAAAAGCATTTTCTAAATTTAAATTAAGGAAGATAAAAATAAAAACCAGTGAATATCTGCATAGATTTCTCCTTCTGTTTAATAGCTAAAAGTTCAAAATAAAATTTCTTGTCTACATAATTAGCATATTAAGACTTGATACCATACCTACCAAATGTGATCACTTATATTTTTTTCTTCATTTATTTTTTATTTCTCTTCAGAAAAGCATGGTGAACAAAGATATCTAATGGGTCTTGTATATTTTATCTGAAAAACTTGTTCAGAAATATAACATTTTGTAAATGTGTTGTTTGAACCAGACAGCCCAGACACACTTGCCATTTGGCACACTTAATTGAAGGCTCTGACCATAAGGGTCATGCTAAAAATCAGGATCCTAACATCTAAAAAAAAAAAAAAAATCACAATGGTAGTTGTCAATTAAAGCAATGTTTCTTTAAATCCACTGCTTTTCCAGTTTGTAAAGAACCCTGACCTCTAAAGCTTCAGATTCTTTCTGTAAAAGAGGTGTTGTCTCCACTGACTAACTCTTGACATCCAGAAAAACAGTGTTTGAAGGCAGAGATCATTTGAGACGGCATGTTCCTTCTAGAAAACACATTCCAATTAGATCCAATTTGGAACAGTTTCTTTTTGGGTTTCAATGCTATGAATAACCCATCCAAAAGGAACTGGGACCGCCAGTCTGTTTGGAAAGGTCATCAGCCACTGTAAGAAATTTTGAAGATCTGCCTTTCAGATCATCTGTGGGCAGAATATGTAAATTTCTTAAACAGTAGAATAAAATTGACATTTAATAATGAAAGTCAATTCTGTGTCAAGCAAAATTTTAACTATTGTGGTAATGTGAAAATGTCATTGTGTTTCATCTTTGGATCATCAGACTAGATTTTCATCACTCTACTCTTGTCTTATGTTATTTTGAGTGCACAGACCCTACATGGTTACATCTAACTCACACCAATGTAATTTAGGTGTATTAAAAAGTACATTAAAGCAACACTGACTTAAACCCAACAGAACAGAAGACAAAGATCCCATTATTTGATACTGAAGGACACTGTTCTTTCTATTCAGTAGCTATATTCTTAATTTTTATGTAGCTGTTCTTATTTTGAAATGAAGATACTGACAGAAAGCATTGAACTAACGGCAATAGAAGAATAAGAGGAGGTAATTAAAAGAAAGACTTCTATCACTTTTTAAATTTTAATGTCATTTTTGCCTTCACTTAATTTTTATTTCTTATCTGAATTACCTCATTTGGTATTCCTTCTCATTATTCCCTAGATAACTTACAGTTTGTTTGTTTTTTTTTTTTTTTTTTGCCTAACTTTAGTATACCCTCAAGTGCTCTCTTTCTGGTAATGTGTATCAGTCATTCTCAAGGATTTTATAATGACCTCCTCTTCTTCCTTTTCAAACATCATTCTTATATTTAGTAAAAACTCTTCCAGAAATAGTCTAGATTTATGGCCTCTTCTTACTATTTTCATGTGAGAACAAAAAAAATATCCTTAAAACCCATACTTTTTGTTTCCCCTCTGTTCCTCAAAAACCCCACCCCACAACATTTAAACCTAAAATGTCTTCTGAAGATCAGTTCTCTTAAGAAACTTAATACCCAAATCCAGATACTTGTCAGATGGAATAAATTTGAGTGCATGTGAACATAATGCCTGCCCTACTCATACCACAAGCTTTCACTTTATGTACCTACTTAAAAAAAAAAAAGTCACAGCAAAAGTGACAGAAGATTTTCGTTGCAATATTTGTGTCTCTCTGAAGTCAAACCTAGAAAAAATTGTCAACTAATCATTGGAAAATTAAATGAAAAGAAAAATTGAAATATTTAATCTGCTAATTGATTAGCATTTTTAACTTTAAAAGAAATCCAGCAATGTTACTTACAATTGTGAAGCTGAAAATGCCCTTCATAACAACTAAGTTAATATGAAACAAAAAGAAGACACGCCCAGAAACACTTGGTTTAAATTAAGATAATTTTTGTTTTAAGGTTTTTAATATTCAACCATGCCTAGCTTCAGGTAAAACCTAGAGTAACACTCCCTGGATAGATTAGTATCCAGCATTAATACACAGGTACGTATACATCATACTTCCAGTCAAGAAATAAGGTAATAAGCTCAAATTCAATCTTCAATAACTAAATAAAGGTTACACTAACAGGAAGAGCTAATACTGCAGAAAGAGAAGTTGCATAGATTTTGTTTTGGTTATTCTGTATCAAATTATTTCTGTCAATTGTGTCAATAATTCAAATTTATGCTGTTAAACTGCTGAAAACTACAATATTTAGAAAAATCAGCTGATATTTTTAAGATCAAACTTTTTTGCCATTTTTGTAAAGACTGGAACTGCTGAAATAAAATAAAGATTAGTTAAATTTCCCATAAAAATAAAGCAAGGATATCTTTAGCGGGAATAAAATTAATTTAATCTTCATACTATATCATGTTTATGCAACCAGAAAACAGTAAAACTTATTTTTTTCCAAATGCAGGGATAGTGATAAGTAGCCTTGTTCACATCTTTTTATAGTAGAAATTAGAACATGTATTATAACAAAAAATGGCAAGCAGAAATCTACCATTAGCCATTAGTTGTGCAATGTTATTTTAACATATAATGCCTCTGGGAGTTCTAGATATTTGCCAAAAAATTCAACATGTTGAAATTAATTAATGGGTACCCGAGTTTAAGGGAAGATGACAGCCAGATTTGAAGAGAGTACTGTGTCATCAGACTAATTTAATTTGGAGGTCAGGATTAAAACAAAATGAAGAAACTCTAGATTAAGGAAATTGTTTTTATTTATTGGGAGTATTTGATATGACTGCATTATTCAAAGCATTAATGAAGTCTTAAAGACATTTTGAAGATTTTTAATATCCCGTTTACATTTTCAGACATTTATTATAAACTAATTTGTCTGTCTTTAAAAGTGATTAATGCATGTAACCTAGACACACTGACTAAATGGAGAAAAGTCCCCCTTAGGAACACTTCACTGAAAACGTTGTCCTAGTTACTAGAATAGTAATTATAGTGAAAGTTTCTGGAGATAAAATTATATCAAAATATGCCTCTGAGCTTAAAACTTACTTAGTCAAGCTAAAATTTAGCTTGACCTAAAATTTACTGAGTCAAGCTGTATGTTTACAGAGCTCTTTGTCTGAAGAAAAAATAAGTCAATAATAAATCTGAGAGTAAAAATACAAATACTTGTTATATAGGAAAGGTCTTTTATGTGATTTTTTTAAAAAAGTCAATTTTTACATACATATTCCGTCTACAGTGAGATTTTATTCTGATCCAAAACACACTTATGAGATAGAAGAAATTATAGTAATTCCCAGAGCTGTAGTATTTTTAATTAAATTTGCATTCCACCTATCCGTGATAGATGGGAAGACACTTGACAGCAGATTAAAGTTAAATGGTGCCCCTTACCCAATACTTAGTTATTTTTGTATGTGATTTTGCAGATTTCTTGGGCAATAGCTCTAGATTTAAAAAATGACAAATGTAAGTATCGGTGTGTGCATGTGTATACAGATTTGATAAACATTAAAAGTGCAGTTTGCACCAAATAGTCCCTGTTTGAATTCTAAGCTTATTTCTAACTGCCTGAAGGCATTTTGGGCCTCTCACATTTTAAATACAAAATATATATTTAGTTTGAACTTCTTACATGGTTATTGCCATCCAAGTTCTTACTTCTACATATTAGGTCATATGTATTTGAAGTTTTTTCCCAATTTTCATCAATGTATTATTAAAATATTACACTAAACTCAGTTTTATGCATAATTTGGTTTAAAGTTTCCTAGTAACTGTCCACATATTTTAGAGTAAAATTATAACATACTTTTCTCAGCTAATATGCTCTTGGTAGTTGGAATCACAACTGAAAATCCATTTCTGAAAATTTATACTCAAGTTTCTATTGAAATTTAATTGTTGTAATTTCCCAAACAGGATTTTAGAAGCTGTGACTAGAGATACGATGTCTATGTAATAGATATTGAAAGTTCAAAAAGTGTGGAGAGCTTCATTAACTCGTTGCTTTACATCTACCATTCCAGAAGTGTACTGTACCATATGGCTGACAAAAAAGAATTAAATAACAGCTGTTAATCCATTAGGTTAAGAACATGACACAAAAGACTATAATTTGCCTCCAGTATATATCTTTGTGTCAGGTATATGTATCTAATATGATTGCTACCTTAGTAGGTACAGCACATATATGTTGCCAGACAAATTATTAGTAAGGTATAGAAGTTGCGCAGATATATAGGTTGCATAGATAGGGATATTCAGGAAAAAAGCTGAAGACATCAGGCAAATCCAGAAAGCAATGTAAAGCTAACGTGATAATTTTATTGCATCGTTGATTATTAATTTGCTAATGTGTAGATGTAATGATCTGAAGCCTTCTTGGGTGTCTCCCATTGCCTGTTTACAATTGTTATCTCTTCAGCTCCTACACCCGTGTGTTGGAGATCCCATGTGAATTCAGTTCTGTTGCTACAAAGGAATCTCACAGTGGTTTGGCACTGTAAACATAAAGAAAAAATGTAAATCTTAGTTCAGTTCAGCTACCTAAGGTATTTCTTCTCCTTTGTTGATACAAAGTATATGTAGTAAGTTAGATGCAAACTCAGTCTTGTACAACTCCAAATTATCCCAGAATATAGGCTGATAGGAAGCGTGTTTAGTGAGGATGTTAGGAAAATATTGAATGATATGTGGGAAAGAAAGATATTGAATGTCTATAGACTGGCACATTGGGTTTGTCAGTCATATCTCACACAAATTCAATCAAAAACATTAACATCCTTTCAGGCATGTGGACAGATAAAGACAGCCTTGAATACCACTGCTTGTTCAAGACTTTTTAAACAAAGCTGTTTGACACCAAATATAAGAAAATTGCAGTTATGAAAATCTGCATTAAGTAAAGATATAGCTATATATATCAATATTTTATTATTGATTTCCAGTTGATTCTCTCATATGGAAGAATTACATAGATTTCATTATTGAGATTTAATAGTATTGCTAATAGTGCAATATATAATTGCTCTTTTTTTTTTCCAAAAGTAAGGTACCTCTTAAAAGTGATAAATAATGAAAAAATATTTTGTGCATCTTCTGTAGAAAAGTACATTGAAAAAACAATGAGAACAGAAACAACCCATTTATGAATAATGGCATTTTTATTATTTCTACTGTAGTCTCATCCTGATCAGAGATTGACTATATAGGCAAGTAATTTAACAATATATTTATCCCTTAAAAATTGTTAAACTTTCAGTCACAATGGTGTTTTGTTTGTATTTTTCCTTTTATCAGTTTTGGCAGCATGTATATAACTGATCTCACTATGTTAAATTATATGCTTACATAAAAGATATATGGCTAAATTCACAGGATACTTAGACACCAATTGCTTCCTTACTACCTAAGCTTAAATACACACCTAGGACATGCACCTGGAAGTAATACTTTGAACCTAGTATGCTTCTGACTTGTAAATTATTTTAGCATTAGGGGAATTAATAGGCCTGTGGGCCTTCTCATAACATTGTTCTGAAATGATGTGTACAAAACCATAATGCTTATGCTGTCAAGGAGCAAAACAGTTTCACAAAAATAATAAAACAAATTTTATGCAGGTTTTGTAACTGTTTTTAATGAAGGTGAGAGGGGGAATGTGGATGTAGATTCAGTCAGGAGATAATCAATGTAGTAGGCAAAACAATGAAATGAGAAAAGGGAATGTAACAGGATAGAATTAGAACTGAAAAAGTAATTGATTGTGGGCTGCTGAAAAAAAAAGAAAAAAAAAGGGGTGAAGAGAGAACAGAAAGAAGAGATTTGGAATACATTGCAAAATGTAAAAATATAGAAAACCTAGACAGAAATGTGTACGAATGATTGAGTTTTGTACTTACATAAGAACTGTACACAATTTGGATCACATTTTAACAACTCTAATAGTTTAAGATTATCTAAAAATAAGCCTTTTGATTCAGATGTCTTACATTTTGGAATACAGTAACTTATGGAGTAAATCAGTAAATCATTTCTTTAAATTCATGTCATCTTTCTTCCTCAGAAATTATATATTTTTTCTTTTCCCTCTGACTCTTTTTTTTTTCCCCATTCTTTGTGCAATTACAAGTATTGGTGGAAATCTTGCTTTCTCCATCCCCACTGTGAAAAAAAGCTCATCTTTTTCATTTCTAAACCTGCAGCCTCTATTTTCCTGAGCAGTCCCATTAGCTTTACATAGAAGATAAAATGGAAGAGCAGCATGATGAATTGCATTACCTGTCTTCCTTTGCATGCTCATACTACACACAGTTTTTTAAAGGCATGTGTCATTCTCATGCAGGTGATGTATGTCTGAGTAAAATAAAAGATTTGTCACATGGAGAAAGCCTCTTCTGGCATTTTATTTACTGTCTCACCTCATTCTTTTCACGGTATCACACTGCAGTGGTTTATTTCCAAAATTTCTTTGGGTACAGGCAAAGGGAGAAGAAAGGGAAAAGTACAAACATAAAAACTCAAAGAAGACATTTTTCTCCCTTCTTATACTCTTCCAAAAAAGTATCAAAAAATAATTTAATTATGTATTTTTCTTCAGTTCTCATCAGAAAATTAACTTAGGAGTTGTGAGGGTGATAAACTTTTTCCATATAAAAAGAGCTATGTTGTGTGGTCCATGTTTCGACCCAAGTCTTGCTTTCTGTTCTGCCTGCCCCTGCAACTCTTCATTCAGCACTGAGTTTGACTGAAAGAAATTAAAAGGAGGGGTTTACATTTTCCACCACAAGAAATTCTTGGCTTCACTTGAGGCTCTATTGACATTTGCACTGGGGACTTTACTCCTGTAATTGGCCTGTTTCTACATTACTTTGGTGGTGGATTGTAAGCAAAGAAGCAAACAGCCTTCTTCAGGATTAGCAAACCAGTACTACATTCACTTATTGGAAAACATATTTGAAAAATAGAATTACTGCCTGTGCAGACTGTATTACTTTCAGTGTTGTTTTCTACTAGTTAGTGAATGAAACATACTTTTGAGACCCTAGAGTACACAGAGTAACTCTTTTTCCTTGTTTTTTTTTGTGTCATTAATGTCAAAGGCATTTTAGCCCCTATCTTAGGCAATACATATTTCATAAGACAGGGAAATCTTAATGTTTACATAGCTGTATTTATTCTTCAGGTGGTTAGATGCGTTATCAGACTTTGTCAGCACTACTCTTATGAAACATGAGCTCTGGTATTTGAATACATACTTAGACCATGACTCTTCTACAACGGGACTAAATAAGTGAAACAACTCTCTTTTATTCATTTTCTTGCTCACTTAATGTAATAGAAGTTTTTCTCTTTGAATATATTGTTAATAGTATTAGACCATTAATTCCTATTGCTATGCAAGTCTGGGGGAGAGATGCCTTGACATAAATATCCTCAGGGCTAGAAAGGGCTTAATTTTTACAATTTTTAAAATTCTTTTAGGAATTCTAAAATAAACCCCAGAATTTCTTCATTATTTTGTTGCTTGGAGGACAAGAGCACATGGATCTGCCATCATGAAAAATACTACATTAATATGAGTAAGAGCTGTAACATAAGTGCATAACTCCCCAAGTACAGTTCTGAAATTGACTTTAACGGTATAGCTTATGGTACGTGTGAAAAGTTGCCAATAATTAGTGAATGATCCATGTTTACATATAGACAATAATATATGACTGAAGAATTTTGTTTCTGAATAACTGTGCACCTCTGTAACTTGAAATTATTTGCAATGGGAAAATAAAACTGGATGGGCCAGATGATCTCCATATGTATGTGATTAGGAAATGGACTAGACTTTTTGACATTTACCTAAACTACCTGAATTTGGGTTAAGACTGTGTTCCAGTAAAACTGTTTGTGCAATGTTCTACTTGAAGATATTTAAAGAAACCTGCTTAAGAATATTTATGATAAACATATATGTCTTCTTATGTATGGCTGGCAGATTGCTAATTTGAAACAGAATATTGTATTTGTAGTACAGGTAAAGTAATTCTAGAACAGGTTGAGAATGTTTTGAAAGTGTTAATATTAAATTTCTCTTTATCAAATCTGAAGCTTTGCCAGCTTGGGTTAATATTTTTTGATTCTGCAAAAGTTTGATCATTTCTGCAGTTCTTGGTGGGGCATTGAGCCCTACCTTCCTGGTCACACCTGTGCCATTCCATTGAATGAAGTTCAAATGTTTCTAAACTGGCTGAGACCATGTGAATTCCTTGATGGCAGTGGTGTTACAGGTCAGAAATTTACTATGCTTTGGGCACAGGTTGACAAGGCTGTAATACTGTTTCCAAGGTCTAACATTTGTTCACTTATACTGCACTTTCCATTTGGATATACCAATATACCTGTTTGTACTAGACTACATTTAACATGGTACATTTGCTTATGGCTTTTTCAGCTGAGATACTTATAATGAAATTTAATATTTTTAAAAAGTTAAGCTGGAAGTTCTATATGGAGTTGTTGCATTTTCCTAGGTTGTCTTTTGTTTATCATATAAAATATCATATTTCAAACTGTCACAAACATGCTAGGAGTTTCATCCTAAGAACTTTTAACAATTTTCAAAGCAATAGGTAAATTATTGTGGAGAACTTTCTTCTTATTTTTATTGCAGTGCAGGCCAATATAATTTAACTTAATGATAACATTTTTTTTTATTAGCTGAAGTGAAGCTATTTTATCACTGCTTATTCACATAGTAGGTATAAACCAGACTGAGAATACTTACCTACAAGTGCAATGTCCTGTGAACTTGCACAGGGGATTTATTTGTACTGTGAGAAGGTTCTGTGCTAAAGTTTGGCATCTGTAATTTTCACCGGTTGTTCACTTTTAAATTTTAGTTTTCAGGGAAAGACATCTAGGTAAATTTTAGATCACACTAAATATTGCAAATTCACTCAATATATCCAAGGACAGAGTGGGAGCAATATATAGTGTGTATTTTAGTATTCAGACTTAACTTTTACTGTCTGCATACTGTTGTTATTCGATTTAATTTGTTAAAGAGCTGTTTAAAGGATTTGTTATAGAATAAAGCTACTTCACTATTCTCCCTATTGCAGTTGAATCTACAGTTTATCTTTTGTTCTTGAATTTAGTCTCTTTATGTTTTGAGTGACTTCTGAATATCAATCTCTTTTCTACTGACAATTTCATTGGTGCTGAACAGTGTATTTTCTATGGTATTTGGCGGAATATACTTAAAAGAAAACTGTTAGTTTGGAATTTTATTGTTTTATATACATTATTTTTATGAAGATACTGGTTCAAGACTGTTTTCAGTAGCATGAATATTTTAAGCCCAATGAAGCTCATAAAACTCAAGTGAGTTAGTAAGCATATTTTGGTTATTCCATGGTCTCAGTTCTGGATTTTGGTGAATAACAACTGAATCACTTATTAGTTGCCAACACACCCTTGTTACGATATCTCAGTAAGTAACTGAATAGTCGTGAGTGAAATGTCATGAATAAAAGGAACGTTAAACTAAGAGGTTCCTTAGCTTGTTTGGTTTAGTTCAATATATTGAATGGTAGGGAAAAATCCTATTATTTCAAGCAAACAAGTAAATCTTAAAAAAATTACAAAACCATTAAATAGCTTTCAGATAAACAAGCATATTTAGGAGGTTGTGAGAACAAAGTATCATCCACCTAATGTGACTTGGGAAGGACTTTTATACATAGACAACTGTATACCAAGAAAAACTGAAATGAAACCAAAATTAAAATGGCAACCCTATTTTCCCTCTCTCTGTATACTAAGCAAAGAGAATTTTTTTTTTTGTTCTAATACTGCTGAGATTGGTGGTATACACTGTTATTTTATCAAAAATAGAGCTCCCTTTGCAATATTTTTTTTTGATCTTCAATGTTGCCTACTTTTACATGCCTTCCCTATTATTCTAAATGTGTGTATTTACATGGGTGTGAAAGCAGTAATACTAGATCTCCTCTGATTTGCAGTCTTCATGTGTGTATGTAGTGTGTCTTGTATTTGTGTCACAAAGGAGGCAACTGCTTGAAGAAACTGAAGTTGAGAAAGGTATTCCTCATTTCCCACCTGAACTGACTTTGGTTTAAGAAAATAGGGAAATTTATTAAGAACTCTGTATGTGTGTGTCCAACCCCCCAGTACAAATATGTTATACGCCTTCTGAAAGCCTGTGTTTTCAAGGAGATGGGTGAAAGTGTTAGTGTGCAGAAGGCTTAGTCTTGCTGGCATAGGATTGCTGGCTGGAAAGGACCCCTCTTACACTCAAAATCTTCTTATGGGCAAAAAGAGGAACACAGGACCACTGCTTACAATGCAGTCAGTAATTTGTTGCTAGTCTTATTATTCAGTGTTTCTGTTCTCTTTGTTGTCTCTAAAATTGGTTTTAATTGAACTTGATTATGGTCTAGGGCCTCTCCTACGGGTGTATGTGTGTTTTCTTCCACATCAGTTTATTTTAGAGTCACAGACAATTTAAACTACATTGAATAAGTACTTGTTCTCGATATAAAATGAAACTAACAAAAAAAAAAAGAAAACAAAAATTAGGCAATACTTACCTGAATTCTTGTCAGTTGCTATCTCAACTAAACAACATAAAATCAGTTCAGACCAAAACAAACCCAGAAAAATCTTCAGACCATGCACTTGTTAGTCAACACAATCTTTGGCCTTTTACTAATAATGTTAAAAAATCATATTTATTTGTTTATACTTCAGAATTTTACTTTTTCTGAACAGACAGTTGCAACTGGGGGCTATGCTAGCCCTGCCTTCACACAAATGGAGAATTTCAAAAATTCTCTAACAATTTTATATTAGGAGTTCCCTACCTAATTTTATAATTATGTTGTAATTCTAATGCATGTACAGCTGATCTGCAGAAAGGGTTTGTATTAACCATTAAAATGCTGTCTTCAGCATGATAAAGTAAGTTCTGAAAGCACAGGAGTCTTATATTGCTTCAGATGTGTCCCGTGGTAGTCTCTGTGGAAATACTGCTTTCTATGCAACTGTGGAAGGAACGTCTAGCTGTCATCATTCTTCGTGATGATTAATCACAAAGTAAACTATATTTTAAATTCTACACATCTCATTAGGTGCTCTATACTACATGACAGGACTAGCTGAGTAAATCTCACCTTTACTAGCTCAGTAAAGATGTTATAATCAAATTTACCAGCTGATTCCAAAATACTCTCTGGGATGAAGAAGCTTTGCTAGCTCAGTTATTTTTTACAGGAGCAAGGAGGGGAAGAAACCGATGATTTATTAACTTGAGTTTTTGAGGAATACTGCTTCATGTCAATAACCTTACGGTCACAAAAATCTTTTGTGGTACAGTGAGATTGCAAGTGATAGATGGATGATGTTTGGCATCCAGCCCAAATGTCTTGACAGTGTAATATCAGTGGAGCACATCCTGCCATTTGAAGACTATATACCACCACATAAAGTTGGTGGTGATGATTTAGATTCTATTGAGAGTTTCAGACTGAACTTTCCTTGCTAAATAACAATTTGAGTTTCCTGACTACAAACAGACATTTCAAAGTGGAGAGACATGCACCGTAGTCTCTACTAGAATAAGCAAAGTTAATAGATGTGAAAACTTTCTTACCATCTCCTACTCTCACAGCCCTTCAAATTCTATAAATGTACTCATTTTTAGGTATTACATTATGTTTTAAATACAGTCTCTTTACTCTTTGCTGTATAAGACAACTACAGAAAGCTCAGTCTTCTGTTTTCATCTGAATATCACACATTGAAATACACTAGCATTTCTCTTACAGCAGTAATTTAAAATATACATATAGTAGTTGTATACACACAAGTTAAGTATAATTAGGAACATGTTTGGATTATGTCTTCTTTCCCATATTCCTGTTGTGTGTGTGTCATCTCAATAGGTCTTTGGGTTATAGAACATGTCCTAAAGAGTGTTCACTAAAATATCAATATATCATACAAAGATTAAGAATTATGATTTATATCACTAATTTAATGACTACATGTTCCACAACCTTTCTTAAGGTTGTTTAGCCTGGAGAAGAGAAGGTTCTGGGAAAACATTATTGCAGCCTGTCAGTACTTAAAGGGGACTTATAAGAAAGATGGGGACAGACTTTTTAGTAGGGCCTGTAGCAATAGGACAAGAAGTAATGGTTTTAAACTAAAGGAGGGTAGATTCAGGCTAGTCATAAGGAAGAAAATTTTCTCTATGAGTGTGGAACAGGTTGCCCAGAGAGTGGGTAGATGCCCCATGCCTGGAAACATTCAAGGTCAGGTTGGACAGGGCTTTGAGCAACCTGGTCTAGTTGAAGATATGCTTCAAATTGCAGGGGGGGCTGGATTAGATGGCCTTTAAAGATCCCTTCCAAACAAAGCCATTCTATGATTCCGTGATTCTATTTAATTTACAATCTGAAATTACTTGAAAATTAATATACTCTACTAATTATATTTGTGATTTTGAAAAGCATAATCACATCTACAGAGAAATATTTTTATTTTTTCTTTTGATATGTTAAAATGCTTCTGCAAAGCTTGGGAAAGCTCTGCTTATAACTTTATTTTTATTTGCTCAGGGGCAACAAGCAAAGAAGTTATGAATCAAAGAAGTTCTAAGGAGAAATAAAATAGAGTGATTGCTTATCCTAACAAGTTCATTATAGAATCATTGAAAAGCTGGGACATGGTTCATCAGCTAGAAATCTCTTAATGGCTCCTACTTCCAAAGAAAACATAATTTTGAGTTTTTAAAAAATGAATTCAATTACATGCATGTACAGCATGAGTACTATCATTTGACCAAATAGAATTCAGTAATGCAATGCTCAAGAGCCACTGTTGCATCACTCAAATTCAGAATAAAGTGTCCTGATATTCCAACATTGTCTGAAAAGTTCATGACTGAACTGTTTAATAAGATTTTTTTTTCCAATTTTTGTTGTCACTGCTATGACAAGTTAACATAAAACCCCAATTTGAACATCCCAAAACTATGCCTGAGATACCTACTTTGACTATTTCCTGATTCTCAGAAGATGTATTTAATTCAACATTTTCTGATTTCTTCAGCAGCACTGCAAATGAAGTGTAGAGAGATAATCACAAATAGCTATCTATAATTGCAGAGCAATTAGATAGGGTGACATATTTTTTACAACATGCAACATATGGGATGTTTCTTTGGGTATTCTGTAATGTGATTTTCTTTTCTTTTTTTTTTTTTTTTTTTTTAGTGCATTCAAAATGGACCGTGATACTATTAATGTGTCCTGTTACTAACAGTAAGTACAAAACACTAAGCATGTTTTTGTTTAGTCAACATCTCCAATTGATTTTGGTACTGTAATTTTACATTGGAGGTTTTGTCAGAGTTGTATGATGTCTCACTAGTTCATAGGCTGTGACTCTTGTCACCTTTCTTAAAGAAAAATGAAAGTAAATTATTGAGATTTTTTTTCAGCCCTCTAATTGAAATGTAAAGTAATTCCTGTTTCTGGAAGGATAACGTCTAGGGCTTGTAGCTGGACAGTTGCAGCTGAGGGAGTATATCGGCTTAGGGACAATGTTATATAAAGGATGCTCTATGCTGCCATTATTTTTGATGTGTGAGACAAAGATATTTTTCTCCCGTTTTTAAATAGCTTCATTTTTTTTCCATACAAGGATGAGATTGTTGCTTTAGTGCTGCAAGAAAACCTCAGTTATGACATTCTATAATTGCATTTTGAGAGAATCCAAATTAAAAAAGCATCAGGCGCTATTAAAGTAAATGTGAAATTGCCAGGACTCTTGTGATGATTTATTATTTTCTTCTAAGTAGTTTTGAAGCTATGTTGATAGACTTGTTGTTGTGGTGTAACTTTTCATAGGAAGAGTATGCATTTGTCTTTTGAAAGATACAACAGATCACTGCTCCTATTTTTTCAGTACAATTACAGACTATTTTATGAGAATCTCAGGAGTTGGGAGGGACTGGAGAAATGCAGCCAACTGCTTCTGATGATATTCATTACCTTTAGTAATGATTATTCACTGTGCTAAAACTTTAAGGAAACAAAACAATAGATAATCTTTCTTTGCTCTTTAAAATATGTGAAACCGCTGCTAGTTATTAAATAGCAGTTAAAGAGCTGTTAGAGTATTTTGACAGCAGAGCAGCAAGGGGGAAACCAATTGGAAAATAATCATGAGGCTGAATGAGCAGCTAAAGATGCTGTGCTTATCATGAATGGCAGGTGATGGTTAAAGAAGTTTCATGATTTGTCTGTGTTTAGAAAAAAGTGCCTGCAGAAAAAATAGAAAAATACAGAAAGGCCTGCGCAAGAAATCTTCTAAACATTGATTTTAAGGACAACGGGGCACAATTTACCATGTTTATTGTTATTCTGTACTTCAACCCTTTTTTCTCTCAAGTTTGAATGGGATTTAAAAGTTCTGAAAATAAGGGGATTGGGCAAGTCTATTTCCTTCCCTGTTGACTTTTTTTTTTTAAACATCTTTGTCATACTGTCAATGTGACAGTGTCTAAGCATGGAAATTCAAGGAAAATTATTAGATATATTTTTATCACACATTTGACAATTTAATTTATCTGGGTTGCTTATTCCTGTCCATATGGTAGGAGTTTTTACCCACTCGGAGGGTGGCCTGAGCTAATTTAGCATAGCTGAAGTAACAGAAATCTTCAGTGGGTCTGGGGAGTAGGAGGTCAAAGGGAGAGGGAAAACCAAATGAGCAGCCGCTAACACTAAAAGAAGAGATATCAAGTGTCATCTGTGATAGGACAGCCTTTTCACATATGTACCAAGTGCCCACATGGCAGCAGGACATCTTCAGAATGAGAATATGAATGAAAATAGTAAATATATAGTTTTACTGTATCTTTCTATAGTTAACAGATAATTTCATAGAGGTAAATATCCCTGTCCAGTGTATATTCCTGGGGTTTCTGCCTGACATATAAATACATCAGCAAATATTTAAGTAGTTTGGATGAATGCCTTATCAACAGGGTTAATGGTTAGCTATGTTTGGAGCTCTCCTGTGTTTCTCTCCCTCTTGTTCCATTCTTTGTTATGCCTGTACATGCAAAAGCTTTATGATATGCTGAGGCAGAAAATTCTTTACCTCATCCCTTCCTAATCACCCATTACTGGATCTGAAAAAAATCACACTTTGTATAATCACCCAGCGAAGGAGACAGCCTGTGCATCAGCTACCCTGTGCAGCTGAGAATTTGTTCTTTATGGACAAGCCAGTTAGCTAACCTAAACAGAGTAACTATCTTCTAGGTAATTTATTCTGTGTTGGACCAGGAATTAAGCTTTAAAGATTCTAGATTTTGTAAATAACTTGAACTATATTTTGAAGCCATAGGAAAAGAATATGGATTTTTTCCCCTTAGTCTGAAACTTGTTCCTTTGCACTTTCCAGTGCACATTACTTCCTAAACTGATTATATTTCAAAGAAACTAAATCTTTTTCTATCTAAAGAGGTATCTTCTATATTACAGGGAAAAAAAAGCAAACATAAAGTATGACATACATCTATCATAAATAACATATACTCCATTATCTTAAGTTGAATAATCTTGGGAGAAGAACATGGAAAATCTATCATGTTAAAATTGGAAATGAACTTTTGAACCTTCAGTGCTGAAAATTAATAAAACAGCTTTGTCCTCTTTGGTTGATGCAACAAATGATATAATGCCGGTAAGAAGAGATCATATAGCAGAGTGATTTTGAGTTAGTAGGATTTCACTGCACCACCAAACATGCTCTAGTTAGAGAAATCCTATTAAGAAGAAGTATAAGTGGAGGTATGAATTGGTAAAACCAGCATACACACAGGAAGATGAAATAGCACAGTATTGGTTTCACAGGGTAGCCTTATTTTGGTTTTAATCATGCTGTTGCCTTTCCAGAATATATCCAATTATTTTCTAATATGGTAATTAGAATTCTGTTCCCTTATAATAACTTTACAATTGTTTCTGTATAAAAGCTTATGTGTATAGTATTGTATAAAGAGTATAATTTCATAAGTAATTATATGTTAAGTCTGTCAGTTTGTAGCTGAAAGGAGCTGAAGCTTTTTTTTTTTTTTTTCCCATAAGGTTATGTGATGACTTATATTTTTCCATAGAACTTGCTCAACTGGAAAGTTCTGATGATTAATTTTATTCTGCATCTGTCTATGTCTATTCCAGATTAACAGAAAATAAAAAGTGAGCATCTTTCTCAGCCTTCAAAAATGAACCAAAGTGTTAGACATCTCTTTTGATTTGTAGGGATTCAGTGTAATAAAAGTCTGTGTGAGATCTCATGGAAGGGGATAATGCTCACTAAAAGTTCACAATTCTTAGGGGCCTATCTTCTTGCAGCAAAATTTTGTTTACTTCAGGACTGATTCATTCTAAGAAGTCTGCGCTCATTGTGTTTCCTCTTTTTAGGTATCTCAGGACTAACAGTAAAAGGAATAACTACATTATTATTTTCCTGTTAATGAAGCGTGGGTTCTTCTGCTCATGAGTTACTAGCATGATTACTTCTGGTCTTTATGCAAGCAATATATTATTTGATGTTTCATTGCTATTTTGTTCTTGGCTATTGGTGGAGGCCATTCATTCAGCCCTTCTACTGTTTTTTCTGATGCTTTTTCTTTCTCTCTCTTTGCCCCTCCCACACACATGATTTTTATGAAAGTTGTTAAGTCATTACAAACATAAATTGCCTATCTAGCAATTCTCAAAGGTAAATATTGGAAAGTAGGGATTTTTTGGTCCTCAGAGTTTAGGCCCTCACTATTAAATCATACTCAAAAGAGGTGAAAATAAATTATTATAAAGTCTTTCTCTAAAGGAAAGGACACCTTCTATCTTAAGTTGAATAATGTTGGGACAGATTCTTGCTAAATCAACCTTTTAACTATGCTTTATTTTATGCTGTTTTAGACATGTTATCTCCAATAATTCTATCAAAAATTAGTAAGAAAAAACAATAGGGAAGTAAGAAATTAAATTATGATGATGTGTTAGTGGGGCTGAGGTTAGTTCTCTGTGGATAAAGGATGATCTCAGGGTAGAATATTATTGCAACAGATTAGAATATAAGGTGCAGTCATAAAAATTTAAACTGAGAACTACTTGGGAGTAAGTTAAAGTACGTAGAAAATCTTTTATTTCTAAGGTTGTTGTGGTTTGAGCTCAGAGGGCAACTGAGCACCACACTGATGCTCACTCTCCTCTTCCCCACCAGTGATGACAAGGAGAAAATAAAGCAAAAGGCTCAGTGGTTTGAGCTCAGAGGGCTTCTGAGCACCATGCAGCCGCTCACTTTCCCCTTCGCCCCCCAGGACTGTCAATGAGAAAATAAGCAAAGGCTTGGAATAGGAGATAGGACAGGGAGGGATAAATCACCCATTATAGCCACAGGCAAAAGGCAGACTTGTTAGGGGAAAAAAAAGAACATAAATTTATTACAGACACTAAACAACAACACTTAACAGATTAGGACAGTGAGAAGCATCACCACATCTTGAGAACACCTTCCCCCCACCCCTCCCTTCTTCCCAGGCTCAGCTCTGCTCCCGATATCTTTACCTCCTCACCCACACAGTGCTGGGGCAAGGAATGGGGGATGCAGTCAGTGCTGCCACTTCTTCCATATTTCAGGGGGAAACTCCTGGAACTTCTCCTCCCTGCTCCATTGTGGTCCTCCTCTCACAGGAGACAGTCCTCCACAAACCCTCTCCAACATGAATCCTTCTCATAGGATGCAGTGTTCCCCAGCTGCGCCAGTGTGGGACACCAACTTTCTCCAGGTTGAGTCTGTCCCATGGGCTTCAGCCCTTCCTGAACTGCTCTCTCATGGAACAGCCCCTATGCTGCAATCCTCCCAGTGCTGAACTACAAGACTGGGGTCTGCGTCTTCACATGGGGTCCCAACCTCCTTCGAGTGCAGACAGCTTAACTGGTTGTGTGAAGCCCCCCACAGGTCATAAATCAGTGTCTGCTCCCTCATAGACCTCCACAGATGGCAGGGAGGGGCCGCCCTGATGTTTCACCACAGGATACAGGGGGGTCTCTGCTCTGGCACACCTTCCCCCTCCCTTCTTCCTGCATTCCTCCACTGACCTTGTTGTTCATGCAGCTGCAGCAACTCTTCCTCACCAGGAATGACTGGTGACTCACCAGGTCTCTTGAATACATTATCGCAGAGGTGCCACCGATTGTCTCGGCCTTGGTGCAGAAGTGGGGCTGACTTGGAGCTGGGGGAACTTCAAGAAGCTTCTCAAAGGGGGCCACAGATGTAGCCCCCTCACCTGCTACCCCAAAACCCCACCACTCATTCAAACCCATGGCAATGTGAGGTTTGTCAAATATGTATTTTGAAAATTTACCTTCTGCTAAAATACTGTTTGGAAATAATTTAGTGAGTTTATTTTTAACCTACATTGTACGTAACTCACCATTAACTCTTCTCTGAGAGAGTCTACTTCTTTATGACAACTCTGTTAGAAACTAAAGTAATTGTGGAAGGAAGTCTATGTTCATCTGTTGCTAATACTCACAACCATTTACTTCTAATAAATTGTCTAATAGTTTTCTTTTACATTACCTGATGTTTAAAAATTTGTTTTTCACTGACTGCAGACTTTCTCATCCATATGTTCCCCTTTAGTTTGGGGGTTTTTATTTGTTTGCTTTTAGAAAAAAACACAACTTCAGTATTCATGAAAATCTTGCTTAGATGAGGAGCCAGTCAGAAATAGTGGCAGTGTTACTGAAATTCAATGTGTATTTTTTAAGTCTCTGATCAATGTTAGAAAATCAAAAGTCATTTTCAGACATCTCCCATAAATACTCATTTACATAGTCAATGATGGTCCATCGATTTTGTCTTTCTGGAAGCTTGTTCCATTTATCCGTATCCAAGGTGCTGTGAATGATAACTGCCATAGACGGAGAACAAACAAGTAAATACACTAAAATGGAAATATTTTTTATCTGTCCTATGCTGCTAAATTTATGTAAATTCCTTTAGGTACATATTGCCATGACCTTATTGGTACAGTAAGTCTAAAAAACCAGAAAAGTATCTCCCAGTGCTGGAAACTGCATTGTTGAAACATAGTATTAACTTCCTCACATCAGTATATTCACACATAGACTTCCTCAAGCTTTGCACTTCATTAAGTATCAAATGGTGCATTCAGGTGAACTTGAATTTTTACTTTTTCTCCCTTGATATTTTAGTTCTATTAAGAAAAACAAAATGCTGCACTTTTAATTTGAGCTAATGCACCTTTATTATGCTGAAGTAATGTGTCCATCTATCACTATTAATCCAGCCACCTTTTTAACTTAATTGCAGAAAGTATTATCTGTTAGGCTACCCTCTCATTTAAACTAGAGTTTGATATAAATCAGTATTGATCACAAACTTTTAAAAAGTGAATTCAAAATCTAAGTTAAATTACATTATCAGTGGTTTAAAAGCTGTTCAGTATGTTTTTACTAATTTCAAACCATTTTTTTGTGTCACAGTGATGCAATGTTTATTTCTTGAGAAATTTGACTCCTTGATGTTGTTTTTACGTGAACTAAAAATTTTCTACCTAGGCTGATACAATCAATTTGTACCTCTGTGATAATGAATTCAAACATCTATGCTACTACATACCTTGATAAGAAAGTAGAGAAAATACAGGCATAATGTATTAACCTGTATAATGTTTCTTCCAGTGTTAAAAGACCAAGGGGAGAAGCAGAATCAGCACTGTTTAATAATTAAAGTATAAAAGTGTAATTCAAATGTAGACCTGTGCAAGTAAATCATCCATAGATATGTACTCTAATTGAAAATAACTTGTGCTACCTATGATCCTATCCCATGTCTATAACTTGTATATCATGAATCATTTGATGGGGTACTGCTGTTCTATGTAAACCATTGGGAAATAATACTCAGGTAAAATATTTGAGTTTTTGTTGTCACTCATTTAGGGAACAGGAGTAATACCACATGGCAAACTTCCATTTATACTGTTCAGAAGCTCTCATAACCTATGCATGCTTTTAAAGTAATAGAAAACAAAGTACCTTATGAAGCAATTTCAAATATAAAATAAATTCGAGAGTTGCATATGCTAGCTGAATATTTGCTTCAGGGGAACAAAAAGAGAGGCTAAGTTCAACAGATAAATATATTCATTACAAATTCTAGTTTACAATAGTGTCTTATATATGTTTTAGAAAACTACATGCTATAAGATGAGCCTTTCACACTAAAGAATGGTGATCCATAAAATCTGCATAAGTGACCTAAACTTAGTTAATAGAAAACTCACAGCACAAGCATATATAAGACATCCTGCCCCCTTCTGCCATGTGTATGACTGAGTGTCATTCCCATCAGTTTTAGAGTCATTTGAGGATAGAGACATCTTGAACCCTTCTTATACAAGGTTATACTTCCATGTAGAGTAGAAGAAAAGTGATGTGGAGATAAAAATAAAATAGAAAGGAAGAGAATGTGCAATACTGTGGTTCAGTAGTTACCTCAAACAGGGAGTTTAGGTGAAGTCCAGAGTTCCTGACATTAATGGTTTTTTTGTAACAATCTAATATACAATGCATATGTGATCATTCATCAGGATGTCAGTCCTCCAAATAATTCGGGTTTTGTTTAGGGTTTAGTGGAAAAAAGGCTGTTGTTTTCAAGATCTCTTCCCATGAGGAATGTTTAAATTCTTTTTTTGAAGAGACACTGGAGGTGTTTTAACTGAACTCCTAAATATGGTGTCAGGGTCACTGGCACTTTGGTCTTAAACGTATCATTCTACAGGCCATTGCTTAGAACTTAACTTCAAAGGTGGGGTGAGCTGTTAGAGGCTGAACTAGTAATACTTCAAACTACACAAATCAATAAGATCTGGAAAAAAACTATGCCCTCATGAAAAACACCATGAATAATACAATAGAGAAAAGTCAGATCCATTTTTTTTTCATTCTATCTGGTACATGTTTGCTAGTAATACACAACCAACTGGAATCAGACACACTTTGAAGAATCATTCTCCAAGAAAACAACTTGAATCCTTTCAGAAAGTTGGATTTGTCAACACCATTGACTTCTATGCCTAAATTTACTTCAGGTGGGAATGAAAGATTGTAACATATATATGAAGTTCTGAAAAAAAAAAAAAAAAAAAAAAAAAGCACAAATACAGGCTGGGCAATGAGTGGATTAAGAGCAGCAGAGAAGGACTTGGGGCTACTAATGGATGGAAAACTGACTGTGAGCCAGTGATGTGCACAGTCACAGACCAGAAAACCAACTGTATCCTAGGCTGCATCAAGTGTAGCCAACAGGTCGAGGGAGGTGATTCTCTCCCTCTACTCTGCTCTTGTGAGACCCCACCTGGATTACTGTGTCCAGCTTTGGGGACTCAAACATAAGAAGGACATGGACCTGCTTGAGTGGGTCCAGAGGAGGCCCATGAAGATGATCAAGGGGCTGCAGCACCTCACCTATGAGGATAGGCTGGGAGAGTTGGGGATGTTCAGCCTAGAGAAGAGAAGGCTCCAAGGAGACCTTATAGTGGCCTTCCACTACTTAACGGGGGCCTGCAGGGAAGATGAGGAGGGACCCTTTATCAGGGAGTGTAGTGATAGGACAAGGGGTAATGGTTTTAAATTGACAGAGGGTAGATTTAGATGAGATCTAAGGAAGAAATTCTTTACTGTGATGGTGGTGAGACACTGTAACAGGTTGCCCAGAGAAATTGTGGCTGCCCCCTCCCTGGAAGTGTTCAAGGCCAGGTTGGATGGGGCTTTGAGCAACCTGGTCTAGTGGAAGGTGTCCCTGGCTGTGGCAGGGAAGTTGGAACTAGATGATTTTTGGATGGCAATCCCTTCCAATTCAAACCATCTTGTGATTCTGTGAAAATAGTCACCAGGGTTCAAAGGGAGTATTTACTCTCAGTGTTTGTGCAACAGGTGTGATGTTCCACAATTATTTATAGTGGCTTTTCAGGTATGGTGTGCCTATTGTGACTTTCTGGACAGCAACATTACAATAATATTTCAGTGTTGCTCTTCCACTGCTTTTTAGTGTAAAGACAGAGCAAGCTTGTTTTATTAGAACAGAACAAACGAATTCCATCAATAAATGTAAATATATGTTGCTTTCAGGGAATTTGTTTAAAGTGAAATCTTACCAGAAGTCAAAATCTATGTTGAAATTCACATTTGTTTAGATTCTGATGACTAATAATTTAGTGTCATAGTTACTTTGTGTACAGTAACATAGCCTTAATGGGATTCCAGAATGATTCATTTGTAACAGGAAAGAAAAATGTATTTCATGTATCACACAGTATAGGTCAAAGTTGCAAAATACTCTCCCTAAAATATTGATTTGCAGGGTTATTGTTGCAGTTCATCTGACCTGTTCTACTGCTGGAGGCTATAAACTTCCCTGTGTGGTGAAAATGTTAGATGTTGTCCATCCTTAAGATGTCCATCCATGTTGTTCATCCTTAAAATGTCTATCAACAAAGTCTTTTTCAGTGTAGTAGATAAAAAATTAGACTCATATGCAGAGAATTGCATCATCAGGATCACTGTTCACCTTAAGGCTTCCAGGAAATGCTTTGTAATGATGTAGATTTGATAGATCTTTTTATCTTTCCTTCCCTATCAATGATGCAATGTTGGTCAGGTGTCAGCATTTTTGAGAGGATCAGGTTTTTAATTTCCACATTCTGAAGTGAACAGATACTTCAAAAATACCCTAGGTTTCATTTTAAAGATAATAGAATAGTGAATTAAAACTGAATTCCCCATCGATTTGTCCAGTCGTACTCTGAAGCTACATTGGAAAAATTAAACTTTACATCTAAACCATCTAGTGACCTTGGGAATTAGACAGCACATCCCTGAACAGTTGCAGTGCCTTTTCATTCATGCATTAATACACACATATAAGATGGAGGAAGTCGATTATGTATATTTCTGGTTGACAGAAAAAGGTGAACTTCAGTGTTCTGTACTTGTTTGTTAATTTAGAAGAAGTTGTCAATCCTGTAAATTTTCACATTGATTTTTCTACCCAGAAGTGTCCCCAGTAGGAAATGCAGAAGTAGTGAAATCAATATTCTAAGCTCAAATGTATTTCCTTCTTTTCCTTGAGAAGTACACTTCAGTCTTCTAACCTATAACCAGCAGCAGCTGTGCCACAGCTCCTTAATGGTGCCACTCACATTTTAAGAGTGAGAATCTGGTGGAGGCAAGAGGAGGACAGCTGGTGTGCACTCAGAGGCAGCCATGTGAGCTACGCACACATAAGCAGGCACACAAGGTGTGACAATGTAGTGGTTATTATCTGTCTTTAAATCTGCTACCTGCTAATGCCCATATCTTATGTTTGAGAAGCTGTAAATAGTCATACCCTACCTACTATTTTCACAGCTTTATAGGCATGATGGATAGGACTGGGTCTAAATATAGGCACTTGATACTGCTTTAGATGCCAGGGTGTTTTGACTGTCAGTCAGCTCTCCAGGAGGATATGGGTCTCATATCTGTCTTTTTGCATCTGACAGCATAGTCAAACATCAGACAATTTGAGCATTTAAAGTGTATCTTTATTCTGGTTTGAGATACCTGAATCTCATATGAATTTGAAGTCCTTTTTGCATCTCTGCATGTGGAGGAACATTAAAGGTGAATGTACTTTGGAATAAGTTAGTGGGATAGTGGTATTTTCCATTCCTTTCTTAATCTTGTCTAACATTCACTTACTATGTCTCCTGTGACTCTGTTTGCCTCTTGTTTGACACTTAAAAAATTGATAGCGGATGATTTATTATTAGCTTTTCCAACCTCCCTTCCATTATTTCTAAATTGTTGTTCCCCTACTTGTCATGTGATAAGTGACAAGAATAAGAATAAATATTTTTTTTCCTTACAGTTTAAAATTTAATTCAACAGAAATTCTCTGGTACAGTTTTATATATAATATGCATTCACCCATGTGTGAGTTGTTTGTTTGTTTGTTTGTTTTTTCTGCACAATTCCATTTTCCATTTTTTTTACTTTAACGTAATTTTTTTAATGTTTGACACAGTTTTCCTTTCACCAAATATCTGAGGTGCTTGTAAAAGTAATATCATCTACCAGTATCTTAATTTAAAAGCGTGAGTCTGTCACACTCACTGTGGTTGGTTGGTTGGTTGGTTGGTTGGTTTTTGGCTGGTTGGTTTTGTTTTTTTCTATACCTATGCTTAGAATAGAAACACTTGAATATTTAATCTTGGTATGTATTTTTTACATGCTTGTTTGGAACATTGTGATCATATCATATTTCATTATTTCCTTTCTGAGCTTCCAGTGTTCATGTTGTGCACAGATTGGTTTTTCTGTCAGTCTTAAATTTCAGAATGAAAAAGTCAAGTGATGATGGCAGCATTTGTGGAGCACATTAGAAATGTTTCTCGAGCTATATACAATATTTGCAGATCACTTTAAAGATGCTTTTGTGATGCACACGAAAAATCCTTTTTTCTTACTATCCTGTCTAAGCTTAGTGAAAAAGTAAGTGAAAAAATAGGTCTTTATTTTACCCTTTCCCCCTTTTTAAGTTTCTTGGTTTGTTTTGTGTTTTTTTTTTTTTTTTTGTTTTTTTTTTTTTTTTTGTTTTGTTTTTTTTTTTTTTGTTTGGTTTTTTTTTTGTTTGTTTGTTTGTTTTTTTGTTGTTTGTTTTTTAGAAAAAAGGATAATCTAACTTTGCATTTCAGGATTGGACTGGCAAGTTTCAAACTAGGATGAGGTACTGTATTTGATATTTGTATTTTCAGTTAGATTCTGTAGATTACAAGTTAAGGTAGCTGAGCTATGTCTTTTTCTGGAGAATACCAGTGATACAACAGACTTAGAGCCCTAACAGGATCTCCTGGATTCCTAATATGACAGTATGGTGGGAATTTTTCTGTAATATTTTTAAAACTGCAAATAGTCAGTCTATAACTTCTAACAGGCTGTTGCTGGTGCTTCCATTTCAATGCGATGCTATTCGTTGGTAATAAAAATGAAAGCACATGTGACATCCAAATAAGAAGCAGAGAACGGTAATTAGAAGAAAAATAAACTATTGATAAGTTGTGAATTAAATAATTGCTAACCTTCCTGTCCATGGTTATGAAAATCTTAGAATCTAATGATTAATCAGTTTGCTCTAAGTTTCTGACTTTTTAATCCTGGGGAAATAAAACTGGATATTCAATGTGGGTGGAAGTATTTGATGATTTTGTTAGTTCTCTCTCTGCTTCAAGTTAGTAATTATGCAAGCAGAGAGAGCCTATTCCATTGGGGTGACTGAGAGAACTCTGATAATTTAAGAAATTTATTAATATGTTGTCTTTACTGTTTCTCAATTCTATGTGAGGTGTCAGATAGCTTAATGCTAAATAAGTCATTAAAAAAAATCAATGAAGAGGGTGAATAACAAGAAGCTTATTCTGTACTTGAAAGTAAAAAGGACACACACAGACACACACAGGACCATAACACAGGCAGCTGTGTAGACTGCCACAAAGTGCTGCCTTCAGCATCACCTACATGCAGGACTGACATGAACACAGCAAGCACAGTGAGCCAAGTCCCCTCCTTTTCTTTGCCTGGTAGAGACTGAAGCTCACTGTTGACAGCACACACTCTACACTCTATCAATTCATGCACACTTGCACGTAGCAGATCCCTCAAGTACTGGCATGACCTCTCTGTCTGACCGACACCCCTGACCAGTTTCCAGCCTTCACCCAGCTCCATTTTACAAGTGACCAACTGCTTTTATACCCCTGACTGTCCATTCCCACTTTGTTACTCCCCAATTCCCTTACCCTGCACATTCCCCTATCAGTTTGCATAGCTCCAAGATCCCCAGCAAACATCCTGGACCCTCAGGTTTGCATCTGACCAGCTGCAAGTTCCTGGTCTACCTGCAGTTTCTTGATAGCCTACCAGTTCATGTGACTGACCATGTTGGTTTCTGGTCATTGTCTACTTTATGTTTGTCTGTCAGGTTTGTGTCAGCATATATTTTTTTATGGCTTCTCCCTTCTTAGAATCCCATTTGGCAATGTCCTAGATCAGGTAATACAGAAATAATCATTCCTACATTCTCTGTACCTTCATCAGTTAGTGTGACTGACCAGGTTTGGTTGTCCTTACTGCCACCCTTATCACTTGTCTGTCAGGTTTGTGTCTCTCTATCTTCTTGTTTATGGATTCCCTCTTTTTTATTATCAATTATTCCTATTATTACAGACCACTGTCTAATATTCTTCCTTTTAAAGTTGACCAGCAAAACATTGAAAGCCTATACTTTCTTTTTTTTTTTTTTTTTTTTTTTTTTTTTTTTTTTTTTCAAACACTCTGCAATTGGGTGTCATTCCTGAAATGGTTTGTTTCAGTTGATCATTGTATAATGCCCATTTACTGATTGATCATTGGCGATGATAGAAAGAAGCTCTCCTAAATCAGTTGAAGAACCTGGACTGAAGATTTCAAATTATTTGCATCTCTCATTGTCTCAAAACCTTGATGCTGTTTTATTTCTGTAATGTAGTTTGCTGCAGAATTGCAAAAGATTTCAAAAATAGATGGTACTCTAACTCCAGGTCAGCCTCAAAGCTTTAGGCATGGAGTCAGTCTGCCTAAGAGAAACCTTGAAAAGAACTGTGGTTTGTGAAAAAGGAGGGGGAGTTTGAAGGAAATCGAGCATATTTCATTTTCTGTTACATGTACACAAAAAGTTCAGTTTCAGAAAATTTCAATAAAAGCGTATTTTCATATAGTTTTTCTTTTACTTTTGATGGGAGACTCAGTCTACAATTAACTAGGTAGCCTAATTGCAAGCATGAATAAGTAAGTACACATGCTTAAAGAGAAGTGAAAAAATACATTTGTCTTTGTAAGTGTGCAGAATTTATGGAGTGTAGGCTTGCTTTAGAAAGTTATTATCCTTATAACAATGAGGTCATACAGATCAGAACATTATTAATGCATTAAACTGGGAAATATGACAAGAGAGTTATTGGCAAATATTTACTGAAATGTAATATTTCACTTACTCATCTATTTCAGCAGCACTCCTTTTTTATGCTTGATTTTTCCGATCGAAACTGCATTATAGCAACATGAACATTCACTATATATTTGTTGCATATTGATGATGAATAAATCTTGCATTGCTTATACCAAAATCAGCCTTTCATTTTTCTTGATCACCAATCAGGAAATGGAAAATTGCCATGAAAGCCATATATTTTCAATCACAATTACTGACCACCACTTGAATATCACCTAGCAACTGTAAATGTTCATCATAAGCTTCCAGACCAGAGAATTCTTTCAAAGGTTTCAAATATTGAATGTCTAAAGGAGTCATAATTTTCCTGCAGGCATGTTTTGAGAGGAAGAAACAGAATTAACTGGAACACACATATGCAAAAATATCAAAATCTTTTGCATATAGTCTCAGACAATTAGCAAAGCTCCCTGTGTTAGGTGAAAATCCCATATATGAAATTCTGTCAAATTCAAATGAAATAGGCAATTCAAGTGTGGTGAGCTCTATAACCTCATATTCCTCAGGACACATCTGTTATCCTGTGTATTTGCAGAGAATTAAAAATTTTCTGACATAATACCGGTGAGCTGAGCATGACCAGAATCTTAAACAAAGATTTGTTTGCTTCTGTTCTTCAAAAATAAAATATAATGATGTCGCCAAATGCTGCAAGTTTCCGTCCTGTTTGTTTTTCATCTTGCTGTGTTAATAACATTCTGCTGATCAAATTCACGTTCGATTATTTTGAAAACCCCTGATGTTGTCAGCTTTGCTTTTTATTAGCCGGATAATAAATGCTTATCTTTTTAATACATGAGGGATGAATACCTCTCAAATGCAAAAACATTCATTTCAGAAAAAAAAAAAAAAAAAGTATATATCCTTCCTAGACATGTGCTGTTTTTTTCCAAATCTCCATAAAGTTTGGCAAATTTCAACATACAACACAAATCTGTCATTGTATTTTATCTTTTGTTGTTGATTGGATAAGCAGTGAAAGATGTGAAGAAGTAAGTATGGATAGAGTAAAAGGCCCCACAGCTTAGCTGCTACATTGTAGCACAGTATACTTACTTCTTTATTGCTCAAGTTTTTATTCTGGCTTGGATGTTTTTGGTCAAGTATTTTCTTTGTTAGATGAACACATCTATACCACAATGTGGTTATTTATTTTTAAAAGCTTCAAGGGTACTTTTGCCATTTTATTTTCTTTATTTTTAACTTATCCCTAAAAGAACTGGACAGGTGATGAGTGAAGAACTGGTAACAGTGTATAATTTGTCATGGAAATAAGTTTTCCCATTACTTTAGGCTTCTCAAACATATTTTTTAGCAATTTTGGATGTTCAAAGGTGCCACTGCAAGGTGTCAAATATTCAGAAGTCATCATTGTGGCTTAAATCCCAGGTTTTTATCACTACTGTCAAATAAAAAAAAAAAAAAAAACAAAACATATTTAATTTGAAAAAACAATAACTTGCATGACAATTTTTATGCCATTCATTTAACAAACTGTCCTGAGTTTGAGTGAGTGGTGGGGTTTCTGGGTAGCAGCAGAGGGGGCTACAGGAGTAGGCCACTGTGAGAAGCTTCTTGAAGCTCCCCTGGCTACAAGTCAGACTCACCTCTGGACGAAGGCCAAGTCAATGAATTGTGCCTCTGCCATAATGTATTTAAGAAGGGACCTGGGAAATGGAGTTGGACTTCTGAGGAGGAGTTGTGACATCTATGTGAACACCAAGATCAGTGGAGGAATGGAGGAAGAAAGAGAAGGAAGTGTGCTAGAGCAGAGCCTCCCCTGTATCCTGTGGTGAGACAGCAGGGCGTTCCCCACCCTGCCTTCCATGGGGGTCCCCACATGAAGCATTTAAGGTGATTGTTCCAAAAGGTGGCTGGGATCCTGCAGGAAGAAGCAGAGCCCACTGTTGTAGTTTGACGCTGGGAGGATTGCAGCATGTCAGGGTGTCCTATGCTGGAGCAGCTCAGGAAGGGCTGCATCCCATGGGAGGGACTTAAGTTGGAGAAACATTGTGGAGAACTGTCTTCTGTGAGAAGAGAACCATGTTGGAGTGGGGGGAAGAAGTTCCAGAATTTGGCCCCCTGAAGATGGAAGAAACAGCAGCACTGACTGTATCCCCCATATCCTGCTCTCTGTGATGCTGGGGGGAGGAGGTAGCGATATCAGGAGCAGAGCTGAGCTCGGGAAGAAGGGAAGGGGTGGGGGGAAGGTGTTTGCAAGATGTGGTGATTCTTCTCACTGTCCTACTCTGTTAAGTGTTGTTGGTGTTAGTGTCTGTAATAAAGTTATGTTCTTTTTTTCTTCCCCTAACAAGTTTGACTTTTGCATGTGACCGCAATGGGTGGATTTATCCTTCCCTGTCCCTATCTCAAATACCAAGCTTTTGCTTATTTTCTCCTTCTCAGTGCTGGGGGGCAAGGAGAGAGTGAGCATCTGTGTGGTTCTCAGTTGCCCTCTGAGCTCAAGCCAGGACGCAAACCAGTTCCTTTCTTTGTTCTTTCCCCCCGCTACTTACTAAATCACGCTGCTCCAGGAAATATCTCAAAGTTGCACAAGAGCAATAGTGTTGCTAATCTATGTCATTTAAACAATCAAAATAAATTTTCTGTCTCCAAACTTCCATTCTTCTTGTCTGAAATCTAAAGGATTTTTACTTTTTCCATTAACTGTGAAGGTGTTTCTTCATCTTCTTACTATTAAAATATGTATGTGTTATAAATTACAAATACCTCATACTTTTTCACTATGATGTGAATATGCTAATCAGTCACAAAGTTGCTTTTCACACAGTACATATCTGAGCAGGCTAGCTTTCTGCTGTTGAATGGCAAGTCTTTGCTTAAAATATTTTGGATTTTATTATTTTCTGTGGGTTTTTTTGGTCATGTTCTTTTATAGTATTTTATGTAATTCAAGCTGAACTTCATACACCCTAGCTGCAATTGAAATATTCTAAAGTCTGAGTGTTAAAAGTGGTGTAAGTATTTCTAACTACCATATAGATTTTAGATGGAGTCTATCAGATGTATAATTTGCTATAGTAGATGTGTTTTATTGAATCAGAGCTTTAATCTGTGGATGTAAAATGTATGAGAAAAGGTTGAATAAAGATCTAGGAAAAGAACAAAAACAAGTAAAAAGGAGTTTAACATGGTCTTTTTGTACTGTAGTTGTGCTTAGAAATTACAGACACAGGTTTACCTTCAGTTCAACTGAATAGCATCTTGTTTGGACCCATTCTGGTTTTACCACCAGTAGTACTCTATAGTGCCATAAACCATGAAAAAGCATATTTGAACAGAGCCAGCACTCACATACTGAACTGTATGAAGTTGTTAAGGTACACAGGCAGGTAGACAGACTTGAGAGGGAGGTGGACAAACTGAACATACCCTAACACAAGGTACAAAGCAAAATAAATAAAGCTTGAAAGAAGCACTGCATCTTATTAAAGAATTTTATGTTGGGGATAGGAGTAAATGCCCAAACTTGATGTTGCAATGTCTTAAAAAAAAATAAGGTGATGGGCATACTATGTTTTGTTTGTATAGGATAAGACAGTAATATGGAAAAAGCAAAATTTATTTTATTAGGTTGGAATAATATTGATATAATATTATAATGAATAAACCATAAAGATAACATGGTAAATGAAAACAAGGTCTAGAGCCTCAAGAAGATAACATTTCATCAATAAGTCATTAGGACTGTTGAACAGTTTGTAATAACAATTAATAATCCTTCTTAAGCAATTGAGGATGTGCTTGGGAGAAAAATCACTACATGCTACATAATATCCAATAGTTTGTATCTCTACTGTGGAATGATTTAATTTTTTTTTTTTCAGGGGCACAGACTCTGTTTGTTTCAAGGGATAATGAAGCACATAAAGCTAAGCTTGTAAAAGTAAACTTTATTTTTTTGTTCAAATTGCAAGGAGACTGCATGTCTTCTCTTTAAAGTCCATGACAAAAAAATCGTGAACCTCTTCATAAGTATTAAGTGATTCAAGTTATTGAATTAAAGCCTGTGAGCTGCTTAAGCACAGAAGCCTCTGATTGACTTCTTTTCTTTCCTTCCCACTTCCCAAGAACATGAAGGAGAATAGCGGTGGTGATAATATACTTGGTATTTTTTTTGCATAAATCAAGGAACAATACGTACTGCAGGAGTGATGAAAAATTTTTTACTTTGAAATATAACCTTCAAGGGAAAGTGCACAGGGCACAGTGGGGAAGGCACCACAGTTCACATGATTCATTTCCCTTAGGGGTTCTTCTAAAGAGAAAATAACTTTTAAAACATGTCTGGGATTTTCTGAGATCCCTAAAAATTCTGCTTCACAAGAAGAAGCAAAAAGAGAAAGAATCAGAGGGTTAGAGCATTCAGCTGGGTAGTAGATCATTGTGTATAACTCATGTAACTCATTGATAAAATTCAGTTCTTGAAACACAGCTGATTTGTTCATGGCTGTACTAATGAACTTATTACAGCCTGTGGCACAAACTTAAAAAGTGACATGTGACTGTTTACCTATTTTCTAGTAAGGTTTCAGCCAGTCACTGTATCTTGGGTGATACATCATGAGCAAGGGATTATTTCTAATTGTTGGTGTAGAAAAGGCTACCCTATTTCAGGAAGAAGAAAGCAAAGGCATTAACAGATCAGTATCATTTATGCCTGTGAACAGAGAAAGTGTCATAAAACATTTTATTTTTGGAGATGGAGAACATCAGCACTGCTTTGGGGTGTTTCATGAGAAGCTTCAAGCAAGAAATCAGATGTGGCTCCTTCTCATAAAACAGTTATTATCATTTTGTTACAGCAAGGACTAGGTATCCAAATAAGACTGATCTTTGCAAGTGAAAAGTAGGGTTCCCTTTGAAGTAGACAGTTGGGACTGCTACCATGGAATTAACTAGACATTTTTAATCTTATTTTTCAAATCTGTACAAGTCTCTTTCCTCAGTACAGAAGTAGAGGACTTGTACCATATTCAGAATTCATTATGACAGCAAGAAAAATAGTTTTGTTACTTGGAAACAACTTCATGTGTCTTTTGCTGTTGGAACAATCAAACTTGTAGAGGAAGTATAGCTAAACAGCATGGTATATAAATCAGTTGAGCTAAACTAATTTTAATAAAAGTCAAGATTTTGTGATCCTTCTCAAAACAATAGACAAACAACCTAGCAAACACTTCTCCAAAAGAAAAAAAAACCCAAAACCAACATAAGAATAGATAGTGCACACAATTACAATTAGGTTTATTAATATTCCTGATTACTAGTTTATTGTCATGCTTTTCTGGATGTCTGTCTGAAAAAAAATACATGTTTTGGTACCTCTGTAAACATAACACTCAGTCTTATATCCTTTAAATTACTTTTTGTTATATTACAAAATCTTGAAACTGAGATAATTTTTATGGGACCTGACCTGGACCAAAACTTTTGAAATAGGTAAAAATGTTAAATTATTTCAGTTAGTTTTGCATAAAGCCCATTTTTTCATCAGACTTGTATGGAAGAACTAGAGTTGATCAGAATCATGGATTTAGAAAGGTAGGCTGCATAAAACTGGTTAAGGAAAAGAAGAAGAAAAAAGTGATGACCCTTTACAGCAAGTTAGTCCAAACAACTGCATAGTTTTGAGGATTCTTGACATTCCTATTATTGACCATCTATTTCAAAAATTCACAAAGTAAATTCTTGTTAAATATACCTTATTTTTACTTTCCATATTACACAATTGTTGCGGAAACTACCAAAACACTTAATAAAAAAAGCAAAATTTATTATTATACACAATTAATCAACATTCCGCAAACATACAAACAACAGGTCCAAAAGTCCATGAGAGGAGAACAAACTATCACCACAAACTTCTGGGGTTTAACCCAAAACACCAACCAGGGGTTTAACAACAACCCAAAACGCTCAACTGCTCACCTAATAAAAGGTAAGGACTCTCAACCTCAAGGAGCATCTCAGGGCAGCGTCCCAACCTGTAGGAACCCCGAGGAGTCTTCTTGGGCGGCATCCCAACCCAAGGGGAGAGTCCTTACCTGCAGCACACTGCTCCAGGCGGGACTAGCTCAAAATGGCTCCCACAGAGACTCCATTTATACCCGAGCCAAATCTGACCTGTGGTCAATATCAGCCCCCACTGGCCAAAGACCCCAACTACCGTAAAACCCCAAGAACAAGGGCATAAGGAAAGTTCAAGAGTCAGGGAACCACATTTTCATCGCGCGGGTGCACCTGCCACAACAGGCAACTTCCAAGAAATTCACAATTTGTGGGGGTTTTTCTTCTTATGATTAACATAAGCATCTGGAGGTATCGGAATATTTAATTTAACTAAACTTCTGTATAAGAAGAACACATAATGAATATTGAAAAAATAACATTTTTAAGGCAGTTGTACCGATATATCTATTTCTAGAAATAATACTTTATTTTAAATGTATATCTTTAAAACAAGAGTACTGATCCAGATAGTCAAAAAATTTAGGAGTAATTAGGTTTGATGATATCCAATCATTCCTGATTTCTGTTGACATCATTAGTTCTGGGGAACACAAGCAAAGGTCAGTGTTGGAAGTGCTCTTCAGCATAAAAAATCACTGTGATAGCATTCTCCAGACTTTTTTCCATAAGTCTCTTTTATGTCATTAAGACAGCTCTTGAAATAGGCATTACTTCACTTATAGTGCTTGTTAGCTTTTTTCTATTATTGAGATAAAAGCTAAAGGTTTTATTAGATTTGGAGTGTATGCAAAACAGATCGAATGCAGGTAGAACTGTGCTTCTGTATGCTGGGATTAACTGAGCAATAAAATGCATTCTCAAGGTCATTTTAGTCTTTGTTTTTTTTCCCTTCAACTTTTGCTGCTGATGGATTGGGTTTTTTTGGTTGTAAGTATTATCAGAAGAGATTTTGATTGTTGAATAGATGGACTGTGTAGTTTTCAGAAGTAAAAACAAAATAAATTACTTCCCTCTAGTGAGTCATTAGAAGGGTCACTGATTATTAATTTCTACTAAATGTCTGCCTATCATGTTGGTAACTT
This sequence comes from Tyto alba, assembly GCF_018691265.1. Lineage (NCBI taxonomy): Eukaryota > Metazoa > Chordata > Aves > Strigiformes > Tytonidae > Tyto > Tyto alba. The sequence goes on from NW_024881327.1 coordinate 32,237,514, forward strand.
AGTCACCTTAGTGACTGAGGTGGACTGCAGTTTCTTTCATAGACTTTCAATTTGATTGTCTGCAGGCAATGGGAAAAAATGACTGGATGTGACTTCTCAGCTGGCTTAGCAATAATACAGCTGGATGTTGGAAAAAATAGGCAAGTCTAGAGAAAGCTTCAGTTCCTGTACTTAATTATTTAAAAAAGCTGCCTAATTGTAAACTTTATCTCTGACAGTTGTCAGATGTCTTCCTGCAAGTGAAGATCAAAAGGAATAATTAGCATGTAGTCTCTTTGTCCCCTTGGCTAACAGATTTTTTTTTTTTAATCTGCTAAAATGTGCATTGATGAAGTTCTTAATGGAAGGTAATGATTTTCTCAGGTGAAATTTTCCTTTCATTTTACCTAAGTCTGTCTAGTTCTGGTTTTCAGACAAGTATAAGAGTAAGAAAAACTTGTCTTTGTGTAGTTTTTAACATAATTTCATTAGCAAATTGACAAAAGGTGCCTACTGTGAGAGAAATGTTTCAGCATAGTTCTTTTTCTCTGATGTAGAGCAAAGACATCCCTGCAAATGTAACTTCGAGCATTTAAAATACCAATACTGTGTGAATCCCCTATTCCTTTCCTGTTTTATTCCTAATTAAACCCCTAATTGGCTCCCAGCATAAAGTATTTTGGACTTAATTCTTATCTGAAATATGTAAATATATGAGTTAATTCAGTTTATACTTAAAGTGATTAATACTTCACATATTTCTGCTTTTAAAAACTGGGAAAGCAAAAGGAGATACTCCTCCCATGAGGATTTGAAGCATAATGGGAGAGAGGATGAAAAGTCTCTACTGGATTCAGAAAGGGGAATTCCTTTGATTTGCTTTTGCACTTTCGTTCAGACAACCTTGCTTAAACAGTCAGTGTGGAGGGATAATCACAAGTGACTGAAGAAGATTACAGCTCATGTCAGTCCTTGTGTATTAGTACCTCCAGTAACAGCCAATGTCTTTACCACATAAGTCTGGGAGACTGCTAAGCTTGGTCAGGCACTTGATAACTCTTGCCTGCAACAACATTTTTTCACCTGAATCCTTAGCTTTCACCTAATCTTCTCTCTTTTCTGTGTGGTCTTTTACTTCTGCTCTCCTGAGCTCCTCCTGAAATATACTGTGCATTCATTTGTCCCTCCCAAATTGTTATTTCTGAAAAAAAAAAAAAAAAAAAAGCTTTAATGATAAGCTGGTAGGAGAAGCATTTCAATGACTTTAAGTTCTACTTCTGTTAGCAAATAAGGATACCGAACTGAACAGCATATACTGTTTATTATATAGTAATAAAAGGTGTCTACTAATCAAAACAGAAATTCAGAACTATCTAAAAAGGTAGAACTATGCATGCATGCTGGTCATGCTAAACTTCATAATATTGACAGGCATAGCAAAAGGCTCAAAATCATTCAGGACAGCTTAGTGACAGACTACTTCAGTTCACAGCAAATATGTAGGATTAGTCTACATCATACCACACTGTTAGCTCAAAGACAACCAAAGAGTGAGAAAGTGAAGCCAGCCTGACAGGCACTGGTGGGACGTCAGAAGGAAGAGAATGTCAGAAACCATCTGAAAAGTTTAGAGTCACAGAAAAATAACAGTGCTATAGCATAACCCAGTTGCCACCTATGCCCAATCCTCCAGTCCTTATCACAGTCGGTTAAAGCTTGTGAAGATTTATATAATGAGACATATCCTCTTCATATGTACATATTTGCCCTCATCTATTTCTATTTCTCCCTGAAAATATTCTAATTCTTGAGATAGTAGAACAATGTTGTCAGTTTTCCGTTTCTTGTAAGTCTCAAAGTCCTGAAAATGAAAACTCTGTGATTGATAAATGATAGAAACTTACTGTTTATGTGTGTAGAAAGCCATAAAAATATGACTTGAAAATATCTTAAAAGTATAAGACACAGAAAACATATAAAAGTCATGTCATTATAAACATGAATGCTTCTTAAATCCAAATTAAAACTCCTCTTTTATCTATATGTATGTTGTTTGTGTATGTGTGTACACACATGCACATGCAAATATGTGTCTTTTAAAAATATGGGTTTGGTTTTAGTATATTTGGAGTAGCAACAGCCTTCATTCAAGTAATATTTTTATATGGGCAATAAATTTTTGTTGATAGGTCGATTTAAAATAATTTCAAGTGAAAGACTCAACAGAAATGTAATAAATAAAAATCTTATTTTGATTTGTAGCATGTGTGTAACTACGGGAGTCAAGAGCTAAGTCTTGTGGAAATCAGAGCAGAAAACATAATTATGTCCTAATGCTCCATTGTATAACATTACTTTTTCAGAAAAGCCTAAATTAAGGAAGTCAGAACTTAAGAAACCTCATAGGCTTTTTAAAACATGGATTAACTTTTCAATTGCTTACATTTGATGGTCACTTTATATTTACAGAAGTACTATTTAAACATATATTAAAATAATTTAAATTCTCAGTGAAGGAAATATATTTTTTAAGACAAATATAAACATGAAGATGTAGAGAAAAAATAGAACAATGCAGATGCTTCTGTCTATAATTCTAGAAGTGCAAAATGGTTTAAATTTAATAGGAAGATAGATTATTTTTCTGGAGAGGGCAAAAACAGAAGAAAATCCTTATCTGTATAATAATTTAATTATTAGTATTATGGAATATTAGTCTTATAGGGTCAGTATTATGACACTGACACATACATATAATGTTACAGTCATAAAGGCTGTATCAAACAGAGATATATAACTAAGAATAAATCATCAACTTCTTACTTGAAAAAAAAGAGAATCAAGAAAGATAATATACTGTATGTCTGTGCCTGGGCCTCTTGGCATATGTACGCTCTAAGTGTCTTGTTGAACCCGTCATCCAGCTGTTGGGGTGAAAAGACTGTTCCTCTTTTCATGGAAACAAAAAGAGGCTTGAGATGAGAGAAACTTTGTGCATCCCCAAGGACTTCAGCATGAATTCTGGGTGCAGGCAGGAAATGCTCACTGATGCGGGAGCCTGGAAGCAATTCAAATAAAGCTAGGTAATTCTCTCCCAGCCTGAGGGCAACCTGAGATGAACAAGGAGTTTGGCTATTTTAGAGATTCATGATTTGATGCCTTTTCTTTCAGGTCTGACACAGTCCCCTGTAACAATTTTGTCCTAAGCACATACATTTCATAGTCCCTTTTGTCTCCACAAAAGATGCAGAAACCAAAAGCACACACACACACTTAGTTTTTCTTAAGTCTTAGCATTTTTAATCTTTATCTGTCTTTTTTTTTTTTTTTTAAGTTATATTTCAGTGACGATAATTGTATTCAGTTACTGTTTTCAGTCCCGTTTATTGTCACTCATGTTTACATTATTCAGTTAGACTTCTTTTTCTGATTCATCAAATCCTACAGAAAAACTTTGCAATTTATTCTTTCTTTTTCCATTTCCTTCAGTTCTGTTGAAATGTTATATGATCTGTTGAGCCAAGTGAGTTTTCATTATTCATGAACAGAGAAACTTTCTACATAATTTCTATTACCTTCTGTTTTCAAAAGTAATCAGTGGCACATACCATTAATAGTTTTGTTGTATCAATCCATTCATCATTTATAACTTGCCCATTATACTACATTCTCTTTTCTCCTATAGGGACAACAACAACAATTCCACTTGTAAGTCTCCCTTTACATTTCAAATTATTTTACCAAATGAATATTGACATTTGGATGGCCAAGGCAAATTTATGCTTGGGCAACTAATGTGATTTTGTCTTATTATCAAGCCACTTTAGTTTCTGGGAGACATCCAAAATTCAGTATGTGACTGTGCCTTTTCATATCCTTAATATTTGCATTTAAAATGACCATATGTTAAGTGTTCACAGTCCAACAGAAGTAATCAAGAACACTATGAAATGTAGGTTTTGTGTGGCAGAAAACCAATAGTGATGCTTTCAGTTATATAGTTTTAATTTTCCCAGACACCTGCAGTTTATTAGGACATTACTGAAAGCACATAAATTGTGCTCCATTGTTGGTAGCTATATTGTACAATCCTTTCATCTGGACAGCTGTTTTGAATGGATTACAAGTAGTTGAAATGGACTCTCTTTCCCTAGAGACTGCTTCCTGCTATTTCATCTGTGAAGACATTTAAGTATTTCTCTACCTCTCTCATTACTGTTCTTTATATGTTGAAAGAAGCTGTATAGTTTTTTGGTTTTGTGTTTTTTGTTTTGTTTTGTTTTTGTTTTTGTTTTTGTTTTGTTTGTTTGTTTGTTTTTATTATTTTATTTTTAAGGTAATGCAGTAGGTTTAGTGAAATACCAAGAGTCATGATCACCTGTGGTGAAACCTGTGAGTTAGTGAAACTGTATTCACTTACCCTCAGATGAACATGTCATAATTCCTGAAATACAGTAAAGCTGAGGAACAGATGTAAGGAAATTGCATTGAAACTACAAACTGCTGAGTGTATGAAGTAATTAAGATAATTAAGGACAACCTTTCAAAAGTGTGATGGGGATTTAGGTGACCCACAGTTAATAACCTGGGGTTATTTTATAGTACTGTCATAGGCATATCCTTAGATAAAATCTTAATTCTTGATCAGATTTATAGAATATACAATATTAGATAAACAGGTTACTCAGGGTCAGATAAGTAGAAGGTCTCTTAGACTTCAGTGACAATCGAACAAGGCTCTTACCATCCTTGTCAAGTGGGCTGGTGACTGATGACATCATAGTTCTGTAGCCTAAATTGGCATAAATTGGTTCTACTGTGGGTCTTGCTGTTCCCTCCATGCATCTCACTGATAACATCTCCTTAGTGCTGACACAGGCATTCATTCAGCCATGCGCTATCCTGGGAACAGATTTGGGTTAAAGCTGTTCTGATGAGGTTATTTCTCTATGTTATTTTGCTATTCCAGTTCGCTATGCAGCTTCACTAACTCCAGGCAGGGGCACTCAGAGGAAGAGCTTCACAGTGGTAGAAGAAAGCAGCTCAGAGTAGGGGCAGAAAAGGGTAAGACCTCTCCTAATGTTAAAAATTCTGGCTCATTCTCTCTCAAGGAGCTTGTTATTAGTCATAGCACTTTCACTTTTGCTGTGTGATTCCATGATGTAACAAGACTTGAAGCTATTTTTTATTCTATCTGAATAAATCCTTTCTCTCAAATACAAATAGCTCTTATACCATAACACATTATCATAGAACATTGTCTGAACGGAAATTTGAAAATGTTGTTTTTCTCCTTCTCAAACTCCTTCTTTTTTAAGAATATTTTCCCCTTGCACTCCTCTGTTAAATAATTGTTCTCCAGTTTTGATAGAAGAATATAATTTTTATTTTTCCTTTCTTATGTTATTTTCCTTAAAAAAGTAATATGCAATGAAGAAATATATATGGTCATCATTAGAAAACAAAATAAGACCAGAAAAATACACTGAGTGGTGAGAAAATTGAGAAATTATATTGTAATCCTATTTTTGTATTTACATGCATCTTAATTTATTTCTCAATTAGTTGGTTTTCTTTTACAAAAGTGGGTACTGTAAATATTATAATTTTAACCACTGAGGCATGGGACTGTGGATGACATTGGATACTGTTACTTTAAATATTACGCAGTTCTTTCACCTGCTAAGGAAACAAATTTTGAACATTTTTGGCAATATAGAACCATAGAATGGTTTGGGTTGGAAGGGACGTTAAAGATCATACTGTTCCAACCTCCATGCCACAGCCAGGGACACCTTCCACTAGACCAGGTTGCTCAAAGCCCTGTCCAACCTGGCCTTGAACACTTCCAGGGAGGGGGCAGCCACAATTTCTCTGGGCAACCTGTTACAGTGTCTCACCACCATCACAGTAAAGAATTTCTTCCTTAGATCTCATCTAAATCTACCCTCTGTCAATTTAAAACCGTTACCCCTTGTCCTATCACTACATTCCCTGATAAAGAGTCCCTCCCCATCTTTCCTGTAGCCTCCTTTAAGTACTGAAAGGGTGCTATAAGGTCTCCTCAGAGCCTTCTTTTCTCTAGGCTGAACATCCCCAACTCTCTCAGCCTATCCTCATAGGTGAGGTGCTCCAGCCCCCTGATCATCTTCGTGGGCCTCCTCTGGACCCACTCAAGCAGGTCCATGTCCTTCTTATATTTGAGTCCCCAAAGCTGGACACAGTAATCCAGGTGGGGTCTCACAAGAGCAGAGCAGAGGTGGAGAATCACCTCCTTTGACCTGCTAGCCACACTTCTCTTGATGCAGCCCAATATTTGGTGGATTTTCTGGGCCATGAGCACACATCGCTTGCTCATAGTCAGTTTTCCACCCACTAGTAGCATCAAATCCTTCTCTGCAGGGCTGTTCTCAATCCACTCCTTGCCCATCCTGTATTTGTGCTTGGGATTGCCCTGACCTGTGTGCAGGACCTTACACTTGGCCTTGTTGAATTTTATGAGGTGTGAATGGGCCCACCTCTCAAGTCTGTCAAGGTCCCTCTGGATGGCATCCCTTCCCTCCAGTGTGTTGACCACACCACACAGCTTGGTGTCGTCAACAAACTTGCTGAGGGTTCACTCAATCCCACTGTCCATGTCACCAAGAAAAATGTTAAACAATGCCAGTCCCAATACTGACCCTTTAGGAATGGGACCCTTCACTGCTCTCCACTTGGCCATCGAGACACTAACTGCAAATCTTTGAGTGTGACCATCCAGCCATTTTCTTATCCACTTAGTGTTCCATCTGTCAAATCCAAATCTCTCAAATTTATAGACAAGGATATCATGTGGGACAGTGTCAGATACTTTGTACATATTACACTTTTCAAAACACATAAACAGAGTTTTTACAAAACTAAATCTCTGATGGAGAAAAAAGAGGGTACTGGGAATATCAGAAATTTCTAATTATTACTCCTGCTAAAATATTTTTCAAAAACTTAGATAGACTCTACTGAAAATATTTGAAAGTGTTAGATTCTCAGTAATCCAAAATCTGCCTGTTTAATTTCTTAAACAAGAACCAATAATTAAATACAAAAAAAGACAAGATATTGAAGCCACAGTTGTACATAACTGAGGAGATGATAGGATATTCCGAGTTTTGTGATCAGCTGAAAGTATGAGGTGTCACTGAAGAATACCAGTCCTTTCCTCTGTGTATTTTACATTGTGTGTATGTTAAAATGAGTGCTGTAGAACCAATAGAAGGATTTGTTTTCTTATAATGGCTTATGTTTTCAGTATTACTGAGTAACCAGTTGAGTAGTTTAACTCCAGGCAAATAAGAACTTCATATAAATAAAAATGTGAAGAAAAAAGAGAAGGTCATATCTTTCTGGAGTTGTGGGTGGTTTAGTGCAAGAATGTAAAGGTCTTAATAGATCTCTTTTGCACTTAACATCCACTATGCATATACATGCCCACTTACTTCTTGGCAGTCACTGTTTTTCTTTTGGTACTGTGGCTCTACCTTCATACCTCTTCATGGGAAAAATGCTTTGTTTTCTGTTTCCATGTTGCCTGCTATTCTGCCTCTTTTTCACTGCTGAATATTCGAGTGTTGCCTTGATCTTGTTAGATCTTCTCCTGGATAACTTCTGACTCTGTCAAGCCACTTTTCTTCAAATATCTGAATATCTCCACCTCTTACATTATAGGCTTCGTAAAGCTTTCCAATAGCTGGATAATATAGCACATATCCAGAGGTTTTATCTTCAACTAAAGTGAAGTTAGACAAAAGTTCAATGACACTTAAAGTGAAGAGAGCCAGCTCATCTAGTCTTGAATTGTTGCAATCCACTTCTATCCTGAACAGGAGCAAGCACAAAATAATCACAATCGTCCATGAAGGAAAATTTCTTTGGTGATACCTAGTTTTAGTTTCCTAATTTTTCTGTATCTAAGTTGATGGAAGGACAGATATGACAATATGCAAAATAATTAATTTCAAATAAACAAAGATTTTTTCAAATGAGAGGTGATTTTTCTCCCCCCTCAGGACAGATTAACTCATTGGTTGGATTCCCTATGGCTCATATTTAGTGTAAGTCACAACTGTGGTCAGAAATGTCTGTGAACAGAAAGTGTTCTCATTTCTAGTATAGGGTGCCTGCACAAAGACTGCCATTCTTTGAGAAGTATTGTTTGGAAGTTGCTGAAAGTGAAAAACAGAATAAGGTGATAGGATTTGCTGATAAAGGAAATTTAACCATGAATTGATATTGTTTGGTTTTAGTAAGACATTTTCATTTAACACTGAGATTTTATTTGAGTTAGCAGTGCTTTTGAACTAAAGCTAACCATGTTCAATAAATTCCCCTTGCGCAGAGGGAAACTTTTTATGCTATGAAGGTAAAATTCAGTCATTCACAAGAACAATGTGGTCAAACATTTATTTTTTTTTTAGTAAAATCTTCTAATCTTAGAAAACTAACTTTCCTGTCATGGTTTTTAAGGTGAGACCATAAAATAGCTATATTATTTAATTAACAAAGTAACCGACAAGAATGCCTAGAACATATGGAGACACTGTAATAAAAGTTTTGTTTCCTACAGTGTTCTGGTCCAACCAGTAATCTTTTATCATCAATAAACCAAATCCTGAAGAAATATTTGCTTTCTTAGGCACCTGTGTGCCTACTACAAGCCCTTAGAAATAAAAAAATAAGACATGAATACTGTTTTGATCTTGTGACTGCTAGGACACAAAAATGTGAAAGGATTGAAGGAAGAAAAAGAAGAAATTGGCATGGATTTGAAAACAGAGAATTAACTGAAAAATCATACTGAAAGAAATATTTTGCACCCTTACCAAACATATTACACATTTCATATTGCTTTGGTGCTTAAGGATGGTGAAAGAATTTCACTTCTTGAGGAAATCCCTTTCCAGTTCCTTCCTGGGGCAGTATTAGATCCACACTGTGCTTGAGCAGGGCTCTGGCTAGATGCTATCTAGCAAATTAAACTATGACAGTGATATACTTTTGTGAAAGGGAAGTAAAGAACGTATGCCAAAAGGAGCGTGGTACAGATTGCAGGGCTGTCATGCCGGATTAGATGTGTTTTCAATGCATCATGTGCAACAAGAAAGTGGGGAGGTTATAGGAGAACAGCCACTATTCCACTTCTACTCTGAAATACATGATGGAGGTTTAGGGTATTGTGAGAGACAATTTATAACTCCCTGAAACAAAGACTGAGAAAAACAGCCTGAGAGAAACATAAGAAAGGGTGAGAGAAAGATAAAGGATGGAGGGGAGAGGAGGCCATCTGAGTCAAGGAATGTCTCAAACACTTGCAAGTAATGAAACTATAGACACAGGGTGGATAATGTGAAGTCAGGAGATTATAAGGTTGCCTAGATAGCACAGGATGCAGCTGGAGGGGGGAACCCTGTAGAGACAGGACAGTTCTGCTCTGGTGCTTCTTGTAAAGTGTCAAGGGCCATCTGTCTGGTGAAAGACCTTTGCCTCATTATCCACAAAATGCATATTAAAATGGACACCTCTGCATATGCTAATGAAGATTAACAAGATGATGCTAGTTACGTCATCCCATGAAGCACCTTACTCCTCCCCATACATATGATATGTTGATATGTGGGCTGACCTAGGGGAGGGACCTGAGGAAAGTGTGTATAAATTGAGGGGGGCGAGTGGTGAAGAAGTGAAGAGAAGTAATGAAGCAAAAAAAAAATGGATACATCCTTGAATCCTCATTGGTGGGACCAATTCAGGAACCCAAACTGGTGATCTCTATTTCTACCCCCATATCTATCTCTTTTATTCTATTTTTTCCCCCTTTGATTTTAATTAAGTAATACAAGGCATATCATTCTACTTGCTGTAATTTGTTATATATTTGGTTGATTATCGTGTACCGAGTTAATACACTGTGGGAAATTAATAAATGTTTATGTATGAACATTGAGACTTGTTCCATTGTTGTCCACTCTATTGGGGATTTACAAATGTAAGTCACTTGTCTCCCTCTTCTGAGCGGGATATGACAGGCATCATTCAGACAGTTTTCTTTAGAAGATACATCTTGCAGTCTGAAATTATCAAATTTGAAGATTTGTCACACTTCTACCTTAAATAAATTTATACAAGGTACTTACAATAGACCAACCTAAAGGATTTATATTTCAAAGACAAACCAACTACTGAAACATGTTATAGAGACATCTGAGAAAGAAACCCCAGTTAGGTTTATCAACACAAAAGACCACCAGTTGTTTTCAATACTGATGTCTAGACGAGGCATAGCTGGACCACATTATCAATTAGCTTAAGGAGCAGTCAGAGTTCAGTCCTCAAATGTGATCCTGAGATAAGAGGGCTTGATAGTGCTCAAAATTTCAGTTAGCAGTTGTTTAGCCAGTTTGATGGACTGTGTAGTGTGCTGTGTTACGCTCTGGTTCTGGGAAATGCAAGTGGAGTCTGCTTTGGTATATCTGTGTTGGATATGTCTATGATCCTGTAAGAAGAGACAGAAAAGGTAGGAGAAATATGTGCTATTTGAGTGTTAGCAAGGCTCTCTGCATTGAGTTATTTGAGACTAATCATTTTACTTTGAGTGTATACCTGACCTATTCAGTATACTGCTGTATTGCTCTGCTAAGTCAAAATCCCTTGTGACATGACATGTCTACAAATGAGAAAATTTGGTGTTAAGTATTAAACTGTCTTCATGTGGAATATCTTAAAGGACCTAGTCAGAGAGTATTGAACTCTGACAGAGAATGTTTTCCCTAAATCCATACCATGTCTATTAAGGGAAGCCAAAGTGGATGCATATGGATGTCTTTCTGTTTTTTTTAAGTTAATTTCATGAGTTTTCTGGACTTTCTGACAAAAGAAACTAAATTTTATTCTGAAGAGGCCGTGTCATGTATGTATGTGCTGTTACTGTTAACATGTTCCCTATGGGAGCTTGTTGTCAACCTAATTTGGTTGCTACCAGAAGTTGTATGCCAAATAGTCTGTCAAGAAGTAGTTAGTCAAATTAATTATGTAATCTCTTTCCACATGGTGTTGAATATCTTCTGGTGTTCATAGCAAAGATTCATATATGTTATAGGAGGTAGTATACATTAGATACACCAATACAAACCTTAATTTCAGCATATGTTTCACTGGTCATCTTATTCTTTTCTGTGCAAAGGCAGCATTAAAACTGTACCGTTCTGCTGTGATAGTGCATAGAAGATACATATAAGATCCTGCTGATGCACACTAAAATGTGTTCTGTTCTGAGGTCTGGCTACTGAAGATGATTTCAGTCTTTAATGAGCCTCTGGAAATTGTTCCAAGAGGGATAAGAAAATGGCAGAAACTTTGCAAGCTTTTAATTAATGAAAGGAATATAACATAACATTGTTGTTTTTTTTTTTTTTTCTTCTTTTTTTTTTCTTTTTTTTCTTAATTAAAAAAAACAAGTGGAAAATAAATGTGTCAAAACATCAGTCATTGAATTGACATATTGTTTCTTTTTTATTGGTAACCTATGGCTCTGTCCTATTGATTGATTTTGTGTTTTCATCAATTCATTAATTGAGCTTCTTCAATTTGATCTTTTTATCCTTTATTAGGATGACAATAAGATGATACAGTTATTGTAAAATTGAATTTTATCACCAAGAGAAACCAATACATTGACCTGTCAATTAACGGGGTATGTGTTAGAGAGAAGCAGGTAGTTGCGCATCCGCTATGTATATATTATATTTTGGGTCACTTACTGAATACGATCCAGCCATATGTGAAAGTTTTGATGCTGAGTCCAAAGTAGTAAAATCAGAGTAGAAAGGTTTTTTTAGCCTGGGTACATACCTTCTGTTCTAACATTAAATAATAAGGATTGGAGTTTTTATTTTTGGAGTCAAGGTATAACAAATATTCCTGTCTCATTAGTGTTGAAAATATCCCACTTGTTGCCTAATGACCTGAGGTGACTCCTTCAGTAACAGTTTCTTTTATCAATAAACCAAAATCAGTAGCTACGTTATGACTTCCTTCCCCGACCTTTTCACTTCTCAGAGTGTCTACCAGTGACTGTTCCAATATACCAAAGCATGCATGCAAGTCAGTAACTGCCTTGGTTAAGTAGTTGGTAACGGCTGTTCGTTGTACTCTTGTTAGTATCACACATTACAGAGAAAAAGCCTCCAACCTAGCAGCATAAAAATTAGGAGGTTATTACACTGATGGTTTTATGGCTTCCAGTATTACCACTTTAAGAAGTATAGGTGTTTCTCAAGATACGTACCTGATGGAAAGACATGCTTCTGAAAACAAATTCATTAGTGAAAGTACTGCCTTTAGCATTTGTATTTTACCATGGTCAGGACACTTAATTATCATCTCGATGGTACAGTAGAACACCTGCTTTCCCACAAACAAATGTTCTTGTGAATGAGAGAATTGTAAAAATACTGAGATGTAATAATTAATTTTAAAGGTGAAATTCAGCTAGACATTAAGAATCTCTACAAAAATCTCAAGTTTCTAAAACATGCAGCAGCAAGGTCTGATGGGAGCCTCCATGCAGGGACTTTTTACCTCCTCACAGAAGAGTTCCTCATGTTATCTGTTGGAGAAGGTAGACTGTTGAAACTTACCTTGAGTTCAGGGATATGAGATGTAAAATAAAATACTTATTATTTTACAAATCACATTGCCTGCAGCAAAGAGGGCAGAACTCCATCAGTTAGATTGCTACCATGCTTGCTTGCAACAGTAAATTCATTCAGTCCTAGAACCTGGGAAAACAAATAACAAATAAATAAATAAACAAAAATTTGTCTGCGCTTAGAGTAACAATACTGTGACAGGGAAAAGCAATTTGGATTTAACATAATTTAGCTGATGGAATTAAACTTGCAAGCCTTTAAAGGAATTTATGATGTAATACTGGAGAGGGGAAGAATTGTATGTATTTCATTTTACTTTAAGTTTAACAGATCAAATACATTGTTCAGAGTGGGAAGAACTTTGGTTGGTCTTAAGAATGTGTTTTGATGCTATGTGTTATTGTTTGAGCCGTATACTCTATAGCAGACCTGTTGATATGGGTGGATTTTATAAGAACAGGGAGGTACTAATGAGGTACATCTGGTACTGTATTTTCTAATCTTCCTTTACAAAGAATTTATTTGTGCTGAATAGTATTTTGTGTCTCTTGTTAACAATTCACATCTCAGTCTCATATACTGATGTCATATGCATGATGTGACATAGTAACCTGAATCTTGATCTTGCAACATGTCAGATCTCAGGAAGTCAAAGTATTGCCACAAAAAAAAGTTTCGGGGGACAAACTTGGAAACTGTTGAAAATTGGTGTGCTCTTAAAAAAAAAAATACCCAGCCACAAACAAATACCACTCCCCCACCACCTCGAAATCATATAGGCTTTTAAGAAGATTAAGACTTAAGGTCTTTGGAAGAGATCTGAGAGAATTGATCATAGTAGTAAATTAATTGTCTTCATGTTTTTTCTAATTTTATTCTAATACCTCTAGTCATTGTGAAAAGAAGTGTACTGGAAATCAAATGAGTATGAAGACCACTACCCTGCCTATCAGTAGATGGAGAAGCAGTAAGAGCAAATCAAGCACACAGATTTTTATCAGTGTGCATTTGTACTGCTAAGGACATGCAGCTCCAATGCTTCCTGAGCCTAAGATAGTTTCTTGTGTTTAAGATGGATTTTTCTTTCACGCATTTATCAAAGCTACCATTAACTTATCTAAATGAATGTTCCATGAATGTTCATCCTATGGACAGGCAGAGGATGTGATATTGATTTTTTTTTTTTTTTGTAAGCACTATTATTTGTACTCCAGGTTCTTGGAAATACTCATTTATTCTACACACGATACTTATACCTGACAAAATTCAGTCTTCCCCCATCCTTATATTCTGTATCCCACTTTTAAGCCTTCCCCCATCCTTCTATTTCTGAGGTTTGTACCTAAAGTCATTCTGACCCTTAATTAACTAAATAGTTAAAATCTGTTAAAAATATTAATAAGCTGCATTAATAGTTGTTTGCCTCCCTTTTTCTTATTGTGGCAGTGGGTAATGAACAACAGCCTTCAGGTGTAAGCCTTGAATGTCTGACTGAGACATTTCATCCCTAAATTAATATTTGCAGTGGTAGATACTCAATCCAGTATCATAATTCATCAAATCCACTGAGGACCATCTTCCAGCTTCTCTAACTGCAATATGATGCTGCATTTGCCTTGATGGTTTCATGCCTTATTGGCTTATAATTTACTGGAAATGTAATAATAAACGGGAATATAATTTCCTTTTCAGAATTAAGTTTCTTTTCACCTCTCCTTTATGTTCTCTAGTGGCATGTTCCTGTATCTCTTCCCTGAAACAATATTTTTTCAAAAACATCAAAAAGCTTGAAGTTATTGGAAGGGTTTACCTGGAATTCAGGAAATTCATAAAATGCTGTATCATGGCACTGACTTTTTGGAGTAAACTTGAGCAAACTACATAACCCTTCTGTTTTTCACCTGTCTAAATTAGAAATAGTAGTATTTTTCTAAGATACCAATCTGCCGAGACATTTTAGTAAGTGGGATTAGGTAGGTATGAAAGAAAAGATATCCCCCCCAAAAAAAAAAAAAAAAAAAAAAATGGAAGTATAAAACCTTGTTTCAACTGAGAAAGAAAAAAAAAAAAAAGTGGAGAACAGCCTGTTAGAAATTGTGTCAAACTGCTTGTGGTGTAGAATCTTGTTCTTCAGGAGCTGCTGGAACTAATTCTTCCCTCATACCAATACTACATTGTCCAGTGGTGTGGAAGCCTGCGATAAGAGACTGTATCACTTTTAGAAATTAAGAATAGCAGCTGAGCTAAGGATGTTGCTGGAGACTTAACTTATGTATTTTGACTTTTAAGGGCTTAAGTCAGACCCCCAACTTTATTTAAATATGTATTTTATATTGAATTATAATCATCATCCTACTTACCTCCCATCTGCTAAGCTGCTTAGAAAATAAATGGCATGTAGTGCCTAAGCATATGCAGTGAAAATAAACTGTCAAGGAGCCATTACTGGATTATTCTTTTGTTGTAGCTGTCATTGGGTGAGCTGTTCCTCATATGCTTGCTAAATTATATGACACTTTTTTTTTATATACTTCTTGTTTTATTTGCCAAGGTGTCCTTGCTCACTTGTTTTATATAATGTGCTACTGAAACAAAACGGAGAAGCTTTATTCTGCAGCATTCATTCCTGCCTGCCAGATGGATAAGTGACTCCTGCTTCAGAAGTCTTAACATTTTCATACCCTGACACCTGGATTTACAAATTGTGTGATCTGGATATCTTGAAATGGAAGGCAAGCAGCTATTAAAAAAAGGAACTTGTTACCTGCCTGCTCTCATTTAATTTTAAGTCTTTTGTGATCCTGAGTTACCTCACTCCATGTCAATCTGATTAGAACTTCCTACGTTATCCCTCCCCTACAGAAATCTCTCCTAGTTGTACTTACTGATTGAGATCTCTGGGTAAGAGTAGATGTTTCTATTTTATATTACCTTATCCTTCACAGCTTCTTTTCAGAAGTCAAGTTTTATTTCCCTTCACCATCCCTTTGAGGATGTTTCACAATAAATTATCCACAGAACTTATATAAATAAATTATTTATATCGGACTGTTTTCCTTAGGAAGAGGGGTATTTTGTAATGACTAAATTAATACTGTATAATGTTCCACAGAAGAGAGATACATGAATTTTCTGAAATTAATGAAGAAGTAGAAAACACAATGGAAAGAGGTATTTAAACCTGTTAGCCAAGATACTCTCTTTGGTCTATGTAAAGGCATGGATTTGGGAGCATGAGAGTCACAAACAAATACAGATCAAATGTGACACTCATCAGCCAATGAATAGGTATCAAGAATTCTGAAATATGATTTTTTTAATTTTCCTTTTTTAAATATTAAGGGGAATTTGTTTGTTTTTATAGTTTCGATAATACAAAATAAAGTGGCATTGTTTCACATCCAGTCAAGCTCTATGTATTGAGTCTTGTGAAATAGAGTATGGGGGTTTGGTTTGTTTTCTTTTGTTCATGTTTTTCTTTGCATTTGATTGACCTGAAATAATGTTGTATTATTTGGGTTGGAGCACTGTGCAGAAAATATGTTCTCATCAAACTCAGTCCTTGAAATCACTTAGGACCACCTACAGAATTTTACTGAATATTCTGTAGTAGGCACTGTGTTTCTAGGTCATTGTATTGCAGAACTGAGAGTCAATCTTAATGTTATTAAAGTATAATGTTGTGTGAAAAAAATATTAAAAAAAGTGAACAAATCAATGTCTTCAAACAATAATAATGGAATATTGTTCCAAGAATATTTCCATCCTTGTCATGTAATGATACTGTTGCAGGAATTGATGTTTTCACAGAATGTGAGCTACTACCAGACATAATAAATTTGCAGGGGTTGATACCAGTGATATACTAGACAGCTGGAAAAGAACACTTCAGTCTCTCTCGACAGTAGGCTTACATGATAACAGTCCTCAGCAGTTCCTCAGCTGGTACATTCTGCTATGTCAATATCTATTTTTCTTCCTGCATGCTCTTTTCTAGTATCAGATATCAGTACCTGGAGAGATTGTCTTTAAATCTCCTAGCTTTTTAAACGGGTGTAGGAAAGCAGCTAGAATTAATCTGCAAGTTAATTTTGCTGGGTTTGTTTATTTATTTCATTATCAGCTTTCATAATGATTTAGATGCTTCTTACAATGAGATATTACTATATGTCAGCTTTAGAAAAGAAGTTCAGCAATGACATGGGAATAGGAGGCAGTCCCTTTCTAGGTTTTCTAACTCAGTCCTCAGATAGTCCTTTAGGATACATTCAAATATTCCTTAACAGTTGCGAAAAATTCAGGCAAAACATTTCAGCCAGAATAGTACATATCCTAAAAATAAGACTACAGGGAAAATACGTTATTTATTCTTTTTCTAATTTAAACTCAGGTGAGTTGTTTGCAAAACTGGGCAACTTTTCTGTTTTGAGGGCCTGAAATGCTTAAAGGAAGCAATCTTTCAGGGCTGTGCTTTTCCAGATCTGGTTGAACTCCTAGTTTATGCATGTTGCTTAGAGGATTTATCAGATTGCAGAACTCAGATAGCATTGCACATTTGCTGTTGCAGGAATGAATGATGGTGGCAAGACAGGAACGACTTGCCCTGAAACATCAACAGCTATGTGCTACAGGCCAGATTTAAATCATGTAAGAAACCATGTGTCTTCTATGATCTCTTTTCTGGTACCTATACACTGTGATGGTTAGAAAGCTCTGATTGAGATTTTAGAAGGAGTAAGAACTGGAGAGTGGCTAAAGAAGTAACTTGAAAGCTGGAAACAAGGGACAGACAAGTTAGGGAAGAGGACTAAAAAGGAGAGAGAAAGAGAGAGATGGACAAGGTCAAAAACAGGTGAGAGATCGCACAGGTAAAGGCAGGAACTGGAAACAGATGGTAAGATGGGGGAATTACAAAGAAGAAACGAGAGGAGTGGAGAATAGGACCAAAGTGAGAAGTCTGCCAAAATAAATAGAATCGGGAAAATAATATTGTGCATGGAAATGTGTCTCTAATAGCTGAAGAGAATAAGAGCATATATCTGGTATCTATGTGAAATATATAATTGCAAACTACAAAGAAATAGGTCTTGGGTTGTTTTGTGGTTTTTGTTTTTTTGTTTTGCCCTTTTTTAAAAGGAATCACAAGGTCTAAATTCTGCTCAGAGCAACAGAAGATGTGCTGAGCACAGTTCATAGAGAAGCACATCTTGAGTTCACATAGAAATTATATAAATTTAGGACTCAGTTTTCCCATTTTGCTTTATACTTCTCAAGGATTATAATGTGAAATATGTATGTATCACTTGTGAATATTAAACCTTTATATATAACAAAGATTTTGTTTTTCTTATTTATTTTTTCCAAGATGAATTTTATTGGAGCATGCATTTATTTGTCTAATTCTGAGGTAATTTTTGTTACAGTTTAGCAGAAAATTACCTGTGGATTCACCCAATCTCTATAGTTAAGACAACTTTAACAGAAATATAGAACTACAAATAATACTTCTACAAATAATAAATAAAGGCAACTAGGTGTCCAAATTTAACAATATTCCTCATGGCAGCTAATTAAAAATTGGCTTTTATAATTCAAAGTAATGGAAAGAGTTCTAATTAATTAAATATGCTTTTAAAAAGCTAGTAAAACTGTTATTATCAGATACTTACTATTGTCTTTCACTTTTAAGTTAGCAAATATTTGAACTTTCCACTGAAAATAATAGTTATATTCAAGAATAACTCTGATTCTGCTAATGCTTGCACATATGCTTGGCTTTACATACTGTCAGTCTCCTGCAAAACTTTATGTATTCTTTATAAAATACCATTCCTAATAACAATATATTTTATAGTAGTAGATAATTTCAGTACAAAGAATTGAGTAAAAGAATCCGAAGATTTCACAGCCAGTGTGTTCATTGCATACTGCATAAAGCTTTAGGTTTAAGGAACTAGAAAGTAGAGAAATCATTGCCTTATGTCAGTAGCTGTATTATTATAATTAACAGTTTTATATGGACAGGTTAACCATAATTTGATCAGGATTTTATTTATTAATGTATATTTGTTAATGCGATATCCTCTAAAACACTTACTACCGATCACTGATATTATCAGTTGCTATACATAAACTCATGCTAATGTGTTTATCCGTTTCAGATACAGACTCTTCTATAACAAACTTCAGGCTTTTTTTTTTTTTTTGTCATTTAACTTATCTTTCTTTCAGTCTTGGGGTTGGATGTTAAGTATAGTAGCTTGTTCATCCTCTAAACATTAAATTCTTGGGATAGTTTGGGGAGGTCTGGAATACCTGTTTGAAGAGTTAAGTATTTTTTTTCTCTAAGCAGTTTGCATCGTGTTTTTTAGGCATTGAAGGGTGGTGATAGATATGATGCAAACCAAAAATATGTTGTGTAACATTGTAATATGTTCTAATCTTAACTAAATTGTTAATGTTGGATTTGCTAGAAATTTTTTAATTCAAACAGCTGTCTATGGTTTGTCTGTTACAGCACAGTTATCCTACTGGCCTACACCGTCAGGCCACATTTGTCTCGGTATTATTTTAGCTTGTTATACTAATAGGAAGTTTTGCAAATGAAATGTGTTGTTTTTAGTCCTGAATATAATAATTTTCTTTCTTCTTATCCCCTACTGGTCTTATTCTCTTAAAATCTTTTTCGCTCTCTGTCCTTCAGAAGATGCTTTCCTTATAATTGCTGTGTTATAGTTTGCCTAGAGGTATGTAACTGCTCCCAACCTCCTGTGGCTGAAATAGTTGCTGTAAAGATATTTTATTTTTCCCCTGAAAAGTGTCTATTTCATGAGTTTTGCAACCTTGCTTAAAAGTAAAATTGGACAGTAATCCTTCAGAGTGCTTAGATAAGCCCCTCAGGGAATGATAATGATATTGGCCATTTTCTAAATAGCTGAAACAGAGCTTCTGTTTGAAGGAACCATTAAAGAGATGAGTAATCACTGATGATAGATCTTCACAATGGTATTTCAACAACTAATTAGGATTGTTGTCACAGTTAGTGGCATTTCTTCCTGGTAAAGCAACATGCAAAGTAGCCCTTATATTACAATGTACAGTAGCTGACAGCACAGAAGCAGGTGATGGCTATGAGGCCAGTATGCAGCTGCCCAGAATAGTGAAGAAATGATTAAATGTCTTCAACCTCTGGGACAGAGATGTTCTCTGACTAATTCTTGTGAGACTCTGACGTGTCATTTGGTGCTGATATGAAGAATCTTTCTAGATGTAATTCCTTATTGAGGAAATGGAAATAGTCACTAATAAAAAAAGTTATTAAAGTGAAAACTTCACATTGTCCAGAATCTATACAGTAAATATGTAATCTTGGGTGGTGAAATGAATGATCATATTTTCCAGAGTAGCAGTCCATTTGGAAATGACAGAATGAAAATGGTACAGAGAGCAGGAACTGGAAAATTCAAGATTTCACCTAACTCCAAATATATTCCCTTTTTTAATGACAGCCACAAGTTTCACCTTCATTAATTCAGCAACTGATTAAGAGAACAGCCTTTTGACATTCCTTCTTTCTTTAGTGATTATAATGGGCTATAGTTAGAGAAGACTAGAACAGTAAAACAATAAAAAGAAGTATATTAGTTGTATTAATCATGGTATTTGGAGAGAATCCATTTTTTTTTTTTCTGATCATGCTTTCACTTTTTTCAGACATAAAGAAGAAAATGTGTTAATATAATTCCTTGAGAGAATAAAACAGGATACTTCTACTATCAGCTTGATTAATTTCAGTACCTTATTACCTTGAATAAGCCAGGCCAAAGCCAGCTTTTTTTCCTGTGACAGAGGTTTTTTCATTAACATTTGCTTTACACTACTGTGGAGATGAAACAAAGCATTTTACTAGTTTTGAAATGGGAGAAACTAAAGAGGTTTATAGGTTTTCACACTAGTTTTGGATGATCAAGGCTCCTTTCTTATCTGTATTGCTCTGCAAATTTCTCAGAATTCATTTAGCAGAGTGGGAATCTGCACTTAGTTGCCTATACAGAACAGTTTCTAAGATACTCTTTTTAATTTGCACTGATAATAAGTGATACAAAGAAAAAATACAGTCCTGTCAAATACAGTTTAAAACCATATGTTTTGTTTCTTTCAGAATTAAGTTTTGTCAAAGTACACATTTCTGTCTCTGGAAAAATTGAGATGTCATGATTTTTTTCTTTTGTTAAACTCTAAAAGGGACACAAAACCAAAATATATTTAATTTATGTACTTTGAAGGAAATTTAAGATGACTTTGAGCTTTTTCTTTTAGCTTCAATCTTTCTCAAGTTTAACTTCAAATACGTTTCAATTTTTTTTCTTTTATTTGTAAATATTTCAGGTTTGGGTTGATATTTTTCATGAGAAGAAATTAGTCAAAGCTGGTGATTTCATAAAAATAAGAATATTTTAATTGAACAAAAACTTCTAATCAGCTGATCTCCAAAACTATACAAATTGTGAAATTCAACATCTCGTCCTTTAAAAGGCAATAACAAAAAATACCACATGTACCTAAAATGTGTAAATATCCAGAAAATTTCCTTGGAAATTCTTGTACTTCTCTCCTGTAGTATTTATTTTTGTTTTGTACCATACTCTGTGAAGTCATAAATAATCCTAACATAAGCATTTGATTTTTATTGGTATTGCCTCTTTCTCAGGGAAGTATTTTTGGCACTCTGTTTTCTTGTTTCTTTCCCGTAATTGCATAACAGTTTTCTCAACAGTCATCTAACGTGTGTTGAAAAGTAACATACCACATTTTTTTCAACATACAGCTTAAAATATTTCAGATCTTATCCTGCTTCTGAATTGCATTTTGTCTTTCCTCCCATATAGCTGTACAGTGACTACTGTTTGTGAATCCATGTAATAACCCCTATTACTGGAATGATTGAAAGGCAGAAATTGGACTAAAATATTTTGTCTTTATTTTCCTACATAAATCACCTCAATGACCTAGTTCATATAATCAACCATACACACAAATGTGTTGGCACAGCTGGCAAACTATGTGCAAAATTAATACATACAGGAAAAAGTACCGATTTCTTCAGCCAGTTTTGCCACTGTGGCTGATGTATCCAAAATTAAATGCTCCAAATTGATAACATGGATACCATTCAGTGTATTAACAATCCTCTGAAAGATTAATTGATCTAAGTTTCTTTACTGATGAACTGCCAGGTCTAACTCTGCCCTGCTCTATTATGAATTTCCAGAGCACCAAAGTGGGCATTAGAACAACTCATCAACTCATTCATTCCTCCACAGTATAAGGAATATGAAACTTAATGTTAAAATTAATATTTGTTTTATAGTAGGTGATTTTTTTTTTTTTTTTTTTTTTTTTTTTTTTTTTAGAGCTAAGATATAACTGAATCATGATGGAAAGTAGTATTACAACAAAGCCCTTTTTCTGCCACTCCAAAGTTACTACAAATCATCTGAGGAAATCAATAAAGTTGGTCATAAAAATGTAAGGTTAGGCACATTGTATGTACCTTAGATTTTGCAGAAGTGAAATTGAGACAAACTTCACTTAGTTGCCTGTTTATTAATTTGGTGAAACTCTATTAATCTAAATGGAATAACTACTTATTTTTACTTTATATTGCTGATTTTATTTTGAAAGAAACAGTGAAGGAAGAAATGTTGTTATTAAAATTGTTTGCATTTGTGATAAAGCAATGAAAATACTAGGTATTCAAGTAACAGTAGTTTCATGGAGAGGGATTGCTTGTTTTAATTTTTGACCTAAGATATCAACTGACAGATTTTTATTTTATTTCCTTCCTGTGAACTTGATTAGTGGAGCTCCCAGGGATTCCAGAGCTTTGAGGCTTCTTGGGTTTGTGGTAATTGATAATCAGGTCCTCATCTCTGAAGTAAGAAACTGAGGACTCCACCCTCAGTCTGAAAATTTAGACCCCCACCACAACTGGGAGTTTGGTGCTTAGAAGACTCTGGTAGGTTCTAAGGTGTGGCCTCCTCCAGTCATGCTGCAAAAGTTCTTCTATTTTGCATGGGATGATCACCACCTCAATACTGAAGCTAATGTGCATTCTTTCCTTGTTTCTCCTTAAATTTTTCCAGCCTTGCAGTGGCATCCTGAACAGTTTATGTGACTATTTATAGGCATATCTGTGTATTTTTTTTTTTTTTAGGAATTGGAGGTGGCCATGATGGGAATGTTTAGAAAACTGATAAATCATGCTGCATTTGGAGTTTAAGATGAAACTTTGCCTGACTGACATTTGTTGGCAGCACATTTCATAATAAATGGTTAGTTCTCATTCGTCATTCATTATCCCTACATAATCTAAGCACCTAATCCCCAACAATCACATCCTAAATTAACTGAGTAAACAACACCACTGAGGTGATGCCTTAATTGTCCTACATATTTCTATATGTGGAAACAGTCCTTTACAGCTGAGGTGTAGAATCAACCAGTCTCAGAGATCTTCCACTAGGCAAGTCAGAGTGTGTAGTATTGTCGTGGTTTGAATTTACAGGGCAACTGAACACCACACAGCCACTCACTTCCCCTTCCCCCCCAGCACTGAGAAGGAGAAAATAAGCGACGCTTGGGATTCCAGATAAGGACA
Organism: Tyto alba; assembly: GCF_018691265.1. NCBI lineage: Eukaryota > Metazoa > Chordata > Aves > Strigiformes > Tytonidae > Tyto > Tyto alba. The sequence goes on from NW_024881327.1 coordinate 32,260,836, forward strand.
GGGAGGGGCACATCACCCATTATGGTTACAGGCAAAAGGCAGACTCGTTAGAGGAAGAAAAAAAGAACATACATTTATTACAGGCACTAACAACAACACTTAAGAGTCAGACAATGAGAAGCATTACCACATCTTGAGAACACCCTCCCTTCTTCCCGGGCTCAGCTTTGCTCCTGGTATCTCTACCTCCTATCCCCAGTGGCACAGGGACAGGGAATGGGGGGTGCAGTCAATGCTGCCACTTCTTCCATCTTCGGGGGGGAAACTTCTGGAACTTCTTCCCCCTACTCCAGTGTGGTCCCCTTCTCACAGGCAACAGTCCACAAACTTTCTCCAACTTTAGTCCCTCCCACGGGCTGCAGCCCTTCCTGAACTGTTCTGGTGTGGGACACCCTCGCATGTTGCAATCCTCCCAGCACTGAACTACAACAGTGGGGGCTGCTTCTTCCCACGGGATCCTGGCTGACTTTTGTTGTCGCCACCTTAAATGCTGTATGAGACCCTTTGCAGTCCATATATCAGTGTCTGCTCCACTGTAGACCTTCCTGGGTGGCAGCGGGGACTGCCTTGCCATCTCACCACATGATCCAGGGGGATCTCTTCTCCAGAACACCTCCCCCCTCCTTTCTTCCTCTGTTCCTCCACTGACCTCGGTGTTCACACAGCTGCTGCAACTCCTCCTTATCAGGTCCCTTCTTAAATACCTTTTCAGAGAGGTGTAGCTAATCAGCTCGGCCTTAGTGCAGAGGTGGGTCTGATCTGGAGTCAGGGGAGCTTTGAGAAGCTTCTCACAGGGGCCACCACTGCAGCCCCCTCCCCTTCTACCAAAAAAACCCACCGCTCACTCAAAACCAGGACATTTATACAATTCTATAAATCAAGGAAGAGGAAGTTATATGGGAGTAGGTATGAATAATTGACTTAAGACTTGAGACACAGAAGTTGAAGCACAGAAAACAGTAGCAAGTTTCAGGCCAAACCCCATCAGTATATTTAGATACTGAAAGATGCAGGTTAAATACATCATGAAAAGCATAAGTTTGAAGAGCTTTCAGAAAACATGCCATGAACATTAAGACTGTGACCTTTTCTAAGGCAATATAAAAGTTTGGCTCTACTCCCTATTTATATCCTGTGGATTGAGGCTGAAATCGATAGTGAAATTTTGGTGGAACCAGCATTCATTTCACTTATGTTAACTTTGGAAAAATAATTCATTTTCTTCCTTCAAATATAGGATTCATCTCTTTGGTATCTTTATATAGTCAGGCATCTGAGAGTAAGATACTTTTTGTATAAACTAACATTTCAAATTAGACTTCAGTACCTAATAATGTCTTTTTCTTTGGAACAGATATCTAGATGCTCCTTGAGAATTTGTAAGTTTAAAAACATCAACTACAACATGGTGTCATGTTATGGGCCTGGTCGGCAACCAACCACCGCAGCTGGTCACCCTCCCTTCCCCCTCCCCGCCTGCGAATGGGGGAGGGGATTAGAGGGGTGAAGGGAGACTTGCAGGCTGAGATAGGAACAGTTTAATAATGGAAATAAAATGAGAACAATGATGGTGATAGGGAAGAAAAAGAAATATATAAACAGGCAATCCACAACGTAATAGCTCACCACCCGCTAACCAATACCCAGCCCGTTCCTGGCTAGCAACCCCGAGATACCAAGATCCCGCAATCGCAATCCCAGAAGCGAGAGCTCCTTCCCAACCACCCCTCCTTTATATAGTGAGCATGACGTTCCATGATATGGAATATTTCATTGGTCAATTAGGGTCTGGTGCTCTGGCCGTGCTCCATCCCTGCTTCCTGTGCCCTTGTGCACAGGCAGGACATGGGGAGTCGGAGAGTCCTTGAAGTCTCAGTAGCAGCTGAAAACATCAGTGTGCTATCAGCATTCTTCCCATACCAAACCCAAAGCTAAATCTAAAACACAGCACTCATCTAGTCCCTGAAAAGGAATATTAACTCTATTTCAGCCCAAACCAGGACACATGATCCTTCAAAGAATAAATCTTAGTAGGATTCCTAATTAAAGTACAAACTTGAATTTAAACAGAAGCCTATACATAATTTAAAATTTTTCTTTTATCACTACATTGTTCACCTAGTTCCAGCAGTGAGCTGAATGTCAAGCTGTCAGAATAAAATTAATGCCGGATCCTAAGAACAAATTGATATAAAGATTGATTTAATAGCTCAGCACTCCTCTATAATTTACCAAGAGTTTTAGGGAATATTCTATATTTGTATGTAGTTTTATCTATATTTTAATAATTAACTTCAGTTGAGACAAAATTAACTTCTCTTGTCTTCTGCTCAACTATATTTTTCTACTATATTAGTATCTTGTGGTGTTAATGCTGTCCATCTCCTTGCTTATTGAGTCTTTTTAATTAATCCATATGATTAATTTTGCATGGTTGCAGAATGTCCACATTATAGAAGTATGGGAACTTTAAAAAAATCTGCATTTCTGAGTTCCCTTTATAACTATTGCACTTAACATATTGCATGTATATTATCTCCTTTAGAAATTCTATCACTGCGTATCTGGAACATACAATGTATGGAACACAGAATATATAGCTTTTCCTGGATGACATTGAGTATGTTGATATTAATGAAAGTAAATATTTCCACATATGGTTTCTCATTCTTCAGTAATGAATATTCCTCTCCAGATTTCAGTAGCAAAATATTAACTATTGAAAGCTTCTTATAACCCGAAAGAAATCCTTTTAGAAAGCAAGGTTGCTGCATGCTCTGCAGTCATTGTAATTTCATGGGACGTAATGTCTTAGGAAAGATGTCTTGTTACAACCAGTGTGGAATTTTGATTTTGAAACATGATTGTCTCTAGTGACATACAGTTAAATTTTTAGTGTTTAGAAGTTTAAAAATACATGTAATAAAAGTTAAGCACCTACATGGGAGTCAAAGTGGTCTTTATGCACAGAGGTAACTAAAACTTTTTTTATTCATCTGCCACTTTAACCTTGGAAGTGTCTAGGCTTCAGAATCTGTTGAGATAGCTGAGAAAAGAAACTCGAGCTGAAAAATAACAAGAAATGGGGAGAAGAAGAGTTATTTTTCAGGTAGATAATGATTATAAACCAAGGGGAGGAAAGTTGGAACTGGTTGAACTGGGGACCTGGGACATTACCCGAAAAGTTAGGAGGAAGGTTTAGAAGGGTCTGGTTAGGAAAGAAGATGTGACCTCGAAGCTGCATAGGAAAGGGAAAATTGAACATGCTGTTTTACGTATGAGAACTAAAAGGAAATTGGTTTCTTGGAGGATGTCAACTGGAAGAGTTAGAATACCAATTAGATCAACAGCTAGAAGGTGATAAATAGTACTTTATTCAGAAATTGAGATAAGAACAACAGAAGATATTAAGTGAGAACTGGAATATACATTAAATAATGCATCTGTACGTTAAATTATGGAAGTCATTCTGAACATAAAAAAAAAACCTCTGCAAAACTGCAGGTGTAAGACTATTTTCTTTCAGGATGAATCTGTGCTTTTTAATGTATTAACGGGTGTTTTAAAAAGCCTACATAAACCATTATGCATGGAAAACCCTTTTTATGATTGTTTGGAGGGCTCTAGTCTGATCTAATGAAATAACCTTAATTAAGTATCCATATGCTCAATCTCATTTATAAACAGTGGAGAGGAAAAAAAAAAAAAAAAAAACAAAAAAAAAGGCATTTTTTGCTGCTGATACTGCTATTGTTGTAAAAGCCTGCTGCTGTGGGCATCACTGAAGCAGTTAGTTCCCTTCTTTCCTTCTGTATTACAGTATGTTAATTCCTGGAATGAATTCTCTGTTCTAATGTGTATTTGGTAAACTCAGTAGACTTCTTGCAGCACTTGTTTATGAAAGCAAGTTTCTAAAGATCTATGACTTCAATAAAAGCACGTCTGTCTTCTAACACTTTCACACCCACATTTTTCTTGAAAATAGTACTTTAAAAAAAAAGCATACCAGAAGCACACAAGCAATAACCATAGTTACCTATATGGAAATGGGTTGTATCTGTGGAAGAATAGGTGAGCTAATTTAACAAAATCCATCCTAAGAAAAAAAAAAAAAAAATTAAGCTTTTCTGATTTGTAATAGGATTTGTAATTTGAAAGTTTAAGTGAAATGCAGTTACGTATTTGGTTGGTTGGAAAATTCTTCACCCTCTTGCAGACTCTGATATGAAATCTAGACTTTGTTTGAACCGAAAGTGTTGGAACATAGAAATGAAAAAAAAAAAACTAAACCAAAAAACCTATAAAAACATTATTCTTAAGTGGTGTGGCCAGAGAAACACTTCAAGTCTGTTCTTGCATGCTTTTCTTTTCCATTCTGCAGGTTTCAAAGCATATCATCTCCATCTTTACTGAGCTGTTTCTGATAGGAATAGATGAATTAAATACAGTATCATAGAATAATTTAATTTGGAAGGGATGTTTGGAGGTGATTAGTCCCATCTCCTACTGAAAACAGGTTTAAGCAGATCAGTGCCATGCTCGATCAAGTTCTAAACACCTCCAAAGATGGAGATTTCACAGCCACTCTGGGCAACCTCTTAGAGTATTTGAACACAGGTCTTTTACAAGAAGAATCCTTTCCATCTGCCAAATTTTGTTCATTGCTTCTTGGCCTGTTGCAGTGTATCTCTGGGAAGAGTTTGACTCCATCTTCACTGTATTCTCTAGTCAAGTATTTGTAGGCAGGACTAAAGTCTACCCTGAGCTTTTTATTCTCCAGGCTCAACTGATCCAGTTCCGTCAGTGTCTTCCCATACATACAATGCTACAGTCCTTGACCACCTTGGTGGTCATCCTTTTGGTTCTTCTGTATATTAATATCCTTCTTTTACTGGAGAGCCCAAAACTGGACATAGCACTACAGTTGCAATCTCACAAGTGCTGAATAGAGGGGACGGATCACTTCCTTGGACTTGCTGACTGCACTCTTCCTAATATAGCCCAGGATGTGTTTGGCCTTCTCTAGTCTAAGGGCACACTGCTGACTCATGTTCAACGTGTTGTCAAGCCACATCCCTGGGTCCATTTCTGCAGATCTGCTGCCTGTACTGTCATTATCCAGCTTATACTGTTGCATAGGGTTGTTTCATCCTAGATGCAGGACTTTGCATTTCCTTTTATTGAACTTCATGAGGTGTCTGTCACACTATTTCTTCACCCTCTCCAAGTTCCTCTGAAGAATAGGCTTAAGGTACAACATATTGACAGTTCCCCTCAATTTGGTGTTGTCTGCAAACTTCCATCAATTTGGTGATAAAATATGAGAGATGGTATCAAAGGCCTTGCTAAAGTCAAGGTATACCATGTCCGTTGCCCTCCCCTTGTCCACAATACCAGGCACTCGCCACAGATACCAGTAGAGTTGGTCTAAATGGAGTTATCATTGATAAACTTCTATTGGCTGCCCCAATTCACCCTCTTGTTCTTCATGAATTTAGAAATGGATTCTAAGACTGTTTGCCTGTCCTTGGTCACTAACAGGGCCAACATATGGAAAAAGAATATAAGAAATAATGAGAAGGAGTAGTCATACATACAGTTGGTTGTATGTATTGATGAGAAAGGAAGCATATGAAAAAGGGAAATGCGCATTGCTTTACAGTGGAATAATGGAAGGGGAAAGAAATAAGGAAATTCTCTGCTCTCACAGAGTTTGTGGCTCTCCTTTCCCAGGAGGAGGCATTAGGGGTATCAAACCCTTGTTTTTCCCTAAACTGTTGAAGGAGAGGTTGATGCTCCATCTTGATGAAGATAATGGAAATTCCTTACTAGGAAAGAGTGAAGAGAAATGGATCTTGAATGGTTTTTATTTTTTTTTAACACGGACTTCTAAACAATTTTTTTTTTTTTCTAAAAAAAAAATAAATCGTTTTGTCATTATATAATGACTTTACAAACATATGAATGAGCGTTTTGTTTCAAACGACTCATACATACTCGTGTCATAAGATTGCATAAAGCAGTATATAGATGTCACAGTCAGAGAGTACAATTTTTTTTAAAAGGAGGACAGCAGTGTCATTTTCTTTCAGCTTTTCAGGCTGAAAAGGCAGAAGAGCACAATAAAAATGGAAATTATCCATTAAAAGTGGTATAAAAACTGTACAGTGTTTAGTTAATTTAAAAAATATTAAGACAGAGAAGGAGAGAAAGAAATACCACTTACATTACTGCTATCTCACTTAGATCCACAGAAGAAATAGCATCCCATTCTAAAGAAATCGAACAGGCAAAGAGGATATCTTTGTAGGGAAAGTTTTATTTTGTTATGTCCTTCAGTTCCAGAGGACTAAAGAGAAACTTTCTAAATATTCAGTAAAAATGAAATGTATCTCGTGGGACAGAGACAGAAATCTTAGTTGAAGACTTAAATAGAATTTAGGCAATTCAAAAGACTTGTGTGCAGCCCTGTCACAGGTCAATATCTTACTTATTGAAAGGTCAAGACATTCTGTGGTTTCCGTGCAAGCTACTAAATAGGACTGTGTCATTCAGCGGTGTGCCTGAAGTGTAACAGGCTTAATCTAATCATGATTTGAAATTCCTAGCCATGGTTAATCTTTAAATATTTATTTGAGCCAGTAATGGATTTCAGTTTCTAATGCCAAGATATGATACTTGCAACGAAGTTTTAGCCTTTTTAGCCTAGCTCAAAGTTTGAACTTCTTGTAATTATAAGTTTACAAGAATGGAAAAATAAGACAGAAATCTCCCAAATATCTGAGGCCATTAACACATTAAGCATTCACTTCATACTAGGTCTTTGGAAAATTCTGTGTTGAAAGTGTGTTATACACGGCAGTGGTCCAAGGTCCTTAATATACAGTATCAATCTTATTCAAAGTTAAATGCCTGGATTCCTCTAACAAGTATACAAAGGAAAGAAGAAATGTGAATTGATGCTAAATACAATAAATCCTGTTCCTTCCTCGCCCTCAGACAATATTCAGTATCTCTATCAATAAAAAAAAAAGATGCAAACTAACCAAACAACAAAACTACAAAAAGTTCCCCTGAATTTGTAATTAATACTTGCTCAGAACTCTGACTAGTGAGTGAGGATTCTTTTGGGTCAACGAGCTTCAAATTAAGTCAGTGCTTAGAAAGATTGGGAAGGTCTGTGAATAAGAAGAAGCTATTCCTGTTCCCTTTTTATTCAATGGAAATAATAATTGTAAAGACAAATTATTCTGAAACACACAAAATATCTCATTCACAATCAAGGGTGGATGAATTGTGAATATAAGACTTTTTACTTCTCTATTTATCTCTATTAACTTTGGACAAAAATGTTTTACTAATAACATTACTATTTTATTGGTATTCTTTGTAGTTATCTGCTAAAGATACAGCATAAGGATATGTGTATCTTCATAAATTAATACTAATCACTATTTTTTTCCCCTCAGCTAAAAATCAAAATATTTACTTACCAATGTAAATAAACACAAACACACTTTGGCATTCTTTAAAGATATATTCTCTTCTGCATGGTCTGATTATACTTTTACCAGTCATCTTATACTAGTGCAATCCTAAAACACCTCCTTTGGATAATGGAGCGTTGGCTGACTGGTGAGTTAAATAAGTCATTTGCAGAAACATAGTCCTCACTGTGAAGTTGCTCCTTGCGTACATACCTTCAAGGGGAACAGTGACCTAGCTGCACATCAGTGCTGTGGCTTTTATCCCACTTTGGGAACTTGTGTGCTAGGTGCAGCTGATCAAGAAGCTGCCCCCCACGTAGTGAAAAGGCAGTGGTGATCAGCTGCACAGGTGCAGAATTCAAGTGTTACACTGAGAAAAGGGAAGAAGGGATAGAACAGAGAAGATCATTCTTAGTATAAGACTTGTCTCTTCACTATTTTTTAATTTTAATTGAATTGTATCTATTCAATGTTAAAACAATTAATCTTACACAATAGACCATCAAAGCAGACGTATGCTCCTAAATCAAGTGAATTCAGACCTAAGCTTTGGATGTTATATTACTGCTTTTCTGAGCATTCCATATTTCTTACACACTTGTTTTCAACCTTCAAATCAGGTGACAACTGAAGAGATACCTAACATGAGTATTCAACCTTACTCTGTTGGTACCATTATCCTATAATGAAGCATACTATTTGTTGGTCAACTTTTAATATTCTAGTAAGATTTTCAATTTTTGAGGAACTCAAACACTTCATTAACAGGGTCAGATTTTTAAAGGATAGTTATGAGAGTCATTTAAAACAAACAAGTACACAAAACCTTTTAAAAAATTTATTGATCTGATGATTTAATAGTTGCAGAGTGACTATTCTCTTTCAGGATCAGGTGACTTGCATGTGCTAAATTCTACAGAGATCCAGGAGAATAAAATTTTAGGCCACAGGTTATGCCACAGAACATATAGTAAAGGCTTTTTTTTCAGAAAAAGCTAGGAAAGACTGTATTGTAGGGATATCATGAAAATGATATAGCTGGAGTTTTAGACATCAATGAAAAGTCTGAGCAGATAATAGCCTGGTTACAGGTCTGAGAGATTACTGCTTCACACAACAACCAGAGCATGAGGGAACAGAGAGGGATTGGGAGGTGAAAACATTAAGAGATTAATTTTTTTACATATTATAATTGAATTCATAGCTAGTCATCCATGAAATCAAAAAGTCAGAAAGATAAGCCAACATCTTCCTGAAGGCCTTGAAAGATCTCAGGTAAATTATTAACACTAAAAAAATACTATTTTTTTGAGTGGGAGTCAGGAAGAACTTAGAAATCCTCCATATACATATTTTTACATAATTGTATACTGCTAAGAGTATTCAGGTAAGTATTATATGAATACAAGTTCCACACTTTACAAGTTTGTCCCCCACACAGTGATTGTATAGTAGCAAGTAGAAATAAAAAGGACAAATGTTTTAGTAGTGTGCAAATTCTTTCATTCAGTCTTGCTCATAAAGTGTTTTTCTCTTCCTGAGAACATTATTATAGTAATTATTAATATAGCAAATAATTAATTTTTTCTTTGTGTTATAGGAGTGTCTCAAGGCAAATATTTATTTTTATGCCTTCATATCAATATTTATATATACCTCAGTTCAACAATCAAAGACTTTGTGGTGCTAAGCACAATGCTGAAAAATAGTTCTTTCCCTCTGAGAACTGGACTCTGCAGTGTGCCATGTAATAACATTCAGGTAATGAATGAATATGAATGAAATCTTGAAAACATCCTCAGTTGTCCCCAAAACTTTTTTCTTTCCATTACTACCCATTTAAATCCAACCTGCAGTCTATAAGGTATGGTATCGTGAAAAAGCCAGAAGCCTTCATATCAACTTGTAAGAACACTAATTGTAGCAACTTATTACAATTTCCATGTCTCTTGTTCATTTCCAGACCCATATAATAGGCCAGGAAAGTACAGAAAATTGAATAAAACAAAGTAAGTTTGAAAAAATAATACTAAAAAACCAAACCAAACCAACAAAAAATGAATAAAACAACAGCACACACACCCCCCTCAGCCTCCCTGAACTAACATGAGAACTTTGTTTACAATATCTTTTTTTTTTTTTTTTTTCGGAAAATGAAACTTTAACAGCAAATGCTGTCAGGTTCTTCTGGAAGATGACACACACATTAGAAGTTTGATTTTGATCATGTACAAGGCCACTCAAGAATGTCTTAAACTGACATGAAAAATAAATGTTTCTAGTTTCTTCCTTGTTTTTTTACCAGATGAAAAGAATACTTTATTGTACTGAATATTAGTCTTGGTGAAGAACAGAGGTCTAGCTATAATAGATGAACAATCAACAGCTGATGTGCAGTTTCAATCCTGCATTCTAATTATGTTTTTCCATTTGACTTGAAAACCTAGATAATATTTTAGTGACTATATTTTTAAAAATACCAAAACCTTTTCAGATTCATCAATTTTTAGATACCAAACATTGACAACTAAATTTAATGTAAATATGTTGCCAAAAGGCTGTGGTGAAATTTCTTGCTAAGTGATCTGAATGCATGTCTTGATATACACCAAAGGCATGAACAGGGAGAAGATGTTTGGAAGGCAAACCATATACTTATTTCTACAGCAAGTAAAATCCCTCATATATCATTATCTCTACAGCAAAAGAATGGTATCTACTTGAACATTTCTCATTTCCCACTATGGATTTAAATGAAAGCAGAATCCTTTGTAGTTTCTTATTTGAGTCAGTCACTGTTGTTTGCTGCTGGGGAATATCTATGACAAGACACAGATGAGCCACCTAGAAAAACATTTACTTTTTAATTCTACAGGTGTTACTATCTTGGTTTTCATGCATTTGGGAGAACATTGAATACTTTGCCAATGATTGAGTGCTTAATGAGATACTTTTGTGCTAGAAACATTTCAGATCCAGGTATTAGTTGTTTCAGACGTGTTTTTTGGGGTCTAATCTCTATTCTTACAATTAAGATCATATTACAGAAATAATGTAAATTCATTTTCAGTTGATTAAACAGAATAATTTTAATCTTTTTTTAGAGTGTGTGTTCACCCATCACTAAAAGTTTATAGAGATTGTATCTGTGCCCCACAAACACCCCTGTAACTGTCCTGGGAGAGAACCCCTGTAAAAAAACCTGTGAGATTTTTGTTTAGATATCTTTTGCCATGCACAATGAGGCTTGTATAAGGATATACACCATTTATGAATTCATATCAGTTGTTTATTGGTTGATACAGCCAATAGGTAGCTAGCACTAGCAAACTACTAGGACGTGCATCAGTGTGCTCATCACACTTAGTGAAGCACCAGATGAACTGTTCTGTCAGCTGCAGAAAGGCTGGAGTATTGCTTGGCCTCCATTGCTTTGAATGCTCTATATATTTGTAGCATATTCCTTTTTTTTAAAAAAATTTCTTTCGAGCATTTCCCTCTACCCTGCACTACTGTTATTCTTTCAACTATTATTTTTTATGTTTTAATGGTTTGAAATTGTGGACTTCATTTATTGGTGAAAGAAAGCAGGAAAATAGGCTTCTCCCTATTGTCTTCCATAACTCTTAAAAATTCACACATTGTCATGTTACCTTTAACATCATAGGAGTTTCAAAATCCAGACAATATAAAGATGCATTCCTTTAGAAGAAAGCAATAATACCATTGTATTTTATCCAATGAAATTAATTTCAGAAAATGAATATATTTTTTGCAAAGATAGAAAAAGAGTATTTTAATACAATTCTCCCTATTTCATGAAGAAAATAATTTTACTTCCTCTTTAGTTTCTCCAGGTGATTAACCATATAGTAAGGTTAGACTTTTTCCTTCCCTGAAGCAGAGGTTTACTGCTGCTGGAAGATGTTTTTCTACTTGTTAATCATTGCTGTCAGCAGAAGGATATAACTATAGTAGATGATACAGCATGAGTAGCAGGTCTGTAAAGAGAGCCGTGATAAAGCTGGTGTTTCAAAGTTACAAAATCTAGGAAGATTGCAACAAAAACTGTGCTGAGACAGAAGCTCTCTGTAAGGCAAAACATAGCTTTATAATTACAGCTGTTCTATTTTTCAGAAAATGTAAGGAAACATTGTGTTTGTAGTAATGGGGAACACTTATTTTGTTTTAATGTGCAATATATTTGCTTTTATGTTGGATTTTCTAAGAGCAACGCAGACTGATAAACACAATTAACACAAATATACTTATTAAATCTTAAAAAGTATATGAATATTCTTATTACATGGCTCTTAAGCCACAATGAAATATATTTAATTTAAAATGTGACTAAAGAATTGAGGGTCTTTGGATTGTTTTTAGTTTTAGCGCTATAATCACAAGATAATGTAAAAATATTTGCAGCTGTATTCCATATTAACAGTATGGGATTACAAGGTTACATGCTTACTATGTAGTATAATTTAATATACAGGTGGAAGTTATATATGCACATAATAACCAGCTATAAATATTTGAAAATATAGTCAGCTAAGATGATGTTAACACTTCCAATACTCATTGCTTAGTGTTTGAGCATGCCCAATGCAGGAGAAGTTGCCAACAATTAACCTCTTATGTCCCCATATGCAAAAGATGTAAACAAACAAGCTACTATATCTAATACATGGATAATTTTATTTCAAAACATATAAAAGTTATTTCTACTGACTTATAGATTTGTAAAACAAGTATGTTTTTAATTATCTACTATATAAAGGGGCATTCAAATACTGCAGGTGTTTTTTATAACTGTGTGTGTTAAGATCAATACAAATTATGACTGGGTGAAACATTTTTGCTAAGAAAATGTATATTTTTTAAATACTCTGTTATTGGTTTGTATGAAGCAAATTATATATTTTATATTTTGAAAGCTTTCTTCCATTAAATAAAGCAATTGTTAACTTTGATAACCTTTGCTATTACTCCACTCATTCATCCAAGGCAAACAACTTTATATCTGGTTATTATTGAAAACTATACCCAAAACTCTTAAAAGAAGAGTAAAGGATAGAGAATATATTAGGAAATGCAGGAATCCTTGATTTCCAAAATGTCAGATGGAGAAATATTGTTTTCACATGGACTGTATCCTGTGTGTTTCCGGACAGGTAGATGTACGTATCTGTAGCCTTTGAACTAGTAATTATTACCATTAATGACTTATCTTTATAATCTGAAGCACATGTATTATTCACTTCTGCAACAGGAAACTCAGAAAAGTGATTGTATTGTGTAAATACAAGCTTGCACTGAAAATGTATCTTTGTATTTTTTTAAAAATTTAATTCTCTTTAGAGGTAAAACAATAAAATTATAAAGTAAATACACAAAGAATATTCAGATGCCAAACTGAAGAAAAAAACAGAACAAAATGAGCAGTCTGTTGGCAACATACACCTCATGAGTGGCTGCTTTTCAGAAATTGCTTTGAGAAAAAGAAAATACTTTAAGTCTGAAGAGTTACAAGATAGCAATACTGAAGTATAACCTATAGGCAAGTTTAATTGAATAAGAGTAGATGAGTCACTATTGCATGTCGCAGTTCAGCAAATCCTTTAAATGTTGCCATGAATTTCTGTCGATTTTTCCTGTTTGATGCAGTAAACATCCATTACACATTAAAAGAGTACACAAATATGTCACTGATCCTCTGGTCCTTGATAAGGTGCCAGCCACTCAGTATCAGCATTTGCATAAACAGCTGGAGTTTTTCTGGACCTATTCCTATCATGTAGTTGGATGCCTTCTTGATTATTTGAACTTCATCATATTTCCAGTGAGCTAGCTCATTTATGATGTATCTGAAAACTTCATAGAGAGAAATAGATACGTTCTTTAGTCACATTTCATTTAAGCAGACTTCGAGATAAAATTAATAGGGAAAATAGTCTAGAACATGAAGAATAAGATGTTCTCTACTTTTTCATAGGTTTACTAACAGATGTGGGTAAATATCTAGTTTATAGTAATCTGTTCTTTTTCCTAACAGAATTATTATATGCTTCAGTGGTTTAAGGTGTTCTCAGGGGGTGGGGCGGTAGGGGGACACAGGACAAACAAACAACAAAAAAATGTATTTCCTAATACATTAATAGTTTCTTGGTACTAAAATCAAAGTTAGTAAGATGAAAATGATTTGCATACTAGGAGACATTGCTTACTTAAGAATAAATTGCAGCAGTGTAGAAGCAATTCTTCTTTTCTAATTTCATGTTTCATTATCTATTGAGCAGGTAGTGGTTTAGTACTCATTCCTTTGTATCTGAATAAGAATCTATCTGACAGATTTATGCTTTGGGAATATGAGTATAAAATAATCTACAATGGACCTTACTATTCACAGAATATTTTTTGATAGTCTGTGATGATCCAAAAAAGTCAAAGTTCCATGATCTCAAATTGAAAGAAAGATTAAGCTATTTGAAGTCACTTATCTTTATTTTCCCAACTTGTCACATTGTACAGGGTTAACAAGATGAATAGCCTCTATCTTTAATTCAGATTACAATAAAAATATATAAAAGTACAAGAAATGTAAATAAACTCTTTTATGATAGTAGCCTTAATTTCTCAAAAATAAAAGCAATATAATTTTATTTGGGTACATAAAAGCATCATATTTTGGGAATGTTTCAGAAGCTGAAGAACTTTATTTTAAATAAATAAATACTTGGAACAATAACAAAACCTTCAGAAAGGGGGAACAAACAATTAGTGAACTGTTAGTAGATCTCCTATGAAGGATGATATTAATGACAGATTTAAGAGAATATGCATGAAAAAATAGAAATAAGAAATGTTTACAGAAAACTAGAGAAAACCAAATAAAAATTGCTTTAATAGAAAAAAAAATTTATTATGGCTAAGGATAGTATCAGTTTATCATAGTTTATTGGGTTTGGTTATATCGTTTAATATAGAGGTCATATTAGTAAGAAAGACTAGAGAACTCCTGTTGAAAAAATCAATGATAGAGAATTTATGGTAGAAAAAGTCACTCTCAGCTAAACTTCCCTGTCTGGAGTCCAGAATAAATTTAAAGGTGTGCATGAACCTAGAAGAAATAAAAAAATTAGTTGCTAGCTTTTGAGGTTTGACATATACTTTTATTGTCCAACAGATAACAGAAATCCATCAGACAGTCCAAATTTTATAATGCTGAGTTGGAAAACTGGCCTCTGTATTAGAACTGAATGTTCTTATCATCATTTCTCATTCTCAGCGACAGAATGAATTAATTAACTGTTCTCTATTCAATTACACATTAAGAAAGTAAAAAGAATTAGGAACACTGACTGAAAGAATTAAATAATTTGAAGATTAATTCCACTGTTAACTAATTTTCTTTTGTAGTATAAAACCCAAACATCTGAGAAGTGAAATTTAAAGACCCCTGTTCCAAAATCTTTAGGCATATATCTAATTAAAATCACATAAAATCACCAATGTTTGTCCTCAATTAAATGAAATGGAAGATGCGGAAAACAAATCCAGTAAAAAGCAATTGCTGATATTACACAAGTGTATGTTAGTTTTATAAGGGTGTTAGCTGTTTTAACAAGCAATCTCTTCTGAATGACTATAGTGTTTAATAATAGAGCTGATGTTTTTATTTTGATATCTCATCGCTTCAGTTTTAGTTAGCTATATATAAGAAAAAAAAGCATATTGACAAAAAATATTGACTTGACTACAAAATGAAAGAATCAAGATTAAAGCAGCATATATCAGAATGTGACAGGAAAGAAAATAATTAGATTCTTACACTGCAATATTCAGTTACAATACTTCAACAATACCCCATCCTGAAGTTTAGTCTAAATTTTTCCTTATTTAATTTCAGGTCATCAGCTAGATACATATTTTATACTATATTGAGTAATGCCTTAGAAGTTTTTATCAAACACCTGACACCTCTTCCTTACCTCCTTCCCTGCTTCTTCACCCAATGCAAATGTCATGGTCACAATAATCAATTAGAAATTTCTTGTTTCTGTTCTTTTTCTCTCTCTTTTTTTTCTTTTTTTTTTTTTTTTTTTTTTGACAGCTCCATGAGGAGCTTTAAATATTTAGAAACCCCCTGAAAGGAATGTTTTTTGCCACTTAGTATTTTGTACAACCTAAGAAACTCCCTCTTCTTTGGTAGTACTTTGCAGTTGTGAAACTCTCTTTTCCTGAGCCACCATCAACAGTTGTAATCAGTGTTAACACTAGATATGTTTGTGATGCTCATAACACTCTTAGGCATCTCTCTGTCAGACCCATTCTACTGTCTGACCTGGAGCTCTCTGATGTTGAAAATAACATCTACAGTTAATTTTTTTTTATGGGCAAAAGAACACACTATATATATGAAGCTAAGAATTTTTTTTTAGCCCAATAGATCTTTTAGCAGTCTTAATAGTTTGATTTGTTTAATTAATGAAGGAAAGACCTATCAATAGCACAGTTATTATTAATAAAGAGAAAATCCCGCCGCTCTCCCTTCCTTTTTTTAGCATCTACCCCTTTTTTAGGTGTTATTCTCACCTTCTCAATGTCCTTCTGGATTCCAAAGTTGACATATTCAGTCTTCCTGAAGCAGAAAGGGTGGTGAGTTTACAAGAAATTATCACAATCACTCCAGAGGTCCTGTAGTACTACTTCATAGTAGACATTTCTTCCTCCTCATTCTTGGGCATATTTATATGTTTTTCTGTCACAATCTGCTTTCTTCTCTTTGGTGTTCAGCTCAAGTCTGAAAGTTGCACAAGAGCGTTCCCCAACCTCAGTTGACAGTCAGGGCAATTGTTTGTTGTGCCATGACCTCCTCTATTGGTCAGGCTTGGCCATAGTTGCCATTCACAGAGCTACAGCAGTTAGTGAAACAGGAGTCACTTGGACACCAGCCCATTGCTCAAAAAAACCAAAACCAACTCAATCCAAGGCAAACCCAGGGATCCTGTACTGTCATGGTAGTCCAACATTTGTGGTCTTTTACTAATAATGACAAAATTTTTACTTACTGTATACTGTATTACATTAGGAAATCTACAGAAAATTATCTGCTTCTTTTTGCACTCTCTGTCTTTTTTTTTAGGGTAAATTCTAAAGCTCTTAATAGATTTCAGATCCTCCAGAGAACTCATGCAGCCTAAATCTCTCCTGCCTAGTTTTATTCGCTCACTGTTTATTAGTCCTGAATTCCCTGTTCTCTCTTAGTTGGCACAGGTTAGACATAACTTATCCATCATAAGGCAGCTGTACCCATTTTACTTAATCATTAATCCCAAAGTCCTTTTCCATATGCTACTTAATAAAATGTATGTATTAGGTTTGCCCATCTTCACTAATGTTTGATTTTTTGATTATTTACATTTTAAATTTTCTTTATAATCCATACTGGATTTCAGAAGCAGCTATTTGTATTTTGTTTGATGCCTTTAAGACAGCTGTTTATTTTGGCAATCTAGCTCATTCATACAGTGCAGAAAAGAGAGATCTTGAACTCACATAAAATGAAATGAGGCTTTGAAGTAGTATCAGTCTCAAGACTATTTTCCATTTTGCAGAGCATTTATGCATTCATGTCCATTTACTGGTCCTTGTAGAGAACTACCTGGGATTTAATAAATACTACTCACCAGTTATCTTGTGGTTGGTAGCTTTATTTTTAATTTAGGTGGTATTTTAAGCTTTTAACTGGTTTGGGTTTTTTTCAACTTTTTCTAAGGATGCATAGTTTAGAAAAATATACTAGATATTCTCTGCCATTTTGAAGTCAATATTATCTAGATTCTTCTCAAAGTATCAGCATAAAATATTTGAGGCAGAATCTATTCCCTTGTTCCTTGCTCCACGTTATCTTTCCTGCATTAATTCTGATGGCAGTTGTTAATATTATGTTTACATTTCCACTGTTTACCGTTTTGTGCTTTTCCAAGGCAGTCAATCATTCTAGTGTCTGTGTGTAATTTGCTTTGTGAAGCAGACATCTTGCGATGAATTTAAGTGAATTTTTTTTCAACTTACATCCAACATATTCACTTCCCTCTGGTGATCATTTTTACTTTTCTGTGTTTACTTGAAGATTTCTGTCTGAGAAAGTCTTTCAGTTGGCTGAACTTCAGGTAATACTACATTAACACACAGAGTTTTATGATGTGACTCAAGTTTACCAAATTCACCTGTGCTGTTGCAGTCAACTTTTCACAGGAAACAAAATATCTCTGAAAATTATATTCTTTCTCAGTCAAGAGACTTGGTAAGGCCAAGTTGTTAAAGTAAGGTGGTTAGTAAATATTAGTGGACTCCATTTTAAGATCATGATAGGTAGCAGAGATTTATTCATTGGATGAATATCAGTCTGCAACTTCCCTGAAGGTTGCAAAGTCTGAGTGAATAGTCATCCTTTATTGCAGAAGTTAATTTTTACTTCTGCAACAACTTAACTTGTTCGTTGGTTTGGTTTTTTTTCTTTTTCTTTGTTTTTTTTTTTTTTTTTTTACACTACTGAGGAGATATTTTGATAGGTCCTAGTATGTACAGTTGGTTTCCTTACCATAATCACACTTTCCCATTGTCCATGCTCTTTCCCTTTTCTTACTGTGCCTCATTCATGACTATAATAATAAGCAATTAAGAAGAGGATGTCAACTGGATTGTTTGTACACTTTTGTTTGTTTAATAAACAGCCTACTTTCATTTGGATTCTCAGTAAAGAACATTTTTTCCCATTCTACAGTATATGTAAGAAGTGTATATATATGCATTTCATTGAATATAGTTTTTATGAAATTTTATCAAATTTTCCTTCAGTTCTGGAGTGGGTGTACAGAGAATACGTATATGAGTCTGTGTGTGCATGTGTATACACAATGTTATCCTTTAAGACTACAAAGAATCATGATATTTCTGTTCATGTTTACTTTATGAAGTCTGCCTAAAAACAGTGGCCAACCAACATATTTTTTCACCAAGATTGGGAATGATGGTCAGCTTCTTCATATGGAGACACAGCTCTCTCTCAAATTATAAACCAAGCTTTTTTGGTTTATTTCCCCTTCCTCATCTCCCAAAATTTTCTGTATATTTTGTTGTAGACAAAATGCCTTTTCCTTCTTCTAACAATTTCCATGGAGTTTGGAATGGTCATATATGTAGTAGTGCAAGTATAACCTATAACAGAATATTTTTAGAGGGTTTTGTTTGTTTGTTTGTTTGTTTGTTTTAATGGAAATGGAAGTCCATTTTACATTTCATAACAATGTCTAAACCTAGATATTTCTACTTATGTTTTTCCTTTGTTCTACTCATTTCATCTGGGGATTTATTTTCTGGTCTGTTTTTCCTACAAAAATCCCTGGATATATAGTAAACACCAATAAATGCCTCTTTAATTTTCAAGGCATACTGCAAAAGAGTGGAAATGAGTGAAAAAAAAAATGCTACTTTGAGTGGTTGTCAGGTTACTTCTGTTCACCTAATTCTCACTTTATGGTTATGAAAGCTCAGCCCCATATATGCATTAAGTTTTGGACTCTCCCCATATTTTCTGTCACGTTTCCAGAGTAATTACTTTGGAAAACAAAGGTATGATTTTGAATGAGGTTTTAGGCAGGAAGAGTCATGCAGGTAGAGAAGTACTTACACAAAAGAGGTAGCTAAACAACGGAGGTTTTGTAAATAAGAATAATAAATTAAGTAGTTAATGTATTTGGAAGGTGACCTTTGGATTTTATAGGTGAAAGGTTATTATTTTCCTCAGCAAATATGACATATGTTGCAAGATGGGAAATCTTTTGTGTAGCTGTTGAGAGCAAAGCAGTACTATTCACTAATGATTCAAAGCTTGGACAGTTCCCCAAAGTTATTTTGTTTTTGTACAAGCAATTCAAATGCCTAACACTCCATACTCTACAAAAAATCTGGTATCTCTACATAGTAATTTTAGCTGATTTCTTTTGGCATGGTCTTATTAAGCCTTGTCATTTACAGCTCCAAATTTGGATTGTCCAGGCATTTTAGAACAGCAGACAGTAGTTCATTCTGGATATCTCTTAATTTTATTGAGATAATAATAACAACAATTTTTAGCCATTAGAGCTTGTTTGTTAAATGTAACTGTCAGAGCCCTGCATGCCCACACAGGCCTGTCTGTTCATCCCCACCCTTCCTCTAAAACTATTGGTCCTGGCCATGGCCCAGGAGCCCATTTCAGCCCAGTAGGGCTGAAAGATGCAGGGAAAAGCCTCAAGACTGTAATTGCTGAGAGAGTTTTCTAACAAAAGCTTCTAACTCTTCAGGTTATGTTTGTAAAGTCCTTTAAGAAATGGATATAAAATTAATAAATAAACAGATATTTTGATGCTTCAGAATGCTGCTGATGAAAATATGAGCTGGTACTACAAATAAAATAGATTTTTTTGAACTTCTGAGAGATGACAATACAGCCTTCAAGTACCTCAATCATTTTTATGGTATTTGTCTTATAAGAATAGAGATTAGTTTCTCCATAGCTAGGACTGTCTTATAACTAAGGCTGTCTTATCTTGGTTTTCAGCAGCTACATTACCACAGTTAATCCATTGTGCTTCTCTCCAGAAAAGCTAGTTCCGCAGTGCACTAGAAATACATTCTGATTTATGTGATCCTCTTGACTCTTTTAGCAATATAATGGTTGCAGTAGAGTGAAAGGTTAATTGTGGGGCTATCTAGTATACTTTATCAAAGATGAACATAAATGTCTGTGAAGTTCCAGGAACTGGTGATTTATAGTGGAGAATAAATCAGATTGCATGCTCATTCTAATTTTTCACTGAAAAGAATATATATTAATAGAAATAATTTCAGAAGTAAACAGAATTATATTAAAAAAAAAAAAAATGAAATTGGCAGAGTCCTTTGAGAGCAGGAATGGGACTGTTTATAACACATTAGAGATCCTGCCCACTTTTTATTGATCTGAAGATATTCTGTATGAGGAGCATGCCATAGTGACTGAGCAGTATTAAATATAGCAGGAGAGCACATGAGTACCCTAGCAATGCATTTATAACTGCAGTTGGACAACTCTTATGTAAACTTCCATGTAAATTTCTCTTGTTCAGTCTGGTGCTTTACAGAAATGTCCACTGGGCTTTAATAAGTTGTCAAGAGAAACAGAGTAGCTGGCATGGCTAAAGTGTTTCTGGGGCTTGGATTAGTATCTCTGATGGCAATACATTCTGCTGTGGTGTCATACCAGGTTATTTCAGGCTTGCATGAGTAGCTACTTCTTTGAAGACTTACATTCAAGTAAAATGTTTTCTTGTATATTCTATGTTTAACATAATTATAATTCTTTTTTCCCAATAAATAATATTTTACAGTAAGTTTACAGTAAAAATTTACTGTTTACCAAGTTGTTTTTTTTTTTTTTCGTTTGGAGGATTTCTGTTTAACAACTCCAACTATATTTTTGTCTTGATTTATAAGGCATCAATCACTGCTGCTTCACAAATATATTATCCCATTTAGCAGACTGCTCAGAACTGATTACATTCTACTGATTTTAACCATCTCAAAATTAAGCATATAAAATGAACTAGTTATAGTTATCTTGTTAATCATATATAGAGAGAATAAATAAATTACTCATTTATTATGTTTTGGAGGCATTCTTATCTTTATAAGACGTTGTCTCTCACTTGGTGACAAGTGCAACCTAAGTATCATAATCTACAAGTTTAATTTTTAGATGCCTATAATGATGAGAGAGTCTCCCTCTCCACTTAATTTAGTGATTTAAGGTTTAAAGTATACAGAGTTCTGAATCTTGTCTTCTCTTTGGCTGTAATTTATTTAAATCCTTGGAATATTTGTCTTACGTCTTAGCTATAACTGCCCAGAAATCAAGTATCATTTCTAGGATCTTTCCTCTTAAAGAAAATGAAAAAAAAAAAAAAGACCCAGGGACGTAAAGGCCAGTCAATCACACCTCTGTGCCTGTAGAAACTGTGGAACAGATCCTTCTGGAAACTATGCTAGGGTACGTGGAAAATGAGGAGGTGATTGATGACAACCAACATGTATTCACTAAGAGAAAATCATGACAGACAAATTTGGCTGCCTTCTGTGATGGGGTTACAACATTGGTGGATAATGGAAGAGTAACTGAAATAATCTATTTGGACTTCTGTGAACCTTTTGATCCTGTTGCACGTGATATCCTTGTCTCTAAATTGGAGGGACACAGATCTGACAGATGGACTACTTGGTGGATAAGGAATTGACTGTATGGTTGCACTCAAAGAGCTGTGGTCAACAGCCAGATGTCCACACTGAAAGCAGTGACATGTGGTAGTCCTCAATGGTTAGTATTGGGACAAACGCTGTTTAACATCTTTGTTGGAGACATGGACAGTAGGATTGAGTGCACCCTTAGCAAGTTTGCTGACAACACCAAGCTGTATGGTACAGTTGACACACTGGAGGGAAGGGATGACATCCAGAGGGATCTTGACAGGCTTGGAAGGTGGGCCCATGCAAACCTCATGAAGTTCAAAAAGGCCATGTGCAAGGTCCTGCACAGGGATTGAGGAAATCCTAATCACAAACACAGACTGGGTGACGAGTGGATTGAAAGCAGCCCTGCAGAGAATGACTTGGAGGTATTAGTGGGTAGAAAACTGACTATGAGCCAACAATGTTTACTCACATTCCAGAAAACCAACCACATACTGGGCTGCATCAAGAAAAGTGTGGCTAGCAGGTGGAGGGAGGTGATTCTCCCCCTCTACTCTGCTTTCATGAGACCCCACCTGCAATACTGTGTCCAGTTTAGGGGACCCAAACATAAGAAGGATGTGGACCTGTTGGAATGGGTGCAGAGGACACCCACAAAGATGATCAGGGGGCTGGAGCACCTCACTTGTGAAGACAGGCTGAGAGAGTTGGGGTTGTTCAGCCTGGAGAAGAGAAGACTCTGGGGAGACCTTATAGCGGCCTTCCTGTAGGGCCTACAGGAAAGATGAGGAAGGACTCTTTATCAGGGAGTGTAGTGATAGGACAAGGGGTAACGGTTTTAAATTGACAGAGAGTAGACTTAGATGAGATCTAAGGAAGAAATTCTTTACTGTGATGGTGGTGAGACACTGTAACAGGTTTCCCAGAGAAATTGTGGCTGCCCCTTCCCTGGAAATGTTCAAGGCCAAGTTGGACGGGGATTTGAGCAACCTGGTCTAGTGGAAGGTTCCTGCCTGTGTCAGTGGGGTTGGAACTAGATGATTTTTAAATTTCCTTCTAACTCAAACCATTCTATGATTCTTATTCTTCATTTTTCTTTATCAAGGATGAATTTGGGATAGTTATTTCAAGACAAAGAATATTTATTGAGGTTTTGATAAACTGTAATATATAAACCATTCTATTAATTCTTTGCCTTCACAGAGCATTGGAAACAATAACAGCATAGACCAAAGTGTGTATTTTCTTTAATAGTAAAAAAATGCTCATCTTCTAAAAGTGATTACTCAAAATTTCCTTTTAGTCCTGACCGTAATTCTCTTCTCCATACAGTGCTAAATTGTTATTTGAAAAGAGGCCTGATAACACTTGCTTAACCTTGCTTACAATTACTATTCTGCTACAACTAGTCACTGCTGCTACATATTATTTTAATCAATCATATCTGTTCCTTGTATGCACTGAGGTAAAACACTTTTTGACTTTCCTGCTCTAACTTAATGAGGACAGTGAACTCAATGTGCATTACCATAAAGGACGAGCTGAAAAGTTGGAGATGTCTAATCTCCATAGGTATCTGTCATTTCATTTTACACTCTCTGGATGATGGAAGAGTGAATTCTCTTTAAAGTTTCAAATTGGATCAGGACATTTGTTCAGCCTCCACTCTGTCTCTCTTGTACCCAGCATACTCTCTAAGGATTAAAGAACTGTTACTTGTTAACTTTATCAGCTAAATCAAGAAGGAAGTATGTATACTGTTCCACTTGATCATTAAAAGATTTGAATCTCAGTCACCTTTAGAAGACTTCCTGTGTTTATAAAGGATGAATTTTTTGCTGATGGGATAGACAAAGGCATCAGAATATATCACTTTATATTCTTCCCTTTCAAACTTATTGCTGTGTTTCAGAAATATCTTAAAATTCAGGTTGTTTTTCCCTGATAACAATAACACGTGTTTCCACACTCAATTAATATGAAGTAGACTAAAACAACAAACATTTTCATTACCCTCTAAATCAGATATTTTATTAAATTAAAATTTATTTTAAAATATGTTCAAATTTAATTATCTCTAATAATCTATGATTAAATTCATTCCTGAAATTCAAGAGCTAAGCAGCTACAATAAAAGGTTATCTGCTCAGCAGCATGTCTGTAGTAATTCTTTTAAAAAATTATCATTAAATTATTTGTATTTGATTAAGATTTAAGTGTTTTCATTAAATGCTGTAAAATTTCACCTTTGAAATGAAATGGTCAGAACAAGTTAAGGGCAAAGAGGAGGATAAAACCACTGGCTTCATATTATCACTGAAAAATTAATTCTGAATGAGTTGCTAGCAAAAATAAGTGAAAAAGCGAAGGTGATAACAAATCAAGGAATTGAATCCTGTTCTGCTGCATCTTTTTCCTTACCTAACTGTCTGCAGAATCAGCACTGAATCAGGCTTCTCTTTTTCTACAAAAATCAAGTTGCAAAATCTGCAAAGAATACAGAAATCATTTATGAGTGATTTCTGATCTACTCATGCTAGTAATATTTTTATGTCCTGTTTTGTTTAAAAACTCTACCTATGTAGCTTACTCAGGGAAGAGATGGATTTTTGAATGGGGAGACCAAGTTGTATGGCAGTTAGAAATTGACACTATTTACATTAAAAGTAAACAATGATTTACGTTTTGTCTTGGGAAATAAAATGTTATTGATGTCTTGGTGTCTTTGTAATTATACTGGATTTTCTATTTAAAAGAAATGTCAACCACATTTTAAACTGGTAATTATGGCCATCCTAAATTATTGGCTATATATCCAGAGTTTCTTATCCAGGAGTCAGACTAAATTATCTTCATGATCCAACATATAAGATATGAATTCACAATTGCTAAGGGAAAAAAAATATGTAATGCAATGTATGAAAATCAAGGAAAATACTACATACCAAAGTCTATTAAGAGTAATGTCATTTTTTATTATTTTATTTTGGAGCTGTAAACTGCTAAGAAAACCTTTCACTTTCTGAAAGAAGCACTTTTGTGAGAGCTACCATCCTGAAATTTTTAAGTGCAATGTGAGGAAACATCATACAAATATGAAAAACTAAAGCAATGGATGTCATTCATTAGATCTAATCCCACATCAGAGATAACGATAGGAATGTTCTGCTGAAAGACATTCAGGTTATGGATATGAAGTCAGAAAATCATACAGAAGCCCTTGGCATATACAGAGAAACTATACTTGAACTTTACTGCTGCCCTTCCTGTCTGCATATTGTGTATACTGTTGTTTACGTAACATCTGACAATGTTTACATGCAAAAATATACATCTATTTGTTTACATGTGATACATTAAATAATCATGCAGTGGCCCATTCAGTGTAACCACCTGTATTTTAAAAAAGAATAAAAATTTTGCCCACGTTGTGCGAAGGCAAGACACAAACATTAACAGTATATAAACAACTTGATCTTGAACTATATAATTTAAATTGAGATGTATATGTACAAAGAGCCAGAGAAAGCTGTGATAAAATCTTGTGCAGAGGTTTTCCTTCCACTTCATTTTCTATAAGCAGAGGTTATTATGAGGGCTTTTTACCATAAAGAAAAATAAGATATACTGCTTATTTGGGTGTTTGGGTAGAATCAGGTAAAGGTTACATGAGAAATAAGTTAATGGACTGAAGTTTATAGCTGTGTGTATAACTGTCAAATCTCTGTGTATATTACCTTTCTCTTCTGCTGACTAGAATGCAAAAATCCAATAAACTGTTAATAGAAATGGAAAGGTCATATGTAAATACCACAGATCTTGAAAATGAACCAGAAAAATATGATAGTTTGCACATAAATATAATTTCATATTCTATTTCTGGGTCTATAGTGGGATGGGACTTATGTGTTTTTCTCAAAGTATAGTGAGAAAAGATTATATTAAAAAGAGGTTTACTTTAAATCTGAAAACAAGTGTTTGATCACTAATTGGTTGTTTTGTTTGTCCATCTTATAAAGATTTTTTTTTTTTTTTACCTTGCTAAAAAGACTCAAAAATAAAGACAGATTTAATTATTCTAGTAATTTACCAAGAGTATTTATAATGGAATATACATTCTGTGTTTTCAGTCCATCTGTACACACACTTGTTTATGTATTTTTTTTTTGACACTGAAATATATTGGTAGCATACTTTCTAAAAGAAAAAATGAAGGATTTTTCAAGAAGTCTGACTTCATGCTCAGAGGACTGGGAGTTATAGAGGTGCCAGATTCAATTAAGTAATTATTGCCTGTATTTTGTTTCTGAAAAGAAAATATACTTTTATTGTTAAAAACTGAGATTCTCCAGATACCTGAGTGTTATGCATTTATTTAATTTGAATTAAACAGAATATATATATATATATATATATATATATATTTGTATTGTAAACATAGTGGTCTATAAGTTTGTGGTGACTGACAGAGGTCCATATCAATCTGGAGTTTTCTTTTTTTCTTTGATGAAAGTGATCTCTGAATTTTGTGAAGCTAGATGTACCTCCCATTTATAGACCTTCATTTATGTATGACTCATGCTTTGAGTTATACTGGAAATGAAAAATTATTCTAACTTTATACAAAGAAGCATAAAGCCACTGTAGTGACACTTTTACAGACTACTAGTAAGCTGGTAGGTCCGCATAGTACTGCTCAGTGTTATGCAGAAATGTAAGGTAGGATTTGTCTTGGAGTGTATCCATATCCCAGTACAATTTTTGTGCTCTGTTACAAGAATAGGGAGTCCTAGTCCGAGGGAAGTACAATTATTCCCCAGTTTCTATCTCAGGAAAGCCTGAAAATGTTGAATCCATTTGGAGAGCTGTGTGAGACTTAGAAATCAAAGCTTAAAGGAAAAGACTGAAAGTGTCGAACATAGTGTCATTCCTTGTAAAGGTGTAACAAAATAATTCATTGATTACATAGAGACACAAAATTAGAAATGGTAGAAAACCATTCTGTCTCATTAGCATATTATACAATGGTGTCCATATGGACCAAAAAAATAAATATGTAAAAATATATTTCATCTGCAAAGTTGACAGATTATTTTATGTATGCTTAAATACAGGTTTGCATATTTAGATGTGTAAAATTCACTGGAAAGCAGCCTAAAATAAACAACATTCATATTTGAATCAATTTGAGCTGCAGTTTCAGCAGTAAAAATGCCACACAAAAAGCATTACTTCAGAAATCTGGTACTTCTGTGCAGTTAGAGGCACCTGTATTATATTCAGCAAGGTAGATCTGTATAGTGGAAAACCTGAATAGAATTAAATTAGCATTAATTTAAATTTTCTTGAAATAAAAATGTGCACCTAGTTTATGATAAAGTATTTTAAGGATATGTGTTATACATTGTCATCAGGATTTTTAGGCTCACTGAGTAATGTGTGACTCTGTCACCAGCTCCATAATTAAAAAAGGTTATTCTATCCCTTTTCTGTGGAAGGCTTTTGAGAGTCTTGAACTCAGTGACTTTTGCAAACACAGGAAGTGAATTGATCAAATAATCTTCAGAACCACTGTGCTATCATTTTTTTCATTCTCTGTGCAATTCTTTTCTCTGTGTGCTAAATCATGTGGAAGGGAGAGGCACATTTTGTAATTTTAGTAACAATAATTGGATTAAACACCTTTTTTTCTTTTTTCTTTTTTTTTTTTTTTTTTCAGTAACTCAGCATTTTGAAAATGTTATGCTTTGAACAACCATGGGACTGTTAAGTGTAAACTTGAAACTGTTTTCAATTTCCATTTCTGTGCTGCAAACTTTCAAGCACTATAGAAAAAAAAGTATTTACAAATCATCTAGACAACTAAATGTTCATGCTACACAATGAATAAGTGCATAGAAGCTGGTGAACGGTATACTTTACAATATTCGGGCTGGTCATAAGTGAGACATATGCAAATACTTCCCAGAGTCATAAACTCAAGTGTTTCATTTATTTATTTATTTTAAAGGTTTATATGATATTATCAGTAATATGCATAGAAGCACAATTTATATTTTTCTATTGTAAACTGATCATCTTCACAAACCATACCAAATCTCACTGCAATCAGTAGAGACTCCTACTTTTCTTTAGCTAGTACTAGACAGATGAAATGTCTTTATTGTATATGCTATAGATTTTTAGTCACCTACCAATGCTATGTCAAATCCTGAGCATTATAGATTGACCACTGTTTTGCTGTTCAGAAAGAATGGATACTGTTAAAAATAAGCTAAGGAAAAGATACCTTGGGAGTTTATGAGAATAACTTTTAATTATGAAAGTATCTTATGAGTGTTATTTTATTTAGATTTCAAAATTTCTAGATTTAACATAATACCTGACTGACTACTTTCTTTTCCTTTGACACTTTTCATACTTTCCATTTCTCTGAGCTCATTCTTTAGGCAAGCTGGTTAAACAACTCTGAAAAGAAAACCAAAATAATAATAAAAATGGACCTGGACAGGCTTTTGTTTTTGTTTTGTTCTTTTTTTTTGTGATCAGCTCTCTCTCAAATCAGTTTTAAATAACATTAAGACCACCAACTCCATGTTTTTCTAATAATTTGAGACACAATTAGTTGGTGGGCACTGAACAAATATAAAGCTCTCCATATTTGTAAATCAGATCTGCTTGTATAACATACTATCCATAAACTAAAGTGGCTCAATAGACACCCTTTACTGGATGATTCATGGAGTCAGAATACCAGGGACCACACTGAAAGAACTTCCAATATTTGTTGAGAAGATAATTATATGAGAGACATACATGCATGAAAATATAAGGGAGCCGATGCATAGCTTCTGGACAATATCCTGTCATTTAACGATGAACATTCTTTGTTTGCATTAACTTTAAGATTGTGGCCTGGCTTGTTTTTTCCTTAGCTTTTCTTTTATCTTAGGAGAGATTTAGTTTAATTCCATCTTTGTTTTTCATGCAGAACCATAATACTGAAATAAGTAGTAGTGCCTTTTCAGGTGTGGTGTTGTACCTACTGAGGCTGACACATAAATGGAACCAGAGCAGTATTACAAAACCGTAAGAATGTAGTTGTTACAATGAGTAGAAAAATTGACATAACGAACACTTTCTCATGTAAGACTTCATAAGCCAAAGCAACCGGGCTTCTATTCATGTTTTATTTGAATGTCCTTATTTTTGTTTTCCTGAATGGAACAATATTCCAAGAGAATTCAAGTCCTACAGCAAATTTCACTGAACTGTGTAAACTCTGCAGTTCTCTGAGGTCTTGGGACTGCAGAAATCTGCTCTCTGGGTCTGGAAGCTGATGTTGCTGATAGCTGATTTTAAGTTGCAAAACTTGTGGTATGGCACAGGTATTAAAATGTAAATTGGATTTCTTCATTAAAATAAAAATAGAAATCCGATATAGAAGGGAACATGTTAACAGCTTGCAGATAATTTCTATTACTAAACAGGGAGACTGTTTTAATATAGAGTTGATATTGTTGAAGGAGATTGATATTTTTCTGTTGCTGCAGTTGAAAGACTTACTTTACAAAAGATTTGAATTAAGGTTTTTTTTTCAGTGTTTGGAAAGAATTCTAACTGGTTATAGGAATGTATATCTAAGAACTTTTTTAGTATGTAAAATGGATTTATGTTCATTTAGTTGTAGCGTTCATTTACACATTCCTACAGGTGTCGATCATCTGAAATGAATGTCAATAAAATAATTTGGTTAGGGTTAAGTTTGGTTCTATTTATTTTTGTTTTGTTTTCAAGACCAGCTAACAATGGAGACAAAATGAGTCTAATGTCTCTCCCATGTATAAATATTTATAAATATTTTTTCTCTGAAGTTAAGAACATAAGTTTACAATAATTTAGAATTCATAACACTAACCCACTGAGCATGGGTGTTACTCAGAAAGTCTGAACACAGTTTCAAAGACAACACTCAGTAGTAGTCAGCAAAGAAAACTGAATGTCACAAATTAGTAGAAAAGGGACAGAAATACCAGTGTGACACTGTTTTGCAGTGTTTTGCCAGTGTCCGAATATTTTGTGAGTTTTTGGTCTGTCTGATCTCAAAAAGTATATAGTATCACTGGAAAACTTTTGGAAGAACCATCAAGAATGATCAGAAGCATCACATACTTTCCAAAGAAAGGACAACTCAGGGTGCCAACTACATGGGCACTGTAGCTTGGGTTGGAAATGTGCTTTGGAAGTGAATCTTCAAATTGTTTACATTTGCCATCTGCTTCAGTTGCTGAGTGGTCTGGGAGATCACAAGCTGGATTTCCTTCAGATAAAGAAACTGGAAGATTTCCACTAATATTTGAGTTCTTAGTTCATGCAAACATTCTAACGTTAGTCCAAAGTAAAACTGCTAAGCACATATAGATAGGATGTCAGGCTATTGACATCAACTATTTTGCTCTTCACATCTATTTCCAGTGTACTACCTGCTAGTGTTATCATATCCTTCAGTAGCCAAGGAATTTTCAGTTTGGGAAAAAGACAACTGAGTGTGGAAGGGGGAAAATATTACAGAATTTTATTAAAAAGATGAGAGAATAATTTAAAAAAACAGCTTTAAAAACTTTTGTGATTTTTGCATCAGATGATAACTGTTGACTCCACTGTTGATATCAGTACCAGTTAAAAAGTAAAAATTACCTCAATGCTTTAGCACCTTTTTTACATATAAATATGTCATACACACAAAAAACAGAAGAGGAAGACAGTAATCAAGAGAGAGAATTTTGCAATGACCATGACTTTTTTTTTCTTTTACTTCTGTATTATTTGTGTTGTTTTATGTTGCTGAGTTTCATATTCACCGGATCTATAAAGAATCTGATATCTCTAAGGTCTAAGCCCATTTAGTCCAGCAAAGCCATTCATTTGACCAACAAAATGTTTGTGCGATTGAACTTCATTATAGATTCTGTAAACTTCTGTAAAAACTGCATTATGACCCACATTCCTCACTGCCCCCTCTTGGCTAGAATCTGAGGTTATAAAAACTACTGAAGGAACAATACAATACTACATTACTACCTGATGGTTAGCAAGCTTAAGGTTATTTACAGTGTACATGGTATGCCACTGTTGTTTTGTTGTTTTTTTTTTTTTTTTTTTTCCCTTTTCTATTTCTCTTGTTCCCTTTAATATATTCCTTTAAAAACATGCTTACTTAACATAATAACTGTGATTTTATGTCTCAGTATAGTAAAAAAAAACCTTTATGATTCATAATAGCTTTTCTTCTGGCAAGCTTTCATAAAAGTTTAGTGCAGCACTTGTGCTCTACAACAAAGCTACACAAAATACAATGAAATTTCACTCTTTGCCCCTAGCAAACTTGTTATTGTGTCACTGAGAGATGCTTATGATGACAGTGACCATTGTGTGGCAGGTGTTCCATGATGTTGGATAATAAAATCCCCATGGGAAGCTCCATATTCTCTTAATGTTGATACCTTCCTGCCAGCTTCAGCTTTTGAATGATAAATGATGCAATTAAAGCTTTTGAGATGTGCATAAAATAACATGCCTGATTCCTGTTAACCTTAAATAGGTCTGTGACATTATGGAATAAATCTGACTGTTAATGTCAGTAAGAATACTTTTTTTTTTTTTTTTTTTTTTTTCAAACCTGACATTCTTCATATCTTCCAAGCAAGAGAGAAAAGAAACCAAGCAAAGTTTTTAAGAGAAAGCTATCTTTTCCATGGATGGCTAAAATATTGGACAAAATCAGTAAGATAATGAAAATTCCAGATGCCATTTTCTCTAATTTCTCTCTTGAATTGCTACCTTCATGTTAATTTTATGTTTGATCAAAAAGAAGTTTTATTTACACATTTAATTGGGGACTGAATGTATACGACAGTTACTTTTATATCATGATTGAATTTAAGGAAATCTCATTTTGCCTATTGTTCTCCTTATTTTGAATTTATTATCCAATTTATGTATAAAATTAGAAACTGCCTGTAAGTGACTTCAACAACCTGGTGAAAGTGATATTAAGGGCATCATTTTATTCAGCTGGATGGAAAAAAATGGGATATTTAGCAGATAACCTAAAACTTAGCTTTACTCCTTACAAATTATTTTCAGGGCTTTTCATCCATGGGTAATATGATTTGAAGCTATAATTTTTATGTTATAGTTTTTATGTCAATTGCAGATTTGATTGAAAGGTATATAACAAGAGTTTAAGACAAGAACATTTAAAGATTATTGAGTTTATGGGAAAAGACAGCAGACATCCCCATTCCTGGGGAATAGGAAGGCAAGTGTAAAAAGGGAAAATTAACAACCAATTCCTTTCTCTGCTAATTGATTAAATACTGACCATATCAACTCTGAATGCCCTTGACTTGGATCTCTGGTGAGACATGGAGGGGAAATGTTTTCTACATTTGCAGTGTTAGCTTGTGCCATGCCTCATTTCTGGAATTCCAGCTGTAGAGCTGTCACTTGGCAGCTTTCATTAATGTAATCTTCATAACAGATGTTACCTCATGTTTCAATATCTTGGTTTGTCAAAGCTCATATCACTGTGAAGAAAAACAGGTAGAGTTTTAATATATTTTTTTATTAAATAATAAAAAGTACAAAAAACTCATCATGACAAACAATTCCGCTGATAGGGTCAGATCAGAAAGAAGGAATCAGAGCACTCAGTCAACCACAAATCTTGTCAGAAAAAATGATAAGCACTTTCATGTTGATTGTGTGGTTGCCATGTCAATTGACATAGAATGCCGTTAGTATTTCACTATTTTGTTGACTTGGTTTCCATTACCAACAGTGGCACTGTTTCTACTGGCAGACTGGGAGGATTCATGAAATCACAGTATTTCTCCAGAGGGAGGTTATTTTAAGAAACCTTTATCTTTGTAAAAATTCTCAGTATGTTACAAATCATAGAATACCAGGTTGGAAGGGACCTCAAGCATCATCTGGTCAAACTTTTCTGGCAAAATCACAGTCTAGACAAGATGGCCCAGCACCCTGTCCAGGTGAATCTTAAAACTGTCCATTGCTGGGGAGTCCACCACTTCCCTGGGGAGATTATTCTAACGGCTGATTGTTCTCACTGTGAAGAATTTTGCTCTTGTGTCCAACCAGAATCTCCCCAGGAATAACTTATACCCATTACCCCTCATCCTTTCCATATGAATCCTTGTAAAAAGGGAGTCTCCACCTTCTTTGTAACCACTCTTTAAATATGGGAACATGACGATAAGATCTCCCCTAAGATTTCTCTTTTCAAGGCTGAACAAACCCAGTTCTCTCAGCCTTTCCTCCTATGACAGGCTTCCCAGTCCCTTGATCATCTTTGTGGCCCTCCTCTGGACACTCTCCAGCCTGCCCACACATTTCTTGTATAGCAGGGACCAAAAATGAACACAGTATTCCAAATATGGCCTGAGAAGAACTGAGTGGTATAATGACTTCTTTATATCTGCTGGTGTTGCCCTTGTTGATGCAACCCAGTATCCTGTTGGCTTTCTTTGCTGCTGCAGCACACCATTCACTCATATTGAGCTTGTTGTCCACCAGGATGCCCAGGTCCCTTTCCACAGAGCTGGTCTCCGTCCAGGTAGATGCCAGCCTGTGATACATTCCTGGTTTAAGGAGTAAGCTGCAAGACCTTATGCATGTTCTTTCTGAACTTCATAAGATTCTTGTTAGCCCACTTCTCCATCCTATCCAGATCATCCCTGCAAGCTGGCTCTCCCTTCAGAAGTGTCCAATTCCACACTGAGTTTGGTATTGTCAGCAAACTTCATCAAGGCATTCTTGATCCCATCATCTGGATCAGTTATGAAGGTATTCAACAATGTTGAGCCCAATATCAATCCCTGTGGGACCCCACTTGTGACAACAGGTTGCCAGTTTGAAAAAGAGCTATTTACCACTGCCCTCCAGGTGTGGCCTGTCAGCCAGTTCCCCACCCACCACACAGTCCAGTTGTCTAGACCATAACATATCAGTGTCTCTAGAAGGAGGCTGTGGGGAACTGTATTGAAAGCCTTGGAGAAATCCAGGTAGACAATGTCTACCACTCACCCCACATCAACCGATTAGGTTACTTTGTTGTATAAGGCAATGAGGTTTTTCAAGCATGATTTGCTCTTGGTGAATCTGTGCTGGCTTTTCCCAATCACATGATTCATTTGATTTGTGACAGCCCCCAGGAAGGTTTGTTCCACAATTTTCCCAGGGACTGAAGTAAAACTGATGGGTCTACAGTTTCCTGGATCCTCCTTTAAGCCCTACTTGTAGATGGAAGTGACATTAGCATTCTTCCAGTCTTCTGGGATGTCCCTGGATCTCCATGAATTTACAAAGATTATGGAGAGTGGCCTCACAATGACATCAGCCAGATAAGTATTTCTGTTCTCAAAGATAAAATAGCTTTATTCTGCATTTGTATGTGTGTATGCACACATGTACATGAGCATATTTCTACATACACTTTCTAGAAGTTCACTGTTTATAGTGATATTTTTGCTGTTTCTCTTGTTTTCCCACATAATCAAGCAAAACAAGAGACTATAATATCCTTTTTATATCAAATCTCAGATTTAGCTTTAAAGCACCATGCAGAAATCTATCCAAAGGTAGATGCCTCTGCTGCACTGTTTCTTCAGACTGACCGTGATTTTGCATTTATTTTTGCTTTTATAGTTAGCTGTTAAAAAAAAGTTACAAAGTTTGGTCCAGGCACAAACTCACCTCTCTTCCTAAATCCTGAAAGTTAGTGCTTTTTTTACCCCTAAAAAAGCTAGAAGGTAGAAATAGAATCCTGTGATCAAATAATTTTTATTTATGTGTCTGGTGAATATTCCATAAACAGAAAATCAGTGACACTAGTTTGCCAAGAAATTGATTTGACACTGTATTCAAGTAGTATCGAGTTTTATTTTTGTATATCACAGTAATTTATAATGTTCTACCATTAGGAGAACATATATTTTAATGTCCTCATTCATCGGTTGATATGCCTTATCTGGAAAAATGCTGATGAAAGGGAAATAAGCTTATTAAATGAATAAAATTTAATCATAATTTAATGTTAGTTCTTAATTTTGTGGATAGACAGTATTATAGGTGTAATTATAAAATTAAACTAATTATAACTAATTTTTTTATCACCTCTGTATGTTTAATATTCCCATTTCTTATAAAGTATGTTATGACGGTTATTGACTCAGTTGAGATGTTGCCTGTAGGAGGCTTTCTCATGGTACAGAAGATGAGAGATGTTTATTAAAAAAGGAATAAATCTTTACTTAATAACTGATGATTCTGGCCCTGTCTTCCTTGTGGTACAGAGGTCACCTCTTTCACTGATTGTGATTGTATTTGATTTAGCTGGAAATCAAAACCACAAGAACATACACAACAGCAGTGTAAGAAATGATAATGAGTAAAAGAGATTTTATTTTCATTTATTCCCAAAAGAATTGGAACAATAACCTCATCTCAGGTAAAAGGACTGCTATTCAGTTTATGCTTGCAATTCAGTTATGAAGTTAAGCACAAGAACTTGTGCTGAGTCAAAATATAAAACTCTATGTTCCAATTCCCATTTGCTTTTTAAAATGTCACTCACCCTTAAAATACTTTCATTTATCATACATGAAATATGGACAGTACATACCTATTTGTTAAGAGTCCTGCCAGGAGACAGTTACCAATTCTTGTGATGCTTTTTGATCTTTTCCATAAGAAGGTGCAATATAAAACAGTTTCTGTACTGTTTCTTCTGTTCATAGTGAAAACCATAATTTATAAGGTGCTGCCAAGCAAGTCTAAGTGTGAATGTACCATTATTTATTCTCAGTTTGTGACAGATATGATTATGTTAATTTAGAAGTGTTTTTTCTAAAGAAGAAGAAAATAAACCAACTATACAGAATACCTTTTTTTTTTTTTTTTTTCAGGAAAGCAGGTCTGTAGGTGGAGACATTAGACCATATTTCAATTAAAAGCATTTGTATTGACATATAAAATATAGCCTTTATATGATCATAACTAGGGATTCATCTTTTGGAAGAGGGTTTTCATGGCAAAGGCAAGAAGAGCAAGACACATATACTGTTACAAAACTAATTTTTTGTTGCCATTATATTAGAGAATTTTACGGTTATGATCACTGAGTAGATGCACTGCATGCAATTTATCTTTTCCTAGCTGCAGTCACAGACTATATGGTATGTTCATGGATAACAGTATCCTACAACATATTTTTCTCCAAATATTGCCCCTCTTATCAATCTCTTTAGGACTTAACGGTTTGAGGTCTGAGTTGCTGATCATTACTACATTTTTGTAGCTTTTTACTAGTGACACCTGTTTTCTCTTCCTTCTCCCCTTTAACTAAACGCTGCTTATATTATCACATGATAGATTCTAACTGAGGACCTCTGGAAAATTAGAAAAAGTAGGCAATGTGTAAAAGAAGATTTTGGTTAAAAGGATCTAGAGCCTTAAGTGGATATGGGTGGGAATATACTTAGAAAAAGCATGCTTGAAAATCAGGCTTGACCTGGAGGTTGAATTGTTTTGTACTAATTCATTCATAAAGTCATAAAGGTTCTTCAAAGAGTTTTTGGTAGCATAGCTGTTTTACTTGTTAGTCCACTACCATATGCTTTGTTCTGTATAGATCAAATATTCTTTAAATAAATTTTAATACATTTTAAAATATGAGAAAGCTATTAAGCTGTTGAGAAGAGTAATATCAAGTTTTATGTTTTGTAAAATGTTATTCTTTGAACCATGGGTGTACCTATGTATCCATAAGACATAATAACATAAGAATAGATGTATTGAAGATCCAATTAATCAGATGTTTTATCTACAACAGTAGCCATAAGTCAGTTTTCAAGGTATAATATAGAGATCTCATGCAATGATGATTCCCTGAAACATCTTGGGGATATTAAGTCACTGAGGTTTTGGAACTTCTTGCTAAAAAGCAATACAAATGATGTGTTTTATCAGGGCAATTCTCAGATTAGTAATTAACTCTAAATTTTACTAGATTATTTTTTATTTCATCCTAGTGAAAACAGAATAAAAATGATAATCAATCTCAGGATCAGAGAACTAGGGAAACATAATAGTTTACGGAATCATTGAAAATACTAGGAAATTACAGACTTAATTTTGGCTAATTTCCCTCCAATAGAAGTCCTTTCACCACAAAATGTAGATCCAATAGCATTAGTTCTGATCTTCACAGTCCATTTAAAAAACAAAGATGAATTCTTTTTGTACTTCATTTTTCCTGTTTTATTTTTAAATGTGTCTTATGTTAGGAAAATTCTCATAACTTGTTTTATTGATACATATACTTAGGACACTTTTCTTGCTTTATATTCTGTGGGAAAGAACATAGTAAAATATTTAATCTTTGTTAATATCACAAAGAAACAGGGAACTAAAATCCTGTTTTTGTAAATGGCATTTTGGTAAAAGACGTGTTCTTAACCAACAAGGAAGAACAAAACATACATAAAACCTAAGAGACATATTGTTCTTCAAGAACAAAAGTACACCTTTACAACAGATCAGGGGATAAAGATGTTCAGTATAACCCATCACTGGGGAAATGAAAACCTTGAAATAGTAGGTGAAGTCACAGCTTTGTGTGCGTGCATTCAATGAAAGCAAATACCAGGTGAAAAAACAGTTTATAGATATATTAGAATGAATAAGGACTGAAAAAAACATCGCTTGTACAAGAATAACTTTTGTTCCAGGCACATGGAAAAAAAGACAAGATGTATGAGTGGATATTTAATTAAACAGCAGCTTCATTAGGGTAATTCTTATGGGAATCCCTTGAAATAATTTAGTATTTAGTGCCATTCATGATTCCTTTCTTAATAATTGTTACAGGATGGAAAGCTCTGTATCACTTAATGGACAATACTCAGCCTCTATGTCAGACCCTTCTAATTTCCCTTTTATTGAGGTTTTTGCTTTAGCTTTGCTAGATCAGACAGTAGGGGATTACAGATTCATTCCCGATCTGCTTTTGAGGGTGTTTCACCTTAAATCAGGTTTCCACTGTCTCCTAGTTTGGGCTGTGTAAAGGACTGTGTCTAAAAGATGTTTATACCAATGAATGTCTGTCTCAACATTGCTGGACTGTGTTGAAAACACCAACGGATGTCTACCTCAGCATTGTTGGAGCACCCCACCTTCTACTAAGTTTCCAATGCTTTAGCAAACATAGTCACAGAAACTGCTACACCCCCATAAACCCAGACATCCATGTAACACTACAAAGAACAATACATCCTTGAAGATAAAGGAAGCAGGACAACCTTGGAGATCAGATAGAGAGGCCCTGAGCTTGCATCAATTCTATTAGTCCAGTTTGAACCACGTAAGGATGCAAACCCAAATAAAGTCAAACATTCAATCAGGAGGAAGATGCTGAGCCTTCAGCAGTTGACCACCGAAGGATACCCTACAACCACCACCACATTTGATAGAGCATGTAAATGATTTCTTGGAAATCCCCAAACCTTTCCCGGAAAACCTATGCATATGGATAACCTTACCCTTGCACGTGTGCCCAGATGCGGAGACAGAAAAAAGACCCCGAAACCCCCCCACCACCACCACCACTGAGACGGTATTGGGCATGTGCACTACCACTGAGTGATGGGTGAGGGCAAACAAGACAATTTTGAGGATATGCCAATCAATCCTCAGGAGGAGCGACAACACCTCAATATAAGAGCTATGATGACCAACATCAAATGGAATTCCCTAAATGACGTGAAGTTGATTCGGACTGACTGGACTCCACAGCTCCATGGTGGTAGCTATTGCATCTTTACTTTCCTTTTTTTTTTTTTTTTTTTTTTTTTCCCCTCTTCCTTCTCTCTCTCTCTCTTGCATCTACGCAAATATTGATGTAACTAATAAACTTCTCTTCTTTATGGCATTTGACCTCGTTTGGTCTTAATCTCACTCTGGGAATAACAATGAATCTCCCCTGACCAG
Source organism: Tyto alba (assembly GCF_018691265.1). NCBI lineage: Eukaryota > Metazoa > Chordata > Aves > Strigiformes > Tytonidae > Tyto > Tyto alba. Next base: position 32,299,664 of record NW_024881327.1, read on the forward strand.
ACTTTTCTGGTCGGGACAGGCTGGAATAGAGTTCCTGTTGGTTTGGCAGCTGGAGGAGTGCTGCAGCACACTGAGACCCCAGAGGCTCACTGGGTCCTAGAGCCCTTGTCTGTGTGTGGGGGCGGGGGGAGCACAGCTGGAGTGCTGGGCCCAGATTAGCCGATATTCCATGTCATGTGACATTATGCTCACCATATAAAGGAAGGAGTGGGTGGGAACACATGCTCCCACTTCTGGGAGTCTTTGTGTTTCGGCGTCTTTGTGTTTGGGATCGCTAGCCGGAAACAGGTGGGTATCGGTCGGCAGGTGGTGAGCCATTATATTGTACATTACCCATTAATACTGTTAGTGTATTATTCTATTACTGTTATTAAAATGTTTTTATCTCAACCCGCGAGTCTTCCTTTGCCCCTCCGATTCCCTCTCCATTCCCAAGTGAGGGAGAGTGGGTGAGCAGCTGCATGCTGACCAGGTTCAAACCACAACACACTGCAGTTTTACAGAGATGACTAGATGCTCCATGGAATAACAACACTTAGAAGATAGCTGGCTCAGGGAAAGAGTCCAAAGTTCATGTGCTACTTAGGTCTGAAAATGCCAATACTTACTTGCTTAACACTGACCCTAAAGAGGTATGTTATCATTTGGAATATTTAGTCCTCATCTGTAATTAATATTATTGTGAAGTTAAATTTTTCATTTTTCATACAGTCTTCCTGTTTCTTAACGATTCGTGTATTTCCTGGGCACATACGTACTGATAACATAACATACACAGATTTTCTATTTCATAGTCAGTATTATCTTCAAAGAATTTAGAAGTTTACAGCCAAGTGGAAAATATCACCTTATTTGCTCTAAACATCTGGTTCCCTTTATAAGGAGCTTAAAAGATCAAATTCTTAAAGATCCCAAATTGTCCCTGGTGTTTGATGGCTTCCCAGCTACCAAACAATTTTGAAATAAATTTTTGTACCATGTAACATCTGTCCAATGATGTTCTAAGCAGCATTGGAAGTAAATATTTACCCTTAACTTCCTACTTATTTTCCTCTGTATTTTATCCATCTGCTCATATGTAGAACCGCTGTAACAACTGAGGTACAGAAATGTTCTGAGGGGAATCAGATGTCTACCTGAAGGCCAATTATTTAATTGTTGTATGTGGATCAACTGAAAATGGCACTTAGCTTTCTTTTCTATATTAAACTGATTTTGTGCAATTCTAGTACATGGAAACAGCTTCAGAAGCTCTTTTCTACATCGAACAGATTTTTGTGCAATTCTGGGACATGGAAACGGCTGCAACTTTCTTTAGAAGTATAATATAGATCTTGATCAATTCAGCACTCAAAATAATCAATTCATGTTTTTGTGATACCTTTTGGATATACTTTAGTAAGGCAGAATTCTTTGTGATGGGAAGAAATTTAGAATTAGAATATCAAACCACCTGTGTCCATTGAAGTTCTGTATAATGAGTAGAATTCTCTAAGTCATGGTGAGTTAACACGTGAGTAGATCAAAACCTAAAAAATTCTTCAGAAGGTGGAATGTATTAAAACCAAAGTTCATGATTGAAAGTATTGTTCATAAAATGGTCTAGTTTGACATCCCTAAAGACCAGAGTTGTCTTTATTCATCCAAATAAAAACCAAGGTAGCTGTCCTGTATTTGTACAGTAGTATGAGAGAAAGAATGGATGTATGCATGGGAGGAACCAGGAAGATAAAAAGTTCCTGAAGTTGGAAAAGTTAAGTGAATGCATGTAGGAGAATGCTTATAATATAAAAGCCATATGCAGAGCAAGTTCTGAAAAAAAAAAACAAAAAAACAAAAAAAAACAAAAAAAAAAAACAAAAAACAAAAAAAAAAAACAAGGGCTGCAAAAAGAGACTTACAAGAAATTCAGATTACTAGCAAGTTGACTTCAGTTATCTGAATTTGTTCAGGTAATTCTACTAAGAGTACAGAGGCCAGGTTTAGACACTACACTTCTGCCTTAAATGGTGCATGTGGCTCTCACCCTAATTCTGAGTCCAAGTGCAGAAGAGGAAAAGGGCAAACTTGAATTTATGGTCTAAGAAGTCTTTCTAGATTCCTCTGTATCTATTAGTATGGTTATGCTAACTGCTGAATAGTTTTCATTGAAGCAGTAAGGTAGACCACTCAATTTCAAATTCATCAGAATATTATACAGGCTATAAAAATGTAAGCTGAAATGTTAAGGTGGGAAAGATCTTTATTTATCATGTAGCAAATTTATTATTTTTCATTGACAAAATTCATCTAATAAGAAGTAGCAAAGCTGGGTCTTCTAATAATAGCCTTCAGCATCTGCTTTTATTTCTTGCTCTTCTTTCTAATATCTGCATATTTATGACAGTGCTTTTTATAGACTGAGAGCTTTCTAAATAACAGAGCGGGTTACATTTCCAGGAGATTCACAAGCTAAAGTATTCTTTATAGTAAAATAATTAAGATAAATAAGGAAAGAATTTGGATATCTTTGTTCTCTATAGGCAGCATGACACAAACAAACCCTCAATGTGGATAAAGTGAAAGAAGTAGTAATGCATATGATAATGTCTGCAGCAAAGTATGCTAATGTCATCTGGTTTTGCATGCCATTCAAGTCGAGAACTAGAAGAAAAAAAAAAAAAAATAAACAACATTGGAACATACTGTATCAGTACCCTCAGTGCTTTTCACCTCATCCTTTACAATTAATTTACTTCCCTTTCCTTCCATTTTAGTGCTGTATAATCAAAATGTAATAGCTTAATCTTCTGGCAGAATGGAAATCCTTTACTAGCAAGTCTTGTACGTTATGGTTCACTTTGACCACAGAAACAGATGTATAAAAATCATTGTAGTTCCTACCATTATGGTAATAGATTGAGGCAATACAACCTGCTGAAATGCTAGGGGAACTGTAGCAGATTTCATTTTACTATGCCTTCATAAGTGCTGTATTTAATTACTTGGATGACATTCCTCGTTCACTGAGAAGGAGATTTTGTACCATATCGGTGAAGTTACGTGAGAAAACATTTGACCCAGGACTAGAGATCACTTCTGTAATGACTTGAGCACAGGCACTTTGAAAAAAGGAAAATTGAAATAGTTATTTAAAAACAGACGTACCATTATTGTAGGACAGAAAGTGATTAATGAAACAAATGAATAATAATAATATGGAAGCTGTAAATGCCTGCTCTTTTCATATCTTATTGAGAAACATCAAAAGATGCAGTAACGAAATTACTCTAAGGCCATTTCCTTCCAGTTCTTGGTGTCCTACCCAGGCTTAGAAGCTAACAAAGTGCTACTTGCCAAAAGCTAATGTTAGCTAGTATTGTATTGGCCCAAAAGAGCAATCATCATTTTAGCTAATAAGGTTATAATGACTCTTCCTGCCATTACAGTTCACAGTTGGCAGAAGACCTACAGCAGGTGGATTGAGACTTCTTTCTAACAAGCTATCATCATGTACTCATGTTGTGTCAATAAGAAAACTGTTGTCCCATATTCCCTACTTTACAGATTTTTCTTCACTTGGATGCCTTGCCTCCAAGTTAAGCATTTTTGCAGTTGACATTTGTTTAAGCAATTTAGAGCTGTCCTGGGAATATATCCCAACTCTCAGAATTAAATTACTGTTGGGAGAGATATGGAGAAAAATCTTCTATAAATCTTTCTGTAAAAAGATTTCAAAGAAACTAAAAACTAAAATAAAAATAAATAAATAAATCCTCTGCTTAAGGCAGGTTGTGGATGATAAAATGAAGATGGTGGGAAAGCAATATTGGTATTATTAGCAGATTTCCACTGACTAAATTGGAGATATTTTAACTTATACCTGGTTAGGATTCAGACCAGTATCTCTGATAAGAAAACTCCTAGCATTATGTGCTGTTATTCTGCAGTAAGTGCCTCATTTAATTTTGGTTCAAAATGGAAATTATTTGGCTGGCATGTAGGCTGTAATACCAAATTCAAGTCAACAGATCATGTCTGATGTTACTTATATTTATTCAGAAACCATGCAACACCAGTGTTTTTTCTTTACTGACCCCCTGCTATTCTTTGAAGTCCAGAAGGAATTTTACTTTAACATCCAAAGAGCTTTTTTAAACTTATTTCACACATTTTTGAATAGCTTTTTGTTCAGATGCTGAAGCACCAAACACAAGATTGTTGTCATTTTGACAACCACATTACGCTCTCAGATACACATGAATTCCTACTGTGGAGGTGAACAGGCAAGCAGTTTATTCTGTGACAACAGTACTGATAAAAGGAGGTGAACAGAATGTCTTTATGTCTGTATTTGCCTGTGTACCATATATATGCTAGTGATTTGTGGAAGGTTATGAAAAGAGTCTGTTAGGCTGCTCTTAGAACCCTAAGTACCTATTCTATCTTTTTCTTCTTTTTCCCTTATTGATTGTTTTACCTTGTTTCTGCAAATACAAAGCTCAGTAATGGGCCTTCATTTGCTTAACAATCAAAACCTATAAAACTGTGATTTTTTTTTCTTTAGTACCTGTCCTATTATTTTTTTCTATCTCTAGAGATATCACAGTACAGTTATTTACATTTTGATAAAAATCCTCTCTTTTCAGTTTGATAGCACTTTCACAACTTAAGAAACAAACAAACATTTAGGTATTTGTTTCAGTGTTGACTATATGAAATAAAAAAAAAATAAAGAGATTTTAACAAACTGTTTCACACAGAAAATACAAAAGTTTTATTTTGAAACATTAACTGAAATAATGTATTTGAGTGATCTGAAAAAAAAAAAAAAATTTTTTTTACTGAGTCCTCCCTGCCTTTTAATCTTTTTACTGAAAAAAAATTTGAATTATTTTCTCCCTCTTATCTCTAGCTACTGTTGCTGATAATAAAATGAAGTTCATGTTAATGATAATTTTCTTACATATCCTTATATTATTTGTAACAAATTAGTTTTATTACTACTGCTAATGTGGTGGTGATAATGACAGGGTTCAAAACTGAGTGAAAATGATATAATTGGAAGGAGAGGCAAGAGAAAACAGGTCTCCTACCCTAATTCCCACATCAAGATAATCAATATTTTTGCAGTTTTTTTGTAAATGTCTTCTGGTATTGTATTTTCACTTTGATTGTTCTGATGGAAAATTTGGAGTTACCTTTCTGTGTGTAAACCATTATTTCCTTTCATACAAAGCCACTGAAAAAAGCAATATAAGATAATTAAGTAACCTTAAAGTCAGCGTAATTAACTGCCTCTTTGGAAAATGCCTTTGGGTTGTTCTGCTTTGAAACAGTTATGGAAACACAAAGATGAAGAGCTCATCCCTCACTCCTAAGGTTATGCTTTCACTTCACTGTTACCCTACTGAGCATCTGTATAAAGGTGAAGCTTGAGGAGGTGACAAGGAAGGTGACTCTGCAGAAAGCGATGATACAGTAGAGCTTTCTTTAGTCAGATTAATGGCTTGAATTGCTGGCTCAGAGTTGTCCTTCTGTATCCAGAAATGCCAGTAATTTCTTGTGTCCTTTTATCTGCATTTTTTGCTGCAAAATTAAAACAACTTGAGATAATGGAACATTTTGGGTTTACAAAACAAATAAAGGAAAAAGATTCCAAATGAGATGTAGTTTCAGCAAAATTAATTTAAAAGTCAATTCCCAATAAGAAATATTTTTAGATAGATTAGATGTCACCACCACAGTTGTGACTTTAAAGATATGTTGCATGGGCACAGTTCAGCAATGTTTTTTCACCATATGTCTCTCCCTTTGGCAACATTTGGTAAGGCAAAAAAGAATCAAATTATTTGCTCTAAAATACATGCTAGTAATAGTTCATTGACATGAAAATAATGTAGTCAAATAGATTGTCAAATATATTGTCAAAAAATTCAGTGATATGACAATACAAGATTATTCAGTGACAAAAAGGAAGTAAATTGTAATGCCTTAACATAAGGCATAAGGCTTCCTCATAACCTAACTATGGGAAGTAAAAATTGGCTGTAATAATTTCCCAAAACTTGTAGAGTTTTAAAAAAATACTCAAAGTGAAATAATCTCAAAAGAACAAGATGTTCACTGGCAGAAGTAAAATATGATAGTTTGAATAAACAGCAGTATGTGCTAGGATAAATGGACTGATGCTTGAAAATATTAATGCATTAATTTGAACATCTAATTCAAAAATACAATTTAATAGATCTGAATCATGTGAGAGAACTTGTTTCATGACAGTTGTTCTTCATGGAAAATAAGCCTACAAATTTAGGTTTCAGAAACAAAAAGTATATAGTCAGACCTAGTCTAATTTACACATCCAGATTAATAACAGAAGTGGCATATTGATATGTTACTCATTCTCTTAATTATTTGTCAAGTTTAACACAAAATGTAAAAAGCTTAATTCCTTTGTTACTCATCTTAAAAAGGACTCTTACTGCAAAGACATTTTCAGTTTATTTCAAGTCAAAGTGCTGTTTTATTAAAAAATATTAAAACTGAAAGAGCAGAGAAAAATTTAAACAATGTGATCAGACAAAAAGTAACTCTCAAAATCCACTTTCAAATATGTATCCTCTGGTGAAATCTATAGCCTTGATACATGATACAGGGAGTCAAGCAGGACTTTTAAGAATGCAGTTCGCAAAAGCAATTCTCCCATTAACAAAAGCTGCCTAAATTTGTAAGCAGGAAAATGAGGAAGAACAAGATGCTTGTGCCCATGTGGAAGAGTATAATTTTTTCTCTCTATTGGAATTATTTATTTGCTGTACAACATTTGTAACTACAGAATGTCCTGGTTTGGGCTGAAATAGAATTAATATTCCTCTTTGGGAACTAGAAGAGTGCTGTGTTTTGGATTTAGCTTTGGGATTGGGTATTTCTCATACTTTGGGTATGAGAAGAATGCTGATAGCACACTGATGTTTTCAGCTGCTACTGAGACTTCAAAGACTTTCTGACTCCCCATGTCCTGCCCTTGCACAGGTGCACAAGAAGCAGGGATGGAGCACAGACAGAGCACCAGACCCAAACTGGCCAATTAAATATTCCATATCATGGAACATCATGCTCACTATATAGACGAGGGGTGGTCGGGAAGGGGCTCTCTCTTGCTTCTGGAATTGCAATTGCAGGATCTTGGTATTTTGAGATCGCTAGCTGGTAACAGGCTGGGTATTGGTTGGTGAGCAATTACATTGTGCGTTGCCCATTTGTATTTTCTATTATTGTCATTGTTCTTGTTTTATTACCATTATTAAACTGTTCCTATCTCAACCTGCGAGTCTCCCTTTACCCCTCCAATTCCCTCCCCCATTCCCAGGTGTGTGGGGGGAAGGGTGAGTGATCGGCTGCGGGGTGATTGGCTGCTGACCAGGCTCAAACCACAACACAGAATCACAAAATGGCTGAGGTTGGAAGGCACCTCTGAAGTTTATCTTTTCCAACCCCTCCCTACTCAAGCAGGGCCACCTAGAGTCAGTTGCCCAGGACCGTGTCTAGAGAGCTTTTGAATATTCCAAGGATGAAGACTCCACATCTATTGGCAACCTGTGTCAGAGCATAGACATCCTCCCAGTAACAGTCTCCTGTTGTTCAGACTGAACTTCCTGCATTTCAGTTTGTGTCCATTGCCTCTTGCCCTGTCAATAGGCACCACTGAAAAGAGCCTGGATCTACCCTCTTTACATCCTTCTGCCAGGTATTTTTATACATTGATGAGATCTCCCCTGAGCCTTCTCTGGGCTAAACAGTCCCAACTCTCTCAGCCTCTCTTCATATGATAGGTGCTTCAGACCTGTCATCATCTTTGTGGCCCTTTGTTGGACTGTGTCCAGTATGTCCATGTCTCTCTTGTACTGAGGAGTCATGAATTGGACACAGCACTCTAGTTGTCCAGTGCTAAGGGGAACCTCCCTTGACTTGCTGGCAATACTCCTAATGCAGCCAGGGATACCATTTGCATTCTTTGCCACAGGGCACATTGCTGGCTCAAGTTCAACTTGGTGTCTATCAGGGTCCCAAGGTCCTATTCTTCCAATCTGCTTTCCAGCTGCTTGGCCCCCATTGTGTACTGGTGATAGCATTGTTCCTCCCCAGGTGCAGAACTTTGCATTTTCCTTTGTTTCCTTTGGTTTCTGTCAGCCCATTTCTCCAGCCTGTCAAAATCCCTTTGGATGGTACCAGGACCCTCTGGTGTATCAATCGCTCATCCCAGTTTTGTGTCATCACCGAATTTGCTGAGGGTGCACTCCACCCCATCATTCAGATCTTTAACAAATATGTTGAACAGGACTGGACCCGGTACTGACCCCTGGGGTAAACAGCTAGTTACTTATCTCCAAGAAGATTTTGTGCCTCTGATAATTAACACTGATGGTTAGGATCTATAAACCTCTGGGTTATGGGCCCAGAGACTTTTTCAGAAAATCCAGATATTGAAGATCTACTCCTCTGTAGTGCAGAGGAAAATTTTGTATTTAGTTTTCTATTTTTCCTGCAGTTTTTAAACCTGTATAAGTTTTCATAATACTTAGGCTGTAGATACCTATGGTCAGACACCCTTTATGTCTGTGGTAAATTAATTTTGAAAGGACCAATTAAATAAAAACTAAATCAGAAAATAACAGTGGATCTACATGTACACTAAGGCTTGCCACAAATACTTGTGTTCCAGGCTTCAGTTGAAAGTGTGAGGTTTTGGTTTACTTGTTTGCTTTCACAAAAATATTTTCATCAAGCAAACCTTTCATTGAGGGCTGTAGTGTAAGGTATAATTCCAGCTCTGCTGTTCTCTTGGGATAAAAGCAGAATTTTTGAAAATTCTTAAAAGCCTTTAGTATGTCCCAAGAATTAATCAAGGTAGATAAAGACTATGGCAGATAGATCACGACTACTTGTTGTCATCATTTGAGCCTAGTTGGCAGCTGAACACCACGCAGTTGCTCACCCACCCTCCCCACAATTGGGAATGGGGAGGGAATCGGAGGGGCAAAGGGAGACTCACGGGTTGAGATAAAAACGGTTTAATAACAGTAACAGAATAATACACTGACAGCAGTATCAGCAGGTAATGTATAATACAGCTGCTCACCACCCACCCACCCCCAGCTGGCGATCCTAAACACAAAAACACCACAGCAACACTCCCAGAAGTGAAAGCCCCTCCTGGCCCACTCCTGCCTTTATATAGTGAGCGCAATGTCACATGACATGGACTATCGGCCAATCCGGGCCCAGCCCTCCAGCTGTGCTCCCCCCGCCCCCGCACACAGGTGAGAGCACTGGGACCTGGGGAGCCCCTGGGGTCTCAGTGTGCTGCAGCACTCCTCCAGCTGCCAAACCAACAAGAACTCTAGTCCAGCCCGAACCAGGACACCTGCCAAATTAGCCATGGTTTTATTTCATTCTTGATTCAGTTTGCTATGATTATGAATACGTGGTATTTAGGAATCCGAATACTGTTGTCACATATTTTAGCATTGCTAAAGGTTTTATCCAATTGACTGTTAAAAAATGTTAATGAATGGAAATTGTGCAAACCCTCAGCTGCCCAACCTGTTCCTACAGTGACTCTCCTCACGATAACATTTTTTCTCTTATACCTAGTCAGAACCTCTATTGTTTCTTTTTATACCCCTTTTTTCCTGCCATGATCCACTGTGAAAAGCCTGGTTCCACTTTCCTGATAATGTCTTGTAAGATTCCCCAATAAGACTTTAAAATAAATAAAATTTCAACTGTAGCAAATGATGTTTAACTTTTGCTCCAGACTTCTTTGCTTGCTAGGCAGAATCAGTAGCATGGATTCATTTCATAGCCTCAATAAAGAGACTGAGGATGTGTGTTAATATTATTCACCTTTGGATTCAGTGAAATTTATGATGATGGAAAAAATATTTCATCTGCTTTCAATGGCTGTCCATGTCACAAGCAAGGTAACTGAGGAAAAGCAGCATGAGAGCTCCAACCCCCGCTCTCCAAAATCCTAAAATATAAATAGGAAAAATAAATGTAAATGGCAGTGAACGCAGATGAAAAAGTGAATTTTTAGCTTAGTAAAAATCAGAAAAGGGCATGTTCTATAAAAACGGCTATTAATCTGAAGTCAGTTTATGGAAGACTGGAATAGTACATAAATGTATAAGAAATCAAATGAAAATACGTAACTATATCAAAAAATGCAGATTATGACAGATCTGACTTACTGTGAGAATAACTGACCGGAATAAGAATTACTGAATACATAAATAGGCTTCTGTGTCTGTCAGTCTCATATTTTCTGTTATTTTTGTTTTATTCCATTGCACAGAATGTTTTAAATGACCAAAATGATCTGAAGCAATCTTAAAGCCCTATTTAGGAAACAGCTTACAAGCTGGAGTGAAATCTATGTTGAGCAAACTTGAAAGGCTTTGGAGGTTTGATTTAAATAAACATACAAAGCTCTAATATTTATTGGAACCTATTTAACTTCTTTTACCATGTTTTTGTTCTGGATCCAAATAACACTTTCAAAGCTATACTAGATGTATGGTTGTAATAAAGAAGAAAATATTAGCAGCTTTTAAAGTGTTTGAGGTTTAACTGGCAGGGAATGGTTTTCTTTTGCCAGTAAAACCTTTTTCTGTAACTGTAAAATACTCGTGTCATGAAGATGAGGAAAAAAAAAAATAGAATGAAGAGGGAGACAAAGAATATATCATAAAGTATTGAAAGGATGAGGATAGTTAACCAGGGTATAAACAGTGTGGGCTCAAAGTCCCTGTGTTATTTTTTTATAGTCTAGGAGAATTGCTAATTGACCATGGAGTGAATCCATAATAAAATGTATTCCTTAAAACCAATTTTTGAACAAAAATACACATGAAAATAAATATTGGAAGTTTTAAAAGGAAATCTTGCAGGTATTCACTGATAGAAGTCCTGAAGATTCAAAGAAGACCAGTGTACAGAATTAACTGAAGATAATATTTATGTGAGGAGTAGGTTATTTCTGTATGTGGTATTGAACATCAATTATGGGTAAAAGCTTAGAAACTATTTTAAGAGATCAAATGAGAAAATACTTTGAAGGACTCAGCTTGATTAGGAAGAGAAAATACAGTTTTAGGAAAAAAATAAATTAATGCATTGATGAATCTTTTTTTTTTAAAAACAAAACAAAACAAAACAAAACAAACAAACAAAAAAAAACCCCAACACTAAATCTTCTGACTTGGAGAGAGAAAATTGAAACTGTACAGTTAAAAATATTTTGGCAACATTTTCTTTGCAGGTGTAGAAGTTTCCCTGCCCCCTGCACCTCTGGGGGGTGGGTTGTCTGTGCAGTCAGTGCTGCAGCTTTTCCATCTTCGGGGGGAGAACTTCTGGAACTTCTTCCCCTTGCTCCAGTGTGGTCTCCCTCTCACAGGAGACAGTCCTCCACAAACTTTTCTCCAACATGAGCCCCTCTCATGGGCTGGAGAATTTCCCTAGCTGCTCCAGCATGGGACAAACTTTCTCCAAGTCGAGTCCCTCCCACGGGCTGCAGCCCTTCCTGAGCTGCTCTGGTGTTGGACACTCCCACGTACTACAAATCTTTCCAGTGCCAAACTACAACAGTAGGGGCTGCTTCTTCCCATAGAATCCTGGTTGACTTCAGGCACAGCCACCTTAAATGACCATGTGGGGCCCCACATAGACTATAGATCAGCATCTGCTCCACAGTAGACCTCCATGGGGGGTGGTGGAGGGGGAACCCTGCCGTCTCACCACAGGATACAGGGGTATCTCTGCTCCAGCACACCTCCCCGCTCCTTTCTTCCTCTGTTCATCCACTGATCTTGGTGTTCATGCAGCTGCCACAACTCCTCCTCACAAGTCCCACTCCTCCTCCCAGATCCCTTCTTAAATACATTATCACAGAGGCACAGCTGATTGTCTCAGCCTTGTTGCAGAGGCAGGCCTGACTTGGAGTTGGAGGAGCTTCAAGAAGCTTCTCAAGGGGGGCCACTGATCTAGTCCCATCCCCCACTACCAAAAAACCCCCACCACTCACTCAAACCCAGGATAAAATTTTAAACAATTAAATATCTGAAACAATAGGTTGATTCCTTGAGCTAAAGGATAATTAAGAAAGAACCTTCCTACTGAGAATTTCAGGAGTCACTAGTAGGCAGGGGTACTTGTCTAGATGATGTAATAGGGTGCATTTTGGGTCAGCAGTACCAGAGCTTCCTCAAAACTTTTTATCCATACAGTCACTGAAGTATTTTACAAGACTGAAACTAGCTCAATCTCAGCAGGATCAAAGAAAGGCAAAAGGAGTAGACACAAGCTATTGAGGTTAGGGAATGAGACCTTTCCTCTCATTCCATTATTTATAGAATTAATAGACAGAGATTTACTTAAATGTGTTATCAGAAAATTCTGCTGAATCTTTTAAACTTTCTTATTTTCAGAATTGATTTTCAGTAGTTCTTAGCATGTGTTTGATATTTAGCAGTCACTTTTCAAACTCACTGATTGAACAGATATCATATTGTATAATTTCTGTTTCCTGAGTAGATGAGCAAGTGAGCAATGTTTTTGTGGTGATGCCCAGTCCTGCTGCTATAACTGCTGGACCAAATGAACATAAATTAACTTCATGCCAAACAGGCTTTTGCTTTCACACTTCATTGCAAAGAGTAAAGGGTAGAGTGATCCTATGAAATCTCATAGTGTTCAGACATAGTAGATCATGTTACAGAGCTCCAGATATTATTGAAATTGAACTTCAGCTGTCAAAATAAATTAACAAAATTTGAGAACATGGTTTGTGAAATATTTTCCTCATTTTTCTAATTTGTCTGATGCTTACAAACCCATGCATAAAATCCAGAAATTGACAATGGTTTCTACCATCCTTTTCTAAATTATCATAGGAAATAAGAGAAAAAAAAAAAAAAAAAAAAGAACAGAACAGCAAAGCACCAAAGCTAACTCAAAACTGCAAACCTGTAGAGGCAGAAGTTTCAGATAATTTCTGTTACATGCTGAAATAACATTCCAAAATAATGGATAAATGAAGCATACATGCTACATCCTTCCAACAGTGTCTTAATTTAATGAGTAACAGAATTGTTAGTGAATGCAGCTGTTTCGCTTGTTCATTTGTCATCTTACTAAGTTCTGTGCAATGCATATCTAAACCATATATCAACTGGTTTTGTTCACAAAATTAAATTTAAAAACAGTTATTTCCCCTCTATATAGTGTTCACACCAGCTGACATTTCCAATTAAATCTTCTAACTTAAAATGTCCATCTTACGTCAAAATGTAATTGGAAGAATACCCATGAGAGGATGGAATTGTTTCTTTTCCAAACAGAGAAAATGAAACAATCACAGTTCATCCAAAATAGTGAAGGTATTGAGATAGGAAAGACACGTCCTCATATCTCTTCTGAATTATGAACGGCAGAGACATAAGTCAGTGTATGTTTTATCTGGAGTGAGAACTCTGAATGTAGGGTTACCAGCTAGCCAAACCTCTATTTACTTCTAGCACTGCATAGTTTACAAATACTGCTGTATTTTTTTTTTCATATTTTTTTCTATTAATGAATAAAATATTCAGCTTTCAGAAATGAGGGTTTTAATGAAACACAATTGTTTCCTTGTTGGTTCTATGCATGCTAACATCATATCATTACAGTAAATATTAGTTTAAGAAAAAAGGCCTCCAGAAGGGACAAGTGGTTCAGGCTTAATATACTATTAAAACAGTTTCTAAGTGTATTAGTGTATCAGTATTAGTTTGCAAAAATCTGACAACAAAGCTTGCCTTTCTCCAACATTTCACAAGAGTGGTCTCATGAGAGAGACGCTGCTGCTGACATGCTTTAATCTAAGAGAAAGTAAAAATGGCTTTTGTGTACATCTAACATAGAAACATTATAGGGTTAATTTTTTTCCTTCTTCTGAAGCATGTGGCTAAAAATTAATAAGAATAGATCCATGTTTAAAGTATTCCAGAATTACAATGTACTTTTCAAATATCAATGTTGTCATGTGTTCTCTTCAAGCTGTCAGGGCCAGCTTTGTTTGCAGGTCATTTGCAGAATTCATATCCATGAGTGGTTAGTGCAATTTAGGATATACTTTGATAATGAAAGGAAAATTCAAGAAGAGCAAGACCTTTGGATAAAGTCATAATTTTCTAGCTTATTATTTTTATTATATATTTTTGATCAGTGTGATTATTATTATTGGTATAATTAGAGGCAGAGATTAATTTATTTGAGTATTATCTCTCTAAACAAAGCATTGACTCTAAATACTACTTTTGTAATTTTTTTTTTCCTCTTAATGACTAGTTAATGTTAATTTCAGTAAAATACATAGTCCTTTGATTTAAATTCAAGTTTCTTTCAAGCATGAATCAAGAGGCAAATTTGTCAGTAATAGAAAAAACAGATAGCTGGGTGTCACTGCTATGTTACTGGTATCACAAACACGTGCATCTGCAAATGTCTGCTAGTCAACTTACATGTGAAATAAAAGGAAGGAGTGATAGATATGCAGAAGCTGTTACAGAGGGTCTACAGATGGATCTTTGAAATTCAGCTACAATGAGTTTTGTTCTTCCTTTGTGCTTCTTAGTTTTGCATTTTTGTGGGAGGGTTTTTTTTTTTTTTTTTTTTTTTTTTTTTTTTTTTTGTTTGGTTTGGTTTGGTTTGGTGTATTTTTTAATCATGAGAGTCAATAACAAGGCTGTTAAAGGCACCAATAGATTTTCATTTATTTAAAATGCCATATAATATTGAGAAGAAGCCTGAGAAATGGACAACAGTTGTTGGCAATGCAATGATTATAGTAATGTTATATAGCATATTTTATTCCAAAACCATGATGGGAATAGCTAGACAAGTTGAGCGTCACTATAAGCTATGAGATATTAGTCATTCACGATACACCAGTTCCCTAATGGAGATTGCAGGATCAAAAGGTGTTTCAGTGTGTTGGCTTTTGTGTTTTAATTTAGGAAGATAAACAATTTGTATAATTGGTATTTAAGAAAACAAAATATTAAAGTTTCCATTTGATATTAATAAGTTACCATTAAAAAGGCATTATATGAATACTATGTCAAATATTTTGCTGTCAGTGCTTAAATGATGTCTATGATGCAAATAGTTTTGCAAATATTAGAGCTTCATCTGGTAGAGTAGTAAACAAAAGGTCCTCTAAAAGCTCATTTCAAATGTAATTTCTGTTTGGAAATTAGAAATGCAAATCAGGAAAAATTATCTTCCCCAAAATATAATCATAATTAATTCTCAGTTTGAACATAGTGAACATAATAAACACATTCAGTGGATATGGCTGCAAAGTCATCTTCTTATTTTTACCATTAGGTTACAATTGCCATATTGAACAATGTCCTTAAAATTACAATACTGCCAGACTGACTTCTTTTTATCAACAAGAAACAGGTAAAAGCAAAAGTTTTAATTCTAAATGGAGAAGGTAAGACTAGTTTGCACTTGGTCCCTGTTTCTTTGTTTTACAAAACAAACTGAAAATTACTCTTTTTTATTTACATTTCCAGAATACTTTATTAATATATTGCAAGAAATTCTTAATAATATACTGTGATATACACTACTCAGGTATTTAAATACACTCTATCACAAGAAATATTTGTTTTTAAAAGCTAAGAATATTCTGATGACTAGACCATAGAATTCTCCTAGTGATATTTAACTTCCATTGCAATGTAACTAATAGGTATAGTTATGTTTCAGACAATAAACAATAGCTATGTTTCTAGTTTCCTATGAGTCTTCATATTTGGAGGACTAATTTTTTGTTTTAAATAACTTGTAACCAAGTTCAGCATCTGCTCTTCCCTCTTTGTTCTGTACAGAATTAAAATATTTGTGAGGGGAACCCCTATCTTTACCTTTCGTACAAACTTCTCCTACCTTTACTTTATTCCTGAATCTGAAAGGACTTTGTCCAGGATACAGAGGTCTTCCACTCACATCTCTTCAGAAGTTTTTTGAAGGTTGCAGGGTATTCATCAGTGACCCAAGTCCTGTGCCAAAGCTCTGGTCCTAATTGAAGGTAGTGAAGCTGCAGTGGTTTCTTAGGTTTTCCAGTCACAAAGGCAAGGCTCCATCTTCCATGCTCTTTCCTCATCTCATGGGATATTTCTGTCAGAGACAGCAGGAGACAAATGCTAAGTCCATGACAGGTACATCAACATTACCAGGTTAGTGCCACGGTGGCATTCTCTTTGGTGTGAATTTGCCAGTGTTTGTAGCCAGTGCCTTGCAGTATGCCACCTAGCAGAACACCAATAGCTCAAAGCAGTTTCTCTCCTGCAGGGACCAAGGCTAAAGTTGCAGGCAGGGGTGCGATCCAGAGCACGCTGCTTGCAGTGTGGATGTATGGTCTCCCAGTAACCAGCTCTTTATGCATGCTGAGAGCATGTCTTGGACTGGCAACTGAAGCAAGCTTCACCTCAAAGATAAATGGTCCTGGAGCCATAGTCTTTCATAGTAAATAAAACCCAGTGCCTTCTGTCTTTGCTCTAGATCAGTCATCAGTGTAGACATACTCGCTGTGTTTGGTTGTATGGGCCAGACTCACCGCACTTCAGTTACTGCCAGATGGTCACTTCTGTCACTGTAGTGCTAGAACCACCAGAACGGTGCATGTTCTCATCACTTCACTGCAGCTCCGGAACAATCTCCCATTTTAGAGTTGTTGTTGTAGGCTGCCTGCAGATAGTTACACTCTAATGATAGTTTTAAGCTGTTTTTTGAAGCTAGAGATTAAGTGGGAAATCTTTGTCCTATTCCATTATACTTACACTGGATAAGAGGGACATAAAGGTTTGAAAACTCCACAAAGCCCCATCATCTACTTCTGTGAATATTTTCCCATTACAGGACCTGTTGACAAATGATGCAGTCAGGTTCACAAATGGGATGTCAGGTATGTTCCAGGAACAGAAAGATAATATCAGGACTGATACTGAGAAAAAGAAGGCTCTCTTAAAGTGGAAACGGTGCAAAAGTGCTGTTGAATTTCCAAATACAGCAACTGCCCACCAAAACAGACCATACCAAGTATGCCCCAACCATAATATTTCATCATCAGAGAGGATCAGTAACAACTGAAAGCCATCAATGTAAGAATTCTGTGATGTATCACAAAATATCACTCTATTATTTTATTATTTGGAAAGTAAAGGCAAAGGCTTTATGAAAATTGTGTGTCACTGGAAGCAGGGACACACACATGTTCTTTTGCCCTAATTTTACTTGAAGCTTTTTACTACATCATATGAAAGTGACATATTAACTCTGCATGTCACAAGTGGCACAAATCCTTTTATTCCTAAATGCCATATCCTGTGTATTTCCGTAGTTGAGAAGTTCAGTATACTGATAACTGCAAGTGCAAAGACTGAGGACTCTTCTGGGAGAGATTAAAGTTGTGCTCTATTAGGGCCTGATTATGAACCATTACCAAGTAGGGAAAAAATTTTAATCACTCAAATTTTAACATACACTCTGTTTTTAATTTAATAAACAACTGTATAAGGACATATAAAGTATGTTGATTATTTTGGAAGAGAATGGAAACTACCCTTTCAGAAAATAGTTTTACAAGTCATATAACATCAATCATTTTTCTCCAGTTTTCTAGATTTTTATGTGCTATACTTTAAATTTCTGACAATGAACCCCTCCCTGCAAAGGATATGTTTACTTGTCATTATACTGTTTTTTAATATAATCTTTGTATGGCAAAGGAAACACTGACATGAAAACAGCCATTACATTTCAATTTTTGATCTAATTTGTTGCTCATATATAAGAGTAGGTGGGCACACTTCTCATTTAATGAATGATCTGTTGGGTAATTTTAATGACAAATACAGCTCTGCATGGTCTGCCATTTTCCAGGCACAGCATTTATCCCTGTCAGCACTGCTGTGAATTTCTGCACATCAGCTAGGCAGAACTGAACTCAATCTTTTACCTGCCTTGGGAAACATCCAAGACATTTCCAATTTTCTTCTGAAATGCGGCTGACTAGGAGGCAGAGCACCTTAAATTAACAAGGATTCATCAAGGCATAATTGCTCTCACTGACCCCATGACTCTTTCCTCTTGTGTACACCTGGTCACACATGCTGGCCTTATATTTTCTTTAGAGCATACCACAGCCAGCCATGGAGAAATCTTGTGTGTGTGAGGCAGGACAATCCTGCTGTTCTAACAGCTGGAATGGACACAGGCACCAGAACTGTATTAACATGAAGCTGTTTGGAAGCACTTCCTGCATTGCTTACCGTATTGATTTGGTTTTGTCCTGGGTTGAGTGAGTGGTGGAGTTTTTTGGTGGCAGGGGAGGGGGCTATCGGGGCGGCCCCCTGTGAGAAGCTTCTTGAAGCTCCCCCAGCTCCACGTCAGCTCCACCTCTGTTTGGGAAATTGAGCCAATCGGCTGCGCCTCTGCGATATCGTATTTAAGAAGGGACGTGGTGACGGGCAGTCGGACTTGTGAGGAGGAGTCGCTGCAGCTGCATGAACACCAAGGTCAGTGGAGGAACGGAGGAAGAAAGGAGGGGGGAGGTGTGCCGGAGCAGAGACCCCCCTGTATCCTGTGGTGAGACGGCAGGACGGCCCCCCCCCTGCCACCCATGAAGATCTACGGTGGAGCAGACATTGATTTGTGGCCTGTTGTTCCTGCTCAGATGATCAAGGTGCTGTGCCCGAAGAAGGCCTGGGTCTCATGGGAAAAGGTAGCCCCGCTGCTGTAATTCAGCACTGGGAGGATTGCAGCATGCGGGGGAGTCCCACGCTGGAGCAGCTCAGGAAGGGCTGCAACCGTGGGAGAGAATCCAGTCGGAGGAAGTTAGTGACCCATGACGGAGCAGTGTGGGGAATGTTGCGGCTCATGGGAGGAATTCAAGTCGGAGAAAGTTTGTGGAGGACTGTCTCCTGTGAGAGGAGGACTGCGGAGCCGTGGACACACCGAGACGGGTTCAGTGTGGGTGATAGAGCATCAATCAACGTGTGTCTTTATTGGTCCAGGGTACATATATTTATCCAGACAATGATAATTATTATGCCTACTAGTCACTAGCTGATTGGCTTAAGCTCCAAAGGTCGTATTCGCATGGTCCACCCACCTGCAGTTAGCTTACAGCACAAGCCTCTCACAACACTAAGTTTCTCATGCTACTATTTCTGATTCCTGTTGACTTGTTTTCAATACACGACAGTACCGTAACACAATGTTTCTCAGACCACCGTTACCATAACACTAGGTTTCTCAGACCACTATTCCTAATTCCCCTTAACCTGTTTTCGACACACCACGGTACACAGGGCTGAAGTGTCCTTGACATTCTTCATGCATCAGCAGCTGTGAGCAGCTGCAGGCAAACCCTAGTGAGGCTCAGCATCAGCAGCTAGAGCAGGCTCTGATCATACAATTGCTCGGTGGGCTCAGGACCCTTGTCTCTGAGCCATTCTCCAACAGGGGACCACGATGGAGCAGGGGGGAACAAGTTTTGGACACTCCCCTCACCGAACATGAAGGAAGTGGCAGCACTGACTGCACCCCCCATTCCCTGCCCCTGCGCGACTGGGGGAGGAGGTAGAGATATCGGGAGCAGAGCTGAGCCCGGGAAGAAGGGAGGGGTGGGGGGAAGGTGTTCTCAAGATGTGGCAATGCTTCTCACTGTCCTACTCTGTTATGTGTTGTTAGTGTCTGTAATAAATGTATATTCTTTTTTTCTTCCCCTAACGAGTCTGCCTTTTGCTCGTGATCATAAAAGGGGGATTTTCCCCCATCCCGGTCCTATCTTGAACCCCAAGCCTGGCTCTCTGTCCCTTCTCATTGCCGGAGGGGAAGGGAGAGAGAGCTGCTGCATTGTGGTTGGCTGTCAATCAAGCTTAAACCACGACAGGTTTGTATTTCATATTGCACAACAGATACACACTTATTGTTGTCTAGTATACTTTTGAACAAAATTCCTTGGTAAATCCTTGTTTATTTAAATTATGTTTTCTAAAAAAAAAAAAAAAAAAAGATAAAAGGTGAGTTATGCTTTGAAATATATTCTCACAAATATAAAAAAAAAAAAAAAAACACTTAAAAACTTCTGCTTTTATTTACATACATGTATATTCCATGTATATCCTATGGCAGGCCTAGGTATACGCCACGTGTATATAGATACCAGACTGCAGCTGAAGTCATGTCTTTTCCGCTGGGTTTTGTGTGAACAGGTGAATCTGTGAGTGGTGTGACCCAATGTCAGCTTTAGGAGTTCTGTGCAGGGAAAGAGAAGAGACAGAGAGAAATATCATACAGTAAAATTTCTGATTAAACGGAATTGTTAACCCTAAGAATGGATCCTTGTGATGTAATTGTATGTTATGGATCATTGATCCTGCAAACAGCAGAAAGAATTTAAGCTTGTAGGAGCTCTTTTCCCTGAAATACAGACATCTGAGTTTTAGGAGCTAGGGAAACTGAATTTCATTCATGTTTTATTTCAACCTGAATTCAATTAGTTCAAAATTAAGAGCAGATTCTGTCCATGGATTTTTCAATTTATACACTGACACTGAAAAGGCAGTAACATGTGGAAGTATATCTATATCATTGCTTTGAGACAAAGGTTCTTCAATTACTGTCCTTAAACTGTGGGCTGTTGGTTTTGCTCCTGAGTAATATAACAAGGTTTCTTTTTGCTCTTCATCACAAATTCTAATAATTTATTTCCTGACCTATGGGTAGTAGAAGGAAAGAACAAAAAAAATAAAACAAGCCATAAAAGCAATGAATCGCTTGGATCATGCAGTCTTCTTGGCTTACAACCTTTCATTGGATAGGAATTTAAAAAAAATACAAGTTGCCATGAGAAAATGGGATAAGAAAAATGAAGGTACTGTGGGCAGTAGTAGTTTCTCTTTTAATTCTTGGCTGCAGGTATTTAGTATTCTGCCCATACTTCCAGTTTTTTATCGTGGCTGCCTCCTGTTTCTTGTTTTCCTGGCATTCAGCCTTACTTTGGCTCAGCTGATAAGAGGCAGCTGGCGCAAAGACTTGTTTTCATCTTTCCCCAGCTCTGCAGTGACTCAATGTGGTAGGTAGCATCTATGGAGGTGGGAAAACTTGGGGTAAGATAAGATCCTGGAGGAAAGGCAAAGACAGAGAGAAGAAGGAATTAGATGGAAAGCAAAGTCAGCATGTGTTTGAGAACAATGCTTCTGAAAACATAGGATGGGGACAAGGACTTTGCTTGAAACCTTCAGAGGATGAGACTTACTCTCTGCAAAAATCTTCCCAAAAATGGGAGACTAGATGTGGTGAAGGAGAAAGGATTTATTTGGAAGAGGATTCTTAGGTGGAGTTTCTTTTAGCTTTTTTTAAATCTTAATTAGTATTCATGAAAGCAACAATAAGATAATGATCTTATTTTTCAGTTTACATTTGTATTTAATATATATATAGTAAATCTACTCAGTAAATCTACTAAACATACATATCATGAGGGAGAAAAAATGAACATCTTGACATGTCTAGCAATTAGCAGTATTTTCTAATCTGCAGTCTAGTATATTTTTATTTCTTTTTTGTTGGATTTTGAATGTATAAAAATATTTTAATATGCCCACATTAATGCTTTCTCTGTCTTTGTATCTATGGGTTGTCCCTTACTGTCTATTGTATAAAAATTGCATCCATGGATGTTATTTCAACTCTTAAATGTGTGGAAACTACTAAACAACAGGAATTAGAGAAAGTAAATGTTTCAGTAATTAATAAAATACAGTCATATTTCGTATGTTTCTTAATGTATTTTTCCTGTATTTCTCATAGGAAGACTTGAATACCAAGTGCCTATACTGGAATATTCATCATGATTTGACTTAACAAATCATTACATGAGTTAGAAACATTTCTAATTCTTGGCTGATTGTTAGTGTGCTTAGTTTTGACTGGGGATGCTTGTTTTTGGGATAAATGTCAGAAAAGTTTTTAAGCAGATGGTGAAATTGATTCCTTTACCATGACTGAGAATAAACCTTATACTTAGCGTGTTAAATAGTATAAGGAGAGAAGAAATACTCTTCTGGATCAGATCAAATGGTCTACCAAATTAAGTGACAGTAAGAGATAATATTCAGGGAAAGCACACAAGTCTGGCCTGTATCTGATATTAATTTTCCTCATACTTCTCCATAGTCATAAGATTAATGATCCTGAATGTTCACCTTAGCATCTAGTTTGCAAGCCTATCATTTATAAATTTGCCTAATCCTTTTTTGAAGCAGGTGATACAATTTACCTCCACAATATCCTGTAGAAAGCGATTCCAGAAAATTTCTGCCCACTGTGCAAAGAAATATGTTCTTTCACCTGTTTTAAATTGATATTCTGGTTGTCTCAAAGAGTGTTGCCCAGTTCTAGGACCAGACAATTAGATGACTAACAGTTCCATGTTCACCTTACCCATTCCACTGATGAATTTGAAGCCATGAACTCTCCTCATTCCTCTCTGCAAACTGAAGGATACACAGTTGTTTTTATTTCTCCACTTAAGGAGGTGAGAAGCCCTTCACTATGTCAGTTGCCATCTGTGATTATGCTATCTCCAGGATAGTCTTTTTAGATACAAAGAGCAGTATTACATGTATGGTTACAAAAAAAATAATTAAAAAATAAATCTTTCCAGAGAAAGGTACTAATGTTTCTCCCTCTCCAAGGAGAGGGAAAGGGGAGAGGAAAAAAAAAAATAAAAAAAAAGGAAAGGAAGAACAAATGATATGTAATAGTCACTGTACTTAAAGTTGAACTTTGACAGCACTGAATAGGATTTGAGGAAGAGAACATAATAGAACAGAAATCAAGTTTTTAATTGGCCATAAAACCTGTACAAAGTATGATTATATATTTATTTCAAATGCACATAAGAATTCTTTTCTATGGGTAGGCAATATATGATTATTTACACAAGAAGCAAAGCTACAAACTTTGTGATTGATCTGAATACTCTCTTGTTCTGTGTCTGTGATAACTGCCAGTTATATTGCACAGAACATTTTGGGATCAGACGCTATCACACAGTAACAGAAAGTGTATCTTGCACTCCACTGCAGAGTAATAGTTCAGCAAGAGTGTAAATTGCCAGGATATCAAGAAAGGAGTTTAGAGTTAAGAAAGACTAGTCTCCTTTGAGACAGAGATGAGTGTTTCTGAGGCTCCAATATCTTCAACCCAGTAAGAGTCAGAAAAGGCTCATACACTACTCAAAGTAATAGTTGCTATTATGGAACTGTCATTAGAAAGTCACTGACAATCTAGCCCCCACAAAAAAAAGTGTCTGATAATTTTAATTAGACAGTGTAACAGAGGTATACCAAAGAGGCTTCACACAGGTAATAAACTTAAACAAACTTTAATTTGTAACCAAATGCAAACAGCCAAAGCCAGCGAGACAACAAGGGTAATCAAAACAATGTTCCAATAACATTTAATGAACTATAGGTTCAGTGTACCAGATAGGAAAGTTTTTACTACACAACACAGAAGGACAACGCCACATAAGAATGATGACTCCAAAGTGTGCACACACTCACTCACTGAAGGGGAAGCCTCTCACCCAAGGGTACCCAGAGATGTAATTGGTCACCTAAAGGGTCGAGGGTTCACTCAAGGATATCCAAAGAAATATTCACTCACCAAAGGAGGGGTGAAGGCACTCAATCCTGGGAAGTTTCTTTTAGTGGCATCCCAGTCCCAAGGCGAAGGCTTCCAATAACACTCCTGCTGCTCCGAGGAGAACCACTCAAAGGGGGTCTCTGATGAGGGGACCATTTTATAGCCTGGTCAGATTTAAACTGTGTTCATATATGGTCAGTGTTCTAGAAACTTATCATGACCAAAGTGTTTGTTGGCTGAGGGTCTTGTCTGTCAATCAAGGGTCTCACCTCCCTTTTCCTGCCACAGGGAGGCAAGGGGTGTGCTGGTCTGCATCCAGCCAGGGTGCCTATGTGACAGCAACCATGGTGTGCTGCAAAGGCACAAAAATAGATGTACAAAAGAGCTGGTGGCTGCCATGTTAAAAGCCCTAACCCCTGTGGGGGGCAAGGGTTGGGATGTTCCTGTCACAAATGGTAATTTTGAGCATGAATAAAATATGGTGTGTTCACATAAACACATGTGATCTTATTTGTGCAGTCGGTGTGAGTCTGAAGAAGAAAAATGTTAACAGGTGAGTGCTAAGACTCTTGTTAGTCAAAGACAATGTTCGTCTTGTTATGTGGCAGGGACCATTGTGTCCAGTTTGCTCAATGCATTTTAGTTATTTTAATTTTGAGTGACAAGTATGGATCTTTTGTCTTAGGTGATCTATTGTCTGTTGTGCTTAGTTTTTCTTGACATTTACGTAAACTTCATATGCTTCCTGACACACATTTTGCCCAGTCTGAAACAGAATCTTAGCACTTATTCTTTTAATATTTTTCTTTTAATCTTTATAAGTATTAATAAGATAGGTCAATATTTTCTCCTGTGCTGAAGAAAAGATGACATAGGTCCCTTTCTTCCTAGTTTTTGATTTAGTCTTGCAGAGGACACAATTCGGAATCACATAGGAGGCTGATAGACAAAGTCTGAATTGCTAGTCCACCTCACAAAAGGCTAAGGTAAGCAACTTTCAGGGCTATGCAAATATTTGTGATTTGCAGTTCCACTCATGAAGTGGTCTGTTAGTTTTATGTGCTTGGTAAAAAGGGTATTCACTTCCAAAGTGAAGTGGACAAGTGAAATAAAGAACTGCTCCTGATATACAATATCTTTCATGTAAAGACGTTCAAAACAATAAAAAAGGATGTTTTATTCTTGATAATTTGTAATACAGTAAAATATGGATACATCAGAAATGGACTGCTCCCAATTGTTCAATCAGTGGATACTCAGTACAAAATATCTCTGGATATAAGTTCTGTTAAAA
Source organism: Tyto alba (assembly GCF_018691265.1). NCBI lineage: Eukaryota > Metazoa > Chordata > Aves > Strigiformes > Tytonidae > Tyto > Tyto alba. The sequence continues at coordinate 32,324,712 of NW_024881327.1, forward strand.
GGCAGGCAGGACTCATATTTCATGCACATTGACAACCTAGTGGCACAGTTATTACTACTATAATTTTTTACAGATCTGGAGAAACGTGATATCTTTGCAGCAGAGATAAGGAAAAAGAAGGTCTGAATACCTCTGTGTTCTTGTTCTTTTTTTTTTTTTTTTTTTCCATTTTCCTTTCAATATACATTTTTCACAATTTTAACTTCTATTTGGTGACCTATAACCTCATCTTTTTTTCAAGGGTACTTCAATTGAAGAGCAGCAGTAACAGCAACAGGAATAGCAGAAGTAGAAGCAGCAGGGATTCTGCCTGTGTAGCTATGAGAAGTATTTCAGTAATGAAAGGGATAATTGTGGCTCCCTGCCTCTGCTGTAATTGAAAATCTAGTATAGTGCCTTCTCCATTTAACTTTATTGCTTGAGTTCAAATCATTATACAGGAGGGAAGGCAACACTAGAATAATGTCTCTAATGGTGCTTTCCTGTCCATTCACCAGTTTGAAACCTAGCATTAAAGTTAGAACAGAAAGCAATTAGGTATATTCAATTACTGAGGACAGAAAGAACTATAATTATAAATTTCAGTAATGAAAAAGTACTGTTTACCAAATATTTACTTACTAGTTCTGTCTACCAGGTTATCTCTGATGAGCTGGAAAACAAGTAACATGTAACATGTTAACACAATGCTCCAGGTAATTTATGCCACATTACAATGGAAAACCTTTTCACTATAGTAATTGCAATAACATGTAAACAAAATGGCTAAAGCTGTTCCATCTACTGACAAAACACAATCTCAAATCAGCAGAGTGTAGGAGTATTTTCACTTCCTATGTTCTTAACTGCCAATGGAGGTGTGAGGTATATTGCACAGTACTCTGATAATAACTGTTCTTATACAACATGGTTTTCAAACTTTCTTAACTTTCTTCTGGTGACCTGATAACTGAGTTTCTACAACATACATATGAAACAAAGTGGGTTTAACCATTCTAAATGCATCTGAAATATGCGTTCATTATTTACAGTCACTTGTATCACTATGAAAAAAGAACAATTTTGAAAACAGGTACTAATTATGCATCTGAACACTACATATACTGTCTTATAATCTGTAGACCCATAGCACCCAGTCTTCTACCCACTCTGAAGTGGCATCAGTTTGCTTCTGTTTTCAGAGTAAAACCCATGCAGCAGTGATGAATCCATAAAGTCCAGTTTTGTCCTTATCAGTACTTACTTCGGTGTATTTCAGGTAAAGTTAATGGAGTTACTATGGATTTACCTCCTTTAAAATCAGAGGAAAAATTGGCTTTGTATTTAATGCATGGAAATGGAGAGAGGTACTTGATATTTTACAGCATCAGGCAAAATAAGAAATGCAGGGAAAGAATATTCAAGGGATGAAATAAAAAGGAGCTATTAACGATCAAACTTATCTTCTTATACCTTCGTGAAAAGTGGCAAATCCCTGTTTATTTTTTGTGTTTGTATTTTCTCAGTAAAGGAAACAATACTTTCAATACATGGGTATTTCCAGTATGTGTAAGGAGATGGAGACTTTCATTTAGACTTTCCATTCTAAACAAATTCCAAGCTTTTCCAGGCATCCATACATGTCTAATTCATGTCCTGTAAAGACTCAGTCATCCTATGCTAATGCTAAAAAAAGTCACGAAAACACTTATTTTTTCTAAAACTTGTGGTGGAAAAGACATATATTTCATTTTTTTTACTTCAATCTTCACTGACAAGGGCTGCAGCCACATGGACCAAGATGCAGAAGGCAAAGTGAGGGACTGGGAGACTGAAAAACAGCCCTAGGTAGGAGAAGATCAGGTCTGAGACCATTTAAGGAACCTGAAGGTGCACAAGTCCATGGGACCTGATGAGATGCATCCATGGGTCTTGAAGGAACTGGCAGATGAAGTGGATAAGCCACTGTCCATCATAGTTGAGAAATCATGGCAGTTTGGTGAAGTTCCCACTGACTAAAAAAAGGGAAACATAACCCCCATTTTTATAAAGGAATGAAAGGAAGACCTGGAGAAACACAGGTTGGTCAGTCTCACCTCTATGACCGGGAAGATCATGGATTGGATATTCCTGGAAACTATGGGAAACAAGGATGTCATTGGTGACAGCTCACATGGCTTCATTAAGGTCAGATTGTACGAGCAAATTTGGTGGCCTTCTACAACAGGTTTACAGCATTGGTGGATAAGTGAAGAGCAACTGATGTAATTTACCTGAACTTGTGCAAAGCTTTTGACCCTGTCCTACATGACATCCTTGTCTCTAAATTCGAGAGGCATGGATTCAATGGATGAACTACTCAGTGGTTAAGGAATTGGCTGGAAGATGACACAAAGAGCTGCAGTCAACAGCTTGATGCCCAAGTGAAGAGCAGTGATGAGTGACATTCCTAAAGGGTCGGTATTGGGATGAGTTCTGTTTAACATTTTTGTCACTGACATGTACGGTGGGATTGAGTGAACCCTCAGCAAGTTCACCGACGACACCAAGCTGTGTGGTGCAGTCAACACACTGGAGGGAAGGGATGCTATCCAGAGGGACCTTGAGAGGCTTGAGAGGTGGGCCCAAGTGAACCTCATGAAGTTCAACAAGACAAAGTGTAAGGTCCTGCACATGGACTGTGTCAATACCCCGCACAAATACAGGATGGACAATGAGTGGATTGAGAGCAGCCCCATGGAGAAGGACTTGGGGGTATTGGTGGATGGAAAACTGATTACGAGCCTGCAATGTGCACTTGCAGCCCAGAATGCCAACTATAGCTTTGGCTGCATCAAGAGAAGTATGACTAACAGGTTGAGGGATGTGGTTCTCCCCCTCTACTCCACTGTCCAGAGACCCTACCTGGAGTACTGTGTCCATTTCTGGGGTCACAGCATAAGAAGGACATGGACCTGCTTGAATGAGTCCAGGAGAGGGCCATGGAGATGATCAGGGGTCTAGAGCACCTCCCTAATGAGGACAGGTTGATAGAGTTGGGGTTGTTCAGCCCAGAGAAGAGAAGGCTCCGGGGAGACCTTATAGCAGCTTTCCAGTACTTAAAGGAGGCCCACAGGAAAGGTGGGGAGGTACTCTTCATCAGGCAATGTAATGATAGAATGAGGGGTCACAGTTTGAAACTGAGAGGGTGGATTTAGATGAGATACAAACAGAAATTCTTTACTGTGAGGGTGGTGAGACACTGACACAGGTTGCCCAGAGAAGCTGTGGCTGCCCGCTCACTGGAAGCATTCCTGGTCAGGTTCACGGGGCTTTGAGCAACCTGGTCTATCGGAAGGTGTCCCTGTCCATGTTAGGGGCGTTGGAACTATATAATCTTTAAGGCGCCTTCCTACCTGAACCATTCTATGATTCCCCTCTGGGTTATTGACACACTACTGATATCAATTTCTAAAGTGCTTGTATTTAATAGGGTTCTAAAAAGGACATGAAATATAAATTAAGCATTTTATTCTAAAATTTACAAATCAATAAATAGTCCTAAAGATCTCTGATAAGTATTTCAGAGATTATCAACTGATTTAAATTACTTGATAAATCAAAGTATATTAAGTCAACATAGTGTCTTTGCCAGATTTTAAGTAATCAAATGAGTCTGAGTGTTTGGTTATGTTTAACATTTTCATTGTGTGCTACTTATCATGTAACAAAACGTTTAATATTCTTACAAGCTATTTTGCCTCTGTTCACAGCCTTCTGCAAATGGTTCCAGACAAATAATACAGTTCTACTTGTATTATAGTCTGCTGTGCATCTGTTGCTGAAAGCATTTATGGGTCACTACTTAACATCAAAGGCAATGGCACCTGTCTCAGAGTAATACTTCCTAACATTACTCAGCAGAGCACACAGAATTTCAAATTATTGGACAAATATGCACAGTTGACTCCTAATCAAGACTTTTACAAATAGTGGTAAAAGAATCTGTGATGCTGAAAAAATTCATAGTTGTAGTTGCATTTTATATGTACTTATTTGGTTCTATTATCATAAGAAAGCTGGTAAAGAATAGTAATTTTACTACTGAAAGATCTTATGATATTTCTTTTCAAGTTCCTTCTGGGCAGGCTAAAGAAAATTTCCATTCCCATCAGGAGGCAACATCCTGCCTCTATTGTGCTGCACAGTAGAGAATACTTTTTGCAGTATCCTTGAAAACAGATATGAGAGACAAAGTCTGAAGTTTACTAGCTTTATTTGTTGGTTTGGCTCCAGTGCAATAAATACAAGTGAGAAAGATTTCTGTTTTCTGCCCACTGTATTTTGTTCAGGTAAGATATAGAGAATCTATGTGGTTTGTCCAATTGGATAATTAACTGGAAACTATAAAATTGAAAATTGATTAAGATTTTCTTGAAAAAAAAAATCCATTTTCCTGGATATTCTGTTTCCATTAGATCTGAAAAAAAAAGTAGTAAGTGAAGACTGTATAATTAAAAACAGAAACTTGAAATGTATTTGCATATCAAATGAATGAAAATATTCTCAGTTCTAAAAAACAGAGTTATAAAAAGTATAAACATTTCCTGAGTGTACATTAGAAACTGAACTGTTGGGAAGCTTTATGTTTCCTTCCACAGTGGAATGATAAATCTCTATTGATGTAGGAAAAAAATTGAAATTAAAGTCATTAATGGAAGTACAGAATTATTGTTATTTAATAAGAAAGGAATTTCATAATATTGATTGAAAAGAGAGTTTTGTATATGTACTGAACACTATATGTCCGTATCAAATTAGCTGAGGAGTTTGATATTAAGCTAGCTGTAAAGTACGTGAGGATTTCCCCCCCACATTCACAACAGGCAAACCAGAAACTATTTTGCCATCATCGTAAGTATCATAGCTATTTTTAACTGCAAAGAATGTATGTTCTAGGTTCTTGATAATCTGGGAATGTTGTGGGAAGGTTCTATTAAAAAAAAAAAAAAAAAAAAAGTTGATTATTGTATTCAATACAGACCAAAATTTGAAGAAAATATTCTTAATATTAAGAAGAAAACACTGTTTTTTAGGACAAACTGGAGACAATAGAACTGTATTTGGGACTATGATTGTGTGCACACTCTGGGAACACATGGGAACAAGGCAGGATTGGGCATACCCACACACTATACAAAGGCTGGTTTCATTCCAACGTGTGGTCTGAATTGCAGGTTAGTTACTGTTTTTAAATGAGTGATCTTTTGTATTTCTGCACATACAGTTTAAGTCTTGGTGGGAGTAGCACAGTTAAAAATGTACATTCTTCCTATAGTCTGCAAGGTATAGAGGCCAAAAGTGTTCATGCTGGATGGATGCTTAAAAAGTTTACTGATCCTAATGGAACAGTTTTTGCAATTGAGATAGGTTCAGCATCATGAGATTCAGAAATGCATCAGTACATGTCACATTCTTCACAACAGGATATTTTATGATTCTGTACTGCAATTTGCTCTTCAAATACATAAGTATAAATTGTAAAATTTTATGAATGAGGAATCAGAAATTAAATTAAAGAATATTGTGACCATAAGATACAACAATATTATATATAGGGGGGAAAAAACTGTTAACAAAAATAACTGAAAGTTATACATTTGTGAATTATTTTATTTGTTCAAAATAAAATAATTATTATAAATAAAAATCAGTATTATTTTATCAGGCAACTCATGCATGCAATAAATCATGAATAAAATTAAAATTTTATTTTCACAGAAGGACATTAGCAGGGGCTTTTTTCTCTCTTGATATAATCAAGATGAACATTAGGGATATTCTGCCTTCTTTCAGTTCATAAGGATTATGTCTTTAGTTATGTGAGATAATGCAGCATGTGCTGAAATTACTGTACAGTGTTTGTCAGCAAGGAATAGGAGTCACAGGGATGGGTAATTCTGCCAGGTATTCTCTGAGGTGATTAATTGTTACTCCTTATTTCAGAAAGTGGCTAATTTATGTTGTCAGAGATTTACTGCCAGCTGTTTGGCATGTGACAAAGTTATTCCAAACTGTATTCTCTGAGTTTCTTGAACTGTGGTAAGGCTGAAGTAATTACACTGTTGTGTAAGTGGAATTTCAATGGAAGCTGTAAAGATAAACCCAGGAAAGTACAGAGGGCTCTTTTTTTTTGTCTGTGCATATGATGCTGCTGCTATACATGAGTGTACCTGCAAAGAAATCCTGATAAATTAAATACAGAGGTTTAACTTATTTTGTTTAAATTCAATAATTACTTTGGAAAATAGAATCATATATACCTTATCAAATGTTTTAAATTACAGAGTATCAGCAACAATTGTCTGTTAATTCAATTTTATCATAAAAATTGGAAGGAAAACATAGGACCAAATGTTGCTACTCATACCTTTTGAAATGGAGATTGGAACAGAACTTTAGTGACAGATATGAAGAGAGATATTTTCTAGTCCTGCTCTTATATTCAGCTTTTCCCATTATGCTAATAAACAGTTATTGTAAGAGCTTCTGCACACTAAATAATAAACATCAGCTTCTGTGCTTGAATTACAGTAATAAAGTCTTTCAGCCAATACACAGTAGATCAACTTGATCATATATCCACTTTTGTGTTGAAACACCTTGGTTTGTTCTTTGAATCAGTACTTGAGAAACATAGATAGTATGACACCATTTTCTGTCTTTCTCAGTTCATTCAAGTCACATTTCCAAACATTGTGGTTGTTTTTGTTTTTTTTTTTTTTTTTTTGTGTTTTTTTTTTTTGTTGTTGTTGTTTTTTTTTTTTTTTTCCTGCAGCCATAAGGGACAGATTTTTTTATTTATTGGATGGAAGGAGGAAAAAACATGCATGGGAGAATGCACTTCATCTAAGGAGAATACACTTCATCTAAACATTTTATTCACACTTTCACAGCAGACAGCACTGTGAAGAGAACAAAAGAGAAATTCAGATCTTGAGCTCTAAGATTTGGGACAGACTCACCAACGCCAGAAACGTGGTTTTCTGTGGAAATTCCTTCTGGGGAAAAAAAAAAAGTTATTTTGGAAATATGATATTTTCACACATCTTGTAAGACAAACAGGAAACTTGCATCCAAAAAATGATCTGAGCTTCAAAATGTGCCCTTTGAAGTTATTGTGATAAATTAGTAATAGAGTCCCTCACGGCGAACCTAGTTTTGACCAGTAGAAACATATATAAGAGATTTTTCCTCAAACTTAAATTCTACAATTGAACACCTAAGAATATTGTCAAGAACCGTTTACAAACATATGCAGTTTCTCTATTCCAAGGTGAAACAGATCGTCTTCACACAAACAAGTTTGCAACTATTCCTAACATATGCTACTAAAGTAATGTCTCTGACAACAGACTTTAAGTTTTAATTCCTCAAGGGACTTCTTTATTAAAGTCTGTAATAAATCAACCAACCTTATATAAGGATCAGATTAGGGATTTGCATACTGGTAAAAGGTTAAACAAATATCTATGTTGCTAGTATTTTTAATTTACATCTTTAATGAGCTGTAGCATCACCAGAATAGCTGTTTTGGCTTCCCTCTATTTGACTACATAGGACTTGAGTTTACTTTTGATGTACTTGCAGTCATCTCGTAAGTGAAGAAAATACTGAATTGTATGAATTTAGGGGACAAAACTCATACAGATTTACAGCTTGCCACAAATAAATTTACACACAGATAGGACATTTCCATGGACCAATCTAATGCAAGCAGATTATAACTAATGAGAATATTAGAATTTCTGTTGATTACAGTTTTGTTAATTTAAATTACTTCAGGTTGAAGTTTAGGTTGAATTCCAGTCTAACAGGATGTTTATCTTTGCAATTGGGAGGTGCTGAAAGTATTTTGTATTATTTTTATAACTCAAACACTAGTTTGTAACTCATTATTAATAATGATTATGTACAAAAGGGCTATTTTTATTTACTTTCACAGTATGAATGTAAGTATAATCTTTGAATACAAGCCTGGTGTTTTCCAATGAAAAACCTGTTGAAGATCAATGCAAATAATGGGAAAATGTCTTTTAACATGATTCTTCTAAAATCACTATAGATTAGAAAGGATAATGCATTTATGAAGATGTGACTATTAGTAGATTTAGACTTTTGATGAAGAATAGGAAACCAGAGTAACATACTAATGTGAATAATTGATTCAGCTTTAACAGGACATTTTACTTCCTTAATTTGAATTTAGAACCTGTTTTTCCAACAAACTAATTTTTTATTTACTGAATTTACTTTATGGTCTTTTATGTTCCTTTCAGGAAACTAACTTTTTTTTTTTCCAAAAAAATAAGAAAAAAAAAGTAGTAATGTTAGATAGAAATTAGTATCATGGAAGACTTGAGGAAAGCAGAGAGAAAATGGAAGAAGAGTACCAAAACATGTTGTAAAGATGTATGGTAGTGTCCAGGTGCTGATAAATTGGTGTCTACATGATTTCCAGCACCCTCTCACTCTTCAGAGTTCTGTAAAGGGAACGGGACCTGTTTGACGTTCAGTTGTTAAAATGACTGTAACCCATAAATGTTATAAAGCCATGCCACAACCAGATTTTTATGACTTCTGTAGGAATTTTGAAATCATTTTGGTTTCCCTACTTTATCTTCAAGTACTCTGTCTACTATTTGAGGAATAAGATTATTTTTTCCTTGGATAAAATGAATTATGAAATATTTGCAGTTTTTTAGTTTTGGGACTGATTATTGCAATTATTTTACATTTCCTGGTATTTTTGTCCTTGGTATTGAAACTGTCACTATGGAACAGTATAATTGTGTGAGATTTTCTCACTGTTCACATTTTTACTGAGCTATAGTGTCTTCATTATGCACCTAAGTATGTCAGTGTCTTAATATTTTAGCAATTTAATGTCTTACCCTATCCTTTCATGTACCTCTAAACTATAGATTCCACAGTAAAGGCTGAACTAACTTCATCCTTAGGAAGACAGTTAAATCTACAGTCACTGGAGAAAGTGGTGTAGTCCATGAACTGATTCACCCCTGTAAATTGTGACAAATTATTCTCTGGAGGGGTCTGTTTTATTATCTACAGGGAGATCTAAATGAATAACATACATTAGGCCACTACTTTTCTTTTGCTCAGGTATATTTCAAGATGATCGTAGGTGCCTTCCCTTTAAATCAGCTTATGAATATAGTTTTTCTATAAGTCACTGGATGATGAGCAGAAAAAACATCCAGCAAAAGAAATTGTGGGAATCTTTTGTTCTGGTTATGTGGTGTCACTCCGCTGCACAAAGTTAAACAAACACTGAAGCACAAGTAATAGTCTAACAACTGTTTTCACTCTGACTGTTCTGAAACTTCAAAAATTAAAAAATAGAAAGCCTAAATCGAAGGCTGTACTCCTCATTACCTGTGAGAAATGCTCATGTTGTAACATAAAACAGAATATTGTTAATACTGTATCAGCTGTTTTCTATGTGTGAGGAACATAGCAGTGTTGATGCATATTTGCTGGTTTTTTAACACATTTTTCTCTCTTGATGCTATTTAAGTGGTATTAGACCTGGTGATTATGTTTGCTACTTTGTTGCCTTCTGGGAGGGGGTAGGTGTTTTGACCTTAGAAGAAGTTGAAATTACCAGGCTTTACCTTTGACATCCTCTGGGGACTCAAATGTTGCAGCAGTACGAAATGAAGCTGCCAGGAAACCAGATTTATGAAAGTCGTTGCAATGTATACATCAGATAAGCTAATATTTTAGTGTGTTATGTTTATAAAACTGATTTTGGTGTCCTTAAAACAAAGGCAATAACTAAGAAGGAGCAATATTTGTTTTTTGTTTATTCAGATACATCCTTAGTAAAAAAATCTGGGTATTTAAAATAGGTGTAGGTTTGATAGAACTGAATTTTCTTTTTTTCCCTGATAATAGCAGCATACAATACTCTGCAAGGGAAAACTAAATAAAAAACAATTTACTTTGGCAGAGACCTAGTAGCTCACACTGAGAGAAAAATAAAAGGTCCTTGTAACATATGGTGGCAGCTGACAAAGGGGAGGTGGGAATGACCCTTCATGATATGCCTGCTGGCTTCCTCCATGCTGATCAAAGAGTGCTGCTTCTGCTTGGGAACCTCTGGCTGTCCTGAGGTCTAGTGGAATCCCTTCAGAAAAGAAGGTCCTTAGCAGATGAAGGTTTAGAGGCAAAGCCATTAGCTCAAATTCTGCCAACTCCTTGGAGAAACCTAACTTCATCTCAAAAAACAAGAGTACAGGTGCTCTGAAAAGGTATGCACTATAACAAAGATACCAATAAACTTGGAGTGAGTTCCTTCTGCTGGATGTAAGATGCCCTTCAATATAGGGTATGTAGTAAAAATTCCTGTTAATACAGAAATGATATAGTAGGATGATATAGTATGCCCTTAATACTAACTGTTATTATTGTTATTCTTAGTTCCTGGTTATTCTTAGTTATTACTTGTATTCCTAGCTTTTATTTTTGCTTGGCAATGACACTTGCACGTTATTACAAGTACAGATATGTACACATACTTAGAGTAATAAAACTATACCAAGGTATGACATGTTTAAGCATCAACTATTAAAAGTAAATAGGAGTAATAAAAACATGACCACCAGATCATGATAAACTGGATTTTATTGTTGACAGTGGTATTCATACATAGCAAAATCTGAAATTTCCCACCCCTTCTAAAATAACACACAGACACACAAGGAAAAGGAGCAGCAGAAGACATTTTCTCCACACAGTACCATGGTTTGCAAAAGCAATATTGGCAGAAATGGGCTCACTGAAAGAGTTTGAGCTAGCAGAGCTAGTAGGGGGCTTCACAGATGAGTTCTCAGAGGCTGATTCGTAGTGAGGGGAGTGGGAAACAAGGGAGGACTCACCATTTGCATAGAGAAAAAGGATTTTAGATTCCCATGGAAAAGAAAAAGGGACAAATTAGGCGGATTTTAGTGGACACTGTTTTCCATACCATATGGTCCAGTGGAGCACAAATGTAATTGCCAGCTGACTTCAGATATGCGACTAGGAACACTAAATTGTAGTGGAGTTTGAGAACTGATAGGTGTCAGCATAAGTTTCAGTCAGTGAGCCCTAGATCTCACTAAAGCCATTCCCAGGCCACTCCCAACAAGGGATTTTAAAACTGCTTGTAGCATTCAAATCAATCCATGAGTCTGTAGGTAGCAATACAGAGAATGCACAACTAGCACAATACCCGTTCCAACCAGTGACAACTCTGCTAGTTCATTCTGAGCAAGCCACAAGCATTTCAAAAGTCCTGTGAGGAAAGAATCACAGTAAATGAGTCTGTTCCCAAGACATTGAATCATGATTACAAGGATCAGGAAAAAACAGTGTTACCTGAGCAAGGAATAATTCATTGTAAAATTAGGTGCATGGAAAAAATAGTTTTGCATGCAGATCACCCTAGCTTATTATAGCATTCATCTTTCAGTAACCTTTCATTGTTTTTTCATGAAATCTAAAGCTAAGGGAAGAAGTGTAATATAAATCTAACAGACCTATTTTCTTCACTGTTGTATTTTTTGTTGTTATCAATTATGAAGAGAGAAAATGCAACATTGCAGGGCAAATGTAAAGTAATTCTACAAGGTATGATGCATCAGTACAATCTATTCTTTCTGTGCAAAGCAATGAGTCCTAGTGCAGGTGAACACGTAACTAACTAGTTGTTGTTAGGCTTATAATGATGTGCTCTGGACAAACATGGAAAGACAGACATTAAAGTCAGATTTAGTAACAATATTAAAGCAACAAGGTGTCATATGTAATGGTGCTTTCCCATTAAGAAATCTGTGTAGGTGAATCCTAAAATGGGCTTTCTTTCTGAAAGATGATATTCAATTGAGACCGCAAACCTACAGGTAATGAAAGGATAAGATTTCTCACACAAAGGATTCTGTGTATGTTACTAGTTGGAAATAGCTGAACTTCCCTGTATAACTGCATTTCCAGGAGTCTTTTGCCAGACATCTAGTTTGTTTCTGCTCTGTGAGTGGCCATTTCATTAAATGTTTCAAGTGTATTTGGAATTTCTTATCTTCTCATTATCAGGTATCCAAACAGCCAATCCAAAAGCAGAAACATTTCAAAGATCTCACTTCTGCTTTTTTTTATTTTTTATTTTTTCCTTGGCAAATTCCAAACAAAATGGAGAATTTTTATCTTTAAGATCTTTTTTATTGGAATTATATTTAACTCAGCATTTTTGCTTTTGATGGCCAGCTCCTACCTGGGTATACAATGATTAACACATTGATAATCAGAACTTTAAACTTAGAAGTACCTACCAATAAAGAAAATACAACAATAAATATAATGTATTTCCTCAGACCAGTTTCATGTTAAAACAAATGTTCACAACTAAAATAGCATTTTATGAGACCTTGCTAGTTATACTCAGCAGAATTGTGGTTAATGAGATCTTCTAAATCAAGTCTTACTGCCCATTTTTCCCACTGTTGGCTTGTAATGCTTCTGAAACTGAAGAGCTTAAACTGGCAGATATCAAGCTACAGAAAAACAATATTTTTGCTTTATGTACTGCATTAGATTATTTGCTGACACTAGGGTTAAGGTCTATGCAAATAATCCAACCAGACTAAAGGTAAGAAGAAGCATTTAGATGCAAGGGGGATAGTGTCAATTAGTCTCTTTGGCCTGACACTTCCTGAAAACGTCATTTGAATAAATATCAGAAAATAACAGTGAATGGATTATCACTAAAGTGCTTAAGGAAAAAAAGTAGCTTTTAGGAAAATGTGCTGGAACTAAATTCCACCTGTTATCTGGCATAGAAACCATATGGGGTTAGGAGAAGAATGGATTAAGACACCAGAAAAAAAGAAAAGCATGTTTGTTTTTCTCTCTTAAGGATGTGTGTATATATATACACACACATTTTAATTTCTCTTACCAATTTTTCACTTAAGCTTTTGGTTCTGCATGTATTAAAGGAGACATAAGGCTGATTGGATACCTGTATACACATAAGTCTTCCTGCATTTTTCTGAAAGCCTTTCTGCTTAAAAGTTTACAGTGTTTAAGATTAGATTCATTTTCAGGTTATATATGTCTTACTGTCCCTCATGTTCTTAGTAAACTTTGTTATATTATGTTATTCTTTATTACTTGTAAGATAAAAATTTTGGACAATCCCATCATGTTTGTAATGGTTGTTTTTTTCTAATGTTTCAGTGTGTTTCTTTTTTAGTTCCCCACAGCCTATTCAACTTATTTTTCATACTGATTTTGACCATCAAGACTTTTTCCAGTCCAGGGTGCTAAGACTACATACGTTATCCTTAAGCACCCTGGACTACATACATTATCCTTAAAAGTCATCTTTTGTATGGTCATGTGTTCAGTAAATAGCTTTAGATAAATTCCCATGTGATTACAGAAACAAGACACCTACCCTAAATCAAAAGTAAAAATGAGCAAGGACTTTTTAGAAAGTGGACTAGAAATGTCTCCTGGTTTTCACAATTTTGAATATATTGTCACCGTGTCCAGTTCCATCATTACCCTCTGTTTCAAAAGCAAATTGTACCTTATGCTGTTACATGAATATAGTTATTATAACAGGTCATCATGTAGTTTTTATACCAGAGCAGAAAATTAAAGGTAAAAATTAGAAGGAAGTTAGAGAAGCAAATAAGTTATATTTAAAGCTTTTGTAAAATTTATTTATTTCTGTAATCTTTTCCATAAATCGCTATTCTATAAACTACATAATTTTGAAGAACATACTATTTATTTCCCTAAAATCTAAAAAGGAAAAAAAAATATTTATTTACTAAGGTGCTGCCAATGTGCCCTGTAACAGTTCAGTAAAAACTGAGAGATGTGCTTTAGTGGTTTACAATGGTTAATTACAGTCATATTTTTCTACCGGTACATTTTATATTGCTCTTTTATTAGGATAAACTGTTTTTGAATAGCAACTATTTGTACTAAATAAAACAAAAGTTTCTGCTTGTCCAGAAATTTCCATAAAAAATATCTACACTCAGTTATGTGAAACATTTATATTTATTTAAAATCCATTTAGTGTAGCCATGGTTGTTGTGGTTTAGGCCTGGTTGGCAGCCAACCACAATGCAGCAGCTCTCTCTCCCTTCCCCTCCGGAAATGAGAAGGGACAGAGAGCTAGACTTGGGGTTCAAGATAGGACTGGGATGGGGAAAAATTCCCTTTTATGATCACGAGCAAAAGGCAGACTCGTTAGGGGAAGAAAAAAAGAACATATATTTATTACAGACACTAACAACACATAACAGAGTAGGACAGTGAGAAGCATTGCCACATCTTGAGAACACCTTCCCCCCACCCCTCCCTTCTTCCCAGGCTCAGTTCTGCTCCCTCTCTACCTCCTCCCCCAGTGGTGCAGGGGCAGGGAATGGGGGGTGCAGTCAGTGCTGCCACTTCCTTCATCTTTGGTGAGGGGAGTGTCCGGAACTTGTTCCTCCTGCTCCACCGTGGTCCCCCTCTCACAGGAGACAGTCCTCCACAAACTTTCTCCGACATGAATTCCTCCCACGGGCTGCAGCATTCCCCACACTGCTCTGTCATGGGTCACTAACTTTCTCCGACTGGATTCCCTCCCATGGCTGTAGCCCTTCCTAAGCTGTTCAAGCGTGGGACTCCCCCGCATGCTGCAATCCTCCCAGTGCTGAATTACAGCAGCGGGGCTACCTTTTCCCATGAGACCCCGGCCTTCTTCGGGCACAGAACCTTGATTATCTGAGCAGGAGCCACAGGCCATAAATCAATGTCTGCTCCACCGTAGATCTTCATGGGTGGCAGGGGGGGGCCCGCACTGCCATCTCACCACAGGATACAGGGGGGTCTCTGCTCTGGCACACCTTCCCCCTCCTTTCTTCCTCCGTTCCTCCACTGACCTTGGTGTTCATGCAGCTGCAGCAACTCCTCCTCACAAGTCCCCCTGCCCATCACCACGTCCCTTCTTAAATACGTTATTGCAGAGGTGCAGCCAATTGGCTCAATTTCCCAAACAGAAGTGGAGCTGACTTGGAGCTGGGGGAGCTTCGAGAAGCTTCTCACAGGGGGCTGCCCCGATAGCCCCCTCCCCTGCCACCAAAAAAGTCTGCCACTCACTCAACCCAGGACAATGGTATACCAGTCCAGGGAAATAAAGGGGAAACAAGTGTTCAAGAGAATATAAGTATATTAGAAAATAGAATAGGTGAGAAAAAACACTTCTAAGAGAATCTTAGACTCAAAGAAGGATGTAGATTAGGATTATGGCCAGAAGTATAGTCCCTTTTTCCTTCTCTGAGATGGAAAAACTGAACCAAAACTGAAAAACTGGATAATTGTGTCTAAATCTAGCCAAGTAATAAACTGTAAACAGATAAGAGAAATCTACAGTTTACAAGAGAAAGATCAGTCTTTTCAGAATATTATTGTAGGTACATTTTTTTCTGTATGTAGTTCCATTAAAAAATGAAGGAAAGAACTTTAAAAAAATTAGATTTGGAGTATTTACATACAGTAGATGATGAAGATTTCATTACTATTTTGGCATCATCCACAGGGTACACTAATCCTTCCTACTAAAATCAGCTGTTCAATACAGAAACATCCTATGCAGTCATTTTCAAATGAATGTCTGGGCATCACCCATTATTGCCTGCTGTGGTGACTTGACAGACAGTTCTGGCAAAGGACTGGGTTTCCATAAACAAGTAATGGAAAAGCCTCACTTCATGGATGACCAATTTCTGACTTCTGTGTGAAAAAGCATAGTCTGAGACTTCCATAGTTCCAGGGTCTTAGGCATCTTGGGCCGGGATACCAAAGTGAATTATTCTCAAAAGCCACACCCTCGAATGAATATCTGTTTCAATATTTTAAAATCCATTATTGTTCAAGCATCATGTGTTTAATATAAGAGTGGAACTATACTCTTCCATACACAGCCAAGTATGTGTATGCAAATGTGCTCCATACAGCAAGAACTGTTCCAAGTCTACTTCTAACTGTGTGCTAAATTCAATGATTTGCAAAACCTGAATTGTACAGCACTGTAATGAAAAATAACAATGTTCTCAAACAAGCCATAGCTACACTACCTGAGAGATCTGTTTAGGAATAGCTAGTGCAAAAAATACAGCATAATAATAGCACTTACGGTATGTTATCCTTTTCCTTTTCAAAGCACTTTACAAACATTAACTAATTAATATGTATAGCTCATCATTAGACAACATTTCAAGAACTCCGTATATAATTCTCTAATGTCTGTTACTAAGAAGTACCTTTGAGATAACCAAAAGGTTAGTGCTTAGTGTTGAAGAGGTCATTAGCTCAGCCTTTTTTGACCAGTTAATCTTGTATATATTTAAGATATCCCATGTACTAATCATTATATATGGATTTATGTCTTTGAAAAATAGGTTTTATATACTCTTTATTTTCTAGAGAAATTTCTAAGGAAAAGTATATTTTTATGTAATTTTTCCTATAATTTTCTAGAGATTTATTTGCATTCTACATTATTCAGCCTGTAAGAAGACAAGCACAAAAAAAAGCAGAAATATAGGAGTGCTGCACAGTCTGCTTTGTCTGATTCTTTTCAGAATTACGTAGTGTGAGTCAAAAATGAGAAAATATTTGATTGCAATGTTGTTGCTTTCTGACAGCTTTCTGAAATGTTTCTTAGAAACTTGCTTCTTTCAATCAATTATAAAATCACAAGTTGTTTGGCTATGGTTTCCCATATCTGGGAGACATTGAGTTTCAGCCCTTTGATGCGTTGCAACAAGAATTTGTATTTGACTGAGGAAGTCCTTAAGATTTCTACATTTAACATTTTATTAGAAAAAAAAAAAAAAAATTCTAGGCCTCTCTCTGGGGATCAGGTTAATATAGCTTATTTGCCCTTTAACATACCATACAGCAATAATGTGCTGAATCTGACAGCTGGAACATGACAGCATCTTTTTTATCGGTATTTTACCAGTATTTGATTAGGTTTATGAGAGAGGCTGGCATATTTTGTCAGGAAGTTTTATATTTAAGCTTCTTGACATATAAATAAAGACAAAGATCTGTAAATGTATAAGTATAAATGATTATTCCAATTTAAAGAATTTCCATTTCGAGTTTTCACTGGACAAAACCAAAACCAAAACCAGATCCCTTGAGTTATGTCTAATTAATTTTTGTTAATCGTGCCAAAGGACTTTAAATCATTGGTACATTTAGTTGGAGAGGCTGGATCTGTATTTCATCTCAGACTGAGCTAATCTTTTCCATTTTCTCCTTCCAGTGACTCAGTTTTCCTGCCTCAGGAATGAGTTGGTTGTTGCAGAACTGAACCAAAGTGAGAACTGCAGTTGAGGCAGTATGAATTGAGGTGCAGAGGGAGCCAAGCAGAGGTGATTTTGTAATCCCATGTTATCTTCAGCTGTACTGGATCCTCCTGGAGGAGATTTTTTTGGCTGTGTGTACATTAGCCTTTCCTTGGAAAAAGATTGCTTACAATCTTTCATTTCAATAGAATGTTTTTGTCCAAAAAAGTAAAAATCAGCACACGTGAAAACAAGTGAGTAACCTGATAAGCATCTAGAAACACATTATTTTATGTTTTGGCAAAAAAACCCCATAGATTTTGTACAGGCAATACTAAAGATAAAATATCAAAACCTATACATGAATTTCTGAAGTCAAGCCTGTGAGCAAGGATATAATAATCTCAGAGATGCAGACCTCATCTTCAGATTACTTTTCCATGGCACAAGCATAGCTAAAGGCTACTGTTATTTTCTCAAGATCTTTTTCACTAACAACAGTTTTGGATTTCTATATTCATCCATATTGTCTAAACATCCTATTTGATCTTCAGAGTTGTGAATGAAAGTTAAAGAAATAATGTTTCTTTCTCCTCACGAGACTTTGAAAAAAATGTTTCATTATTCTTACATTTCATTTATAATATTTATTTTGTTTCATTTTAAATTGCTTTATTTTAATTTGTTTTAATTTTTCATTTCAATTTACATGAACTCTTAATAACGGATGAAAGAAAAGACTGTACTTCATAATGATAGAGGGGTAACTGTATTTACCTTTGCAACAACTTTTTAAAAAAGACATTTTAGGAATGTGAGACCAGATCTCTTTGCCAAGCACTTCACTCATTTTTCTTAAGTACATAAATTCTGAATAGATTATTAGTTTTACAGGTGAAAGCAAAAGCCTGAGAATATTTGAAAAGAGCATTTAACATGAAGTCTTCAGTATTTACAGTTTATTATAGCATTTACAGATTGCAGAATAAAAATTAAAAGTTATGGTAAATAGCTCTACTTTTCTATAATTTATTCAGTATTTTCTGTAACATTTAGAGTAATTTCAGTGGTTTTAGCTATCCTAATTCAGATAAAAGAAAAAAAAGTGACATTAATTGTAAGATTTTTTTTTCTCTCTCTAGGAAATAAAATCCACTGAGTTCTTTAACAAAGTTATTTTGAAGTTGTTATGAAAAAATAAGGAGCAAGGGTCTTCTCCTTTTCCCTTTTCCCTTTTCCCTTTTCCCTTTTCCCTTTTCCCTTTTCCCTTTTCCCTTTTCCTTTTATGTCTTTCCATTTCCCTCTTCTTTTTTTTTTTTTTTTTTTTTTTTTTTTTTTGTTAATTTTTCCTTTTCCTTTTGCCATTCCTTTTCATTTTCCGTAAGGGAGAAAGAAGTAGTAGAAAGACTAAAACTGTCCCATATTTTACTTGCTAAAACCAATTACATCAGATTAAAATAAAATTAAATCACAGATACTGACTATGCTTTCCTCCCTGAAAGAACTCTTGCTTGGTACTGACCATGTTATTCTTTCAACCATCTTTGATTGTACAGGAGCTATATGTTTGTACTATTACATTATGATTAATATCCCCTTCCCCCAAATTCTTAGTTTGGAGAGTCCCTGCTTGGTAGCTAACTTAGTCTCAGTTCTGTCAGTACCAAAGACAAATATTATACTTTGGAAGTAGGCATCATTTCCGAATGATAGTCCATGACATTGAAGGATTAACAGATTATTTAAACTATAGAAAATCTAATATATAGAATAGATATATAAATTAATCTATATAAACGACAAAAAATAATGTCTTCTTAATTCATGGCATTTATTGCAGTAACATTCATCACAATGTTACATTAGCTATTAATGTACGTCAAATGTATTAATATGAGATTTGCACGTTAATTTATCATTGATTAACTGGACCATCATTTTAAAGTGCTGCAGGAATTATACAAAGTAGCCATCTCTTGCTTTTAGCTACGTTTAATTTATGCTCATTAGAGTTTCCAAGGATACATTTTTTGCTGCATATGCAAGTGTTATGATCATCTGTTATTTAATAAATCCAAATAAATATTTTGACAGTGAAAGATTCAAATGAAAAAGTAGGACTCATGCACAAATAGCATAAAATGTTTTAAAGGAAAAGAAAATATTATTTTCCTGTTATTTTTTAACAAATCAAACTAAAACCAAACACCTGTTACTGCAGTTCTTGGAGGTAGTTAAAGCTGCAGTTAAAACCAGAAAACAACCATCTAAACAATTTAAAAAAAAAAAAAAAAAAAAAAAGCAGTGAAAATATTCACGTGCAAAGCCAGATAATCGTCTTTCCTTTACAAAAGATATCCTCATGTCCCAGAAAAGACTTTGGAAAACTTATTCATCAGTAAAAATTTCTAAAGCTACACATACATCAGATGCCAGCCAGACTGACAGTCATTCTGGTATGCACTACAGAGCATAATTTTCTACATACAAAGCAGTGTGGTAATATTTTTTCAAATTATAATCAGACATTTCCCCTCTTCATTAATGCTGTTAGCTCGTCAGCATGTGAAAGCAGTGGTTTTTCTTTGAAAGAAAGATTTGAGGGTGGTCTAGAACACTCAGTAGGCTAGAAGGACATACAAAACAAAACAAAACAATGTTTTGGTGCTTTTAAACTTGATAAAATTCATTAATTTCCACCTGGAACTGACAATCCAGTGAGCCTATTCACTGAAACCTGGATCAACAAAATAGGACAGATTACATGTTAGGGGATACTCAGCTGTATGATTTAGAGGTGTAATGAAGAAATCCTCCTGGATATGTTACTGTAGCAGGTTAAAAAGACTTTCAGTTTTCTTCAGAGGATAAATATTTCCCAAGCTTATTAAAAACAAAGATTAATGAACTGGAGTATTTTAGTAGCTTTGATGCAGATATTAATATTTTCAACATAACCAAAAATAGTTTTTTGTAGTGAATATTTTGCTGTGGCTGAAGTAGTCTTTAACATTTACAGACATAGAGCTTTGGGAGAACAGTGAAAATGTAAAGTTTCACACTGGTTTTTCTTTTTTATTTTCCTTTTTTACTCTTTTTCTTTTTTTATAACATCATCCCTAATTGGGACTGTGGTATTCATGGACATTGTGAATTTATTATTATGGGTTAATGGCATGAAACCAGCATCAAGATAATTGGCAGATATTCTCAGGGACAAGCTGTTGTAAATAAATTATGAATCTTGCTGTTTAATTCTATTATTCCTTTGCATCAAATTAAACTAAAACTGCTTAATTTATCCTTCTACATCATCTTCTTCTTACATTGACTGGAGAGTTGTGAAATATGGACTGGTCTATCCCCTAAAGATATTGCTTTAGCATTTTTAATGTAAACTTGTAAAATTGTAATTTGAATTCTACTTATTTTCTCATTGATACATTGGAATTCCATGCACTTAGAAGAGATTATTTTTTTTCTTTGTGATGTGGAGTCTTGGTTGTCCCCAGGGATGTTTTAGCTAACAGAAAATAAATATATGACAAGGAATTTTCTTTAGTTCCTGTAACTGTCACTTAAGACTGCTACTTGCATTCAGCTGTAGAAACATGTATAATGTTACCATCATCAGATATAAATATTTTTTATCTTCTGGAGATAGAACAAATTATTCTGTGGGGTTTTTTTTTGTTTTTTTTTTGTTTTTTTGTTTTTTTTTTTATTATGATATATTCTTTTGACAGATAATACTTAATTCACTAAGTAGCAACTGTAGTGGATGACATAGAGTGAACTTCATAATCTATTAGGAATTGAAACGTATAATTCTCATAAGATAAAAAATTCTTTTAAATGGTTCATTTCACTGTTTAGACAAGGAGATACATTGCATTATGTGTGACATTTTGTTCATGAAAGAAGAAAGATACTCCAAAGTTTCTGGGAAAAAGCTTAACCTGTATCAAAGTGATTAAAAGAAATCATAGGAAAAAGTGACTATGCAATGCGCATTTAAGCTAATCGTCTAGCAAGAATGTTTTATTATTAGCTAATTCTGCTTTTGGGGGCTGGATGGTGACTTAGCTTCAGTGTTAAGTCTGATTACTTTGGAATGCTCCTTCAGATATTTTAAATGGAATTGAAAGAACCCAGATGGCTCTAAAATAGCTTACTGCATTTGGACACAAGCTGGTGTAAAAAAGAAATCTATGACAAATATCAAATGGGAAAAAATAGTCCAATTTTATATGTACCAGAAAATGAAAGAGATCTTTCATGAATTATTTTAAGAAATCTTAAGAATTAGCAATCTCAAAGTACCATATGAAAAGTAAGATTAAATTGAAATAATGCTAATTTAAGTATGTTAGAATTACACTGATTTAAGATGACACAAACAATATAAAACGATTTTTTCAATTAATTTATATCTTGCAGATACATTACTGAATTTTGAAAGAAAATACAAACTATCATATGATTATTATTAGCAAAATAACAAACATAGAACACTATTGAAAATACAGTTACTGAAAATCTGCAGTTATAATTACTCTGTGAATGTTGATACTGACACAAACTCACTGGAGTATCTGAAAGTATAAAATCAAAGAGATTATAATTTTTAAATTTTGTGCAATTGAGTCCTGTAGAAAGAGTAAATATTCTTCTAATAGATTGCCTAGGGGGCAACTCGCTAGGCAATGCATGCACATATGAGTCTTTGAATACAAAGGTGCCTTTACCTCTACACCCAGCGAACCATGTAATAAAAATATTTACATCACCAAGAGCCATAAAACCCTAACTTCCATCTTGAGGAGACTATGGATAGAGGATTGAAATAAAGTTCAAAGACTAGAATGATGTTGTGCAAAAGGTTATGCTGTTTCTGTTTCCCATGGTAACTAAGGTGGTGTCTCAGCAGCTCTTGGTGGTTTGCTTCCTCCCACATCTGGATATTCACATGTCCAGCGTTATATCAGCATAATTCTCATGTCTGTTGCATAGAAGTGTCCCATCATAGGGTTTGTATGTGAACTGAGTCTTATGCCTGTTTCCAGGAAATGTGTGTTGGCTGTTCCTTTTAATGATCTTACATTTATGGGGAAATTTGAAGGCCGTCAGTACAAATGTCAAAAAGTATTTGTACCTGCTAATGTAACATCTCAGTCAGAAATCTGTCAAGTAGTTTCAAAATGGGATGTATGATTTCTTTTACTTCCTGTTAATGTTCAAAATGATCTTACTCTCTTTTAAAGGTTTTAGATTTTCCAGCTTTTGATCTTTTTTCTTATGTTTTTCTTTTACCTTTTCCTCCTTTGTTCTATTCAAAGAAGGGTCCTAATAAACTCCCCTGTCTTTCCCTTTACTCAGCCAATCTACTGATGATATGATCTGTGACAGTAAAACTCTCAAAAGGCTTTTACAATGTCACTTCTATATACTTCTAACTGTGGAATTAGTTTCATGCGTTGGAGGTTTTTCTTAATGTGTACAAAATTATTTGCTATAATTCATCTCCCAAAATCAAGTATTTTGTTTGAAAGTCCAATGTTTTATTCAGAGTTTTACAAAATAAAACTTTGACACCCAAAAGAAAGTATTGTGACTGAATTATTTGATCAAGTTAGCTGGATTGCTTACTTTATCCGATTGGAGGGGAAAAGCCTTAGGTTATAGAGCACTTAAAGTAAGAACTTTTTTCATCTATCTTTTCAATAAACTAGCTGGTGCAGAGCTTATACTACTTTAATACCAAAAAAAAGGAAATGTTCAGATAGTGAAATCGTTCTATTCACTCTGAGGAACTGACTCAGTATTCAAAATAAATATTATGAAAATCAGAGAAATAGATTAACTTTGTTTGCACTATTTACTTATTGCAAACTGGAAATTGTAGTTTTAACTTACATTAACCATGTTTCAAGGCATTTTTTAAAAAATTGCATATTTATAGTTATGAATGGTTATCCTTCATTTTCTGTTATTAAATTAGTTTCTAAAATGACACGTAAATATTCTAAAGCTGTGTAATATTATTGCAATACAAAGGCTTTTGATGTTAGACTGATGTGCTGTGTAGATGTAAAATCACAATCTTTTCTTTTTACAAAAGTTAAGTAGTGTTTTTTATCTCCAAACTGAACACTTAAAATATAAAATAAAATTTCTCAGCCTCTAAAAGCATTGTGAGTACGGTAGATTTTTGCATTAATGTTTTAAATTAATATTTGGTAATATTTCACATGAAATATCCTAACCTTATCTGGCAGTTTTTGATGAAGACTGATTTATTTTTATGTGAAAAAAGCCCTCTTGTATTAGTAAGAAGAGGACAGCAAAAAGTGTGTTTATTCTAAGATGATAATACTCTTGAGAGACAAGAGATATTTAAAGTGTCTGTATCTTGAAATGCTTCAGGAGTCTGACTGATCTGTAATCCACAAGGATTGGATAAAATACATACAAAAGTAATAAAACACTCACAGAGAGGGACTGTCTGGGAACGTTACAAATGCTTCTGGAGACACTTGCTACATATGATATCTTCATAATTTCTTAATTAATTAAAGATTTTCTTATCTGTTAAGTTGGTGTCCAAAACTCTTAGCTCAAAACCAATATGATCAAAAAAGATAATCAAAGTCTAGGTACAAGTTTATGACGTAATTTACACTATATTCCAACTAACTCTGAATGCAAAAAAGAAACCTGAAGTGTTTCCAAAGTTTTCAAGAGGCCCAGCAGTGTGTAAACCAAGGCTTTTTTATGACCGGAGCTAATCTGAAGGATACAATATTCAACATAAAATATCTGTTGAGTTACCAGAGTATAACATGTGTCTCATACAGAACTCATACTTTTTTTTTTTTTTTGTTAATTCTAGATTGAGATGTAAATGAAATACAGAATAGTATTTTATAGGATATCATTATGTAAATTATAGTACTTGCATTTTAATTTGAATATAAACACACATATGATTTCCTCAAAATTCTTATTGAAAACCAAGTGTAGAGGAAGATCTTTATTAGGTGATTTAACAAGTCATTTAACTGTGCAACAGTTAATAATACTTAGTTTCTCCTTCAACTTTAATGGAAAGTTGAGTGTTTGAAAATATCTCTCATGCAGTAAGAAATGATTTGAAATATTTGCTAAAATACAGGCTGTTTACATTTCTGACTTCCTTGGTGCCAAATACTTTCATTCAGCTATCTTAATTTTTTGTCAAACCTCTCCCTCCTTCTCTTATTCAGTGTAGTAGGACAGTACTGTACTAATACTAGTTTTGTTGAACATTTTCAGAGTTGTGACAAAATAAAATTTCTTTATAGGTAGTGATTGTTGAGTTCTTTGTAGAAGATGACTCCTGAAATATGCTGGAAGGTTGTTATTACAAACGTGTAGGCAACTGCATTAGAAGTAACTTGTAGGCAGCTGACTGAAAGAATTATTGTGATATTTTCTAAAGGAAATTCTTGAGATACTTCAATTTGCATTTAAAAATACCCTAAAGAGTATAAAATTGAATTCATAGGTAGCCAAGAACACACTAGTTGGAGCCACTCTCTTCCAGTCCCATGAGATTCTCCTAGTGGTATAAATATGACAATTTAATTTTGATAATCATAGGTCAGTATAATGTCTTTTTGCAAGAAATTCACAATGAGAAACTAAAGATTTTGCAAAATGTTAAATTATAATCTTCCTTTCCATTCAAAAATAGTTTAGTTGGTTCCGATTTTTATTTTTTTGCTCCAGATTGTGTAGACTATTTATATCACCATAAAATATGCCTTGAATATCATGTATATCCAAACATCTATTATACAAAACAATATAGCTATTTTGAAAAACTCTTGACATATACAAGACCTGTATATGTCAGTGCCTCATACTTTAGGTGAATTTTTCAAGTTATCAGACATTTTAATGGTATCTAAGAAAAATTATTGCAAATATATACATACCAGTCCTACCATAAAGAAATATTAGACACTTCTCAGTGAAGCTGAAGAAAATTTAAATAACTCAGACGAGGAATAAACAGATACACCATTACAGGCTGGGAGACAACTATGTGGAAAGCAGCTTTTCAGAGAAGCTCCTGGAAACTGGGATAGACAAATTAAACATGAGCCAGCAGTGTACGCTTGTGGCAAAGGTGGCCAACAATGTCCTGGGGTGCATTAGGCAGAGTGCTGCCAGCAGCACTGGTGAGGCACACCTGCAGTGCTGCTGTCCAAGTGTGGGTTCGCCCATACAAGAGAGACATGGAATGAGTTCAGTGAAGGGCCACAAAGCTAATGAAGTGGTTGGAGCATTTGTCATACAAAGAGAAGCTGAGAGAGCTGGAGCTTTTCAGGCTAGAGAAGGTAAGGACTATGGGGAATCTTATCAATTAATGTAAATGCCTGAAGGGAGAGTATAGAGAAGACAGAGCTGGGCTCTAGGACATTCTAATAATTTTGTATTTTATAGAATTTTGTGAATACCATTTCTCTTGGGCAGTATACATGGATCCTTTCTTCTTGTAAAGTAGATATTTTACTGTAATTGTGATTTTTTTAAAACCTTTGTACTACATCTCAAATATCAGTTCACATACCTGCACAAATTTTTGAAAATTATATCAGGACCATTTTGATTGCAGCAGTTCTGTTTTTTCTAACTAGCTTAATACAAACAATTGGCTTGAATGGATATTCTTTAAAGGAAAACTGAGGCCCTGAAATTAATGGCAGCAGCAACAAAAGCAACAGGTTTCCCACGTAGATGTCTGCAGGTAGAAGAGGCAATCTCTGTCAAGAATCATAGCCAAGTAGTGCTGCTGACAAGGATTGCCCCTAAAAGTAATGTTTTTTGGTTTTGTT
Source organism: Tyto alba (assembly GCF_018691265.1). Taxonomy (NCBI): domain Eukaryota; kingdom Metazoa; phylum Chordata; class Aves; order Strigiformes; family Tytonidae; genus Tyto; species Tyto alba. The sequence goes on from NW_024881327.1 coordinate 32,350,972, forward strand.
TTTGTTTTTGTTTTTTGTTTTGTTTTGGTTTGGTTTTTTGTTTGTTTGTTTGTTTGTTTTGTTTTGTTTTGTTTTGTTTTGTTTTGTTTTAATTTCCAGTTGTTTTTTTGTCAGTTGCTGGCAAAGATCTGTGCCAGGAAGAACACTGAGAGTGAAAGTGAAGTACTCTTACAAAATTAGAGATGGGTAAGTGCCAACATATGTCTGCTTTTTGAAGACTGAAGGAACTTCTGTGCTGGCACATAACAATGTAGCTTCACACCAAAAACATTTATAGAGAGAAAGGGAAAAAGCCAAGATAGCAAAACTATTATAAAGGCAGATAGCCAGTGATTTTAATATGATTTAATTTGCAAATTGAGAAAAATGCTGGTGCAGTTTACCCAGCTTGCACATCCTACTGAGTCTTAACATTACTGTATAAAAAGGAATATCTATTTGAACTGTGATTGTGCTATTAACTTGAAATCAAATTCTGATTTCTCATTTTGATATAAACAAAGTTTAGACATTTAATGGTAAACATTCAGGATGTGTTACTTATTTAACTACATTTAATAGCATTTTTGCCCAGTGTTGTTTCCTGTCTTCTTGGCTTCCAAGATACTGGATGAGATCCAGGCATTTTGAAATCAGTCAGGAAAGGATATATCATATGCTTCCAAGTTCATCAAAGAAGACTCTTCCTCCTGTATTCACATATGCTGGGGACAACTGGCTACAGAGCATATCTGCAGGGAAAAAAAAAGACCCAAGGGTTCTCATTGAGAACAAGTTGAATATGAGGCAGCAGTGCACTGTGGTGGTGAAGAAGATTCACCAGGTTTTAGACTACATTAACAAGAATGTAGGCAAGAGATTAAGGAAAGAGATTTTACTCCTCCATTCAACATCTGTGAAGATGCATCTGAAATATCATGCTCTGTTTTGGTCCCTCTATTATAAGAGCTAGAGCAAGAAACAGGAACAAGGCCAGTGGAGGGTCACTAAGATGGTTAGGGGGATGGACGATACAATGTACAAGAAGAGCCTGGAGGAGATGCTTATTCAGACTACAGAAGGAAGGACTTAAGAGAGAAAGAGGTACCTAACTACAACCTTCCAATACTTACAGAGACAGAAAGGAGATGCAGCCAGACTATTCCCAGAAGTAAATGATACAAGGGCAATGGTGACAATTTGCAGCAAAGAAAATTCCAAGTAGGCATGAGGAAAAAAATCTTCATCTTGAAAATTACTAAGCCATGGAACAGGTATCCTAGAGAGCCTGTGGGATCTTCATCCTTGGTAATTTCCAAAACTCAACTGTAAAAAGCTCTGAGCAATCTGCTTTAACATGGAGGTGAAACTTAGTTTGAGGAGGAGGTTGCATTAGAAGACTTCTAGCATGAAATCTGTATTTTTCTGTCATAGTATATAATTTTTTCTTGTATTATGGATAATTTTACTATGTTTTTCAAATGTGGATATCTATTGCCATTTTTTTTTTAATTCAGATATTAGTTTTCTCATGTTTATTTTGGCGGTATCAGCTCATTTTCTTTTAAAATAGAGTTCTAATTTAACTTTGTTTACTACTTCTAATACACTTTTTATTTACTGAATATGTTCAAAACTTTTGAATCATAGAATCAAAGAACAAAAGGCCTTGTCCACTACCTTTGTCACTGGCTCCCTTGCCGCACTGAGTCCCTAACCTTCCTTCTCCTGACAATGTACTTAGATAAACCTTTCAAGTTGCCTTTCACCTCCTTCGCTAGCATCAGCTACAGCTGAGCTTTGGCATTCCTATACAAGTGTGCAATGTCTTTGTACCCCTTCCATCATCTATATATTTCCTTTTCATGTCTGAGCTCAGTCAAGATCTCCGTGTTCATCCATGCCCACCATCTGCCTTACCTGCTTGACATTTTGTCCACTGGAATGGACCATTCTTGTTCTTGAGGAAGATATATTTGAAGGGCAATAAATAAACTAGCCCCAGGTTAGAAACCAATATTTGCTTTCTGTTCTTACACATTGATTAAGTACATTTCCTAAAATTTATTAGGGATTTTAATTAATATTGAACCCATTTAAATGTTTAATTTTATTATGTTATTTATTAATTGATCTAATTTTTCTTAGACACTTTGGAATCTTCTGCTCAGTATGTTGAATACATATATATTAATATATTTATAAGCCTCATATATTAAATCTTAGTAAAGCAGAAGGCATGATTGCCTCCAGAATCACAAACAAATAGAAAATAATTCATGGGGACACCTCACAAATTTATCTACCCCAGCTTGGTGCTCCTAAACATAGAAACTGAAACTGGTAGATTTTTGTCTTACTTGTTTTTTATAGTATCCACTCATATTTCAATGCTTACCTTGACTTACAGGTCATTCATTTTTTCTTAAATTTTTCTTAAATTATTATTTTTTTGTTCTAATCCACATAAACATAGACAACCTTCCTTATTGTGACAACCTTTAACATATATGAAAGTTGTTATTTTTGATCTCTTCGTTTCCTCCATTCTAAATACAGGAAAGTCAATTAATTCAGTCTTTACTTCTGGGGATTTTTTTTATTTTAGATTGCTTATCACTATTACTTCTCTCTTCTGAACTTTCTCTAATTAGTGCCCACCTTTTTGGAAGCACAGTGCTCAAAGTTAAACGTGGTCTTCCAGCTGACACCTTTGCATTACAGAAAGGAAATATTTTTTTGTGCTTTGCATACAGTATTTCTGCATCATAAAGATAATTACTTTTTTTTTTTTTTTTTTTTTTTTCCCCCTTTTACATTCTATGACAGTTTCAGCTTGGTTCAAAGGGAGAACCCAAGGAATCTTAAAGGGAAATTTTTGGGTTGGATTGAATTTACTCACGATGCTCCTCAAAGTCAGTCTATTTCAGCCACTGGGTTTCTGATTATGAAATGTGGATGATACAGAGTTATATCAATAATGTACCAGCAATCAAGATATTGCACAGTAAGTGTTGGATAAGTTTTAGAAAATAGAAGTCTTGACATCTGTGATCACAAAGCTGAAAACAAGTTTCTAAAAGTGTTACTTGTAGGAGATGTATGTTGTAGTTAACTCTCTCTTTTTGTCATGGTGAAGTGGTCAAATGTTTTTGTAGCAACTGACCTTAGTCAAGAGCCAGTGGTGAACTGCCTGCAATAGATGTTTGAACTAAGTAATATTAGGAAGTTAAGGATTAATATTAAATTTACAGTAACAATAAGTTCAAGAAAGGAGACATTTTCTTTGGAACAAACACTGAGCCTGCAAAAACAAGTAAGAGAACACTTCCTTTTCAATGAAGCAAAGCACCAGTCAAATACAAGAGATTAATTAGATCTCTGAAAGTTATTTGCATCTCCAGGAAGTGATACCACACTTAATATAATGAAAATTGCTTACTGAGATATACTAATTGTGAGGGGAAAAGATTAAATTTGTCAGAGGACTTCATAGTGCAGAGTGACTGTTCCACCAGGCAGATGTATTTGTTTAATGGCTGTAGCTTGAGACATACACTGATATCTATAAATGATTTATAATCAGAATGTCTGGAAAAAAGATAGACCTTTCATCTTAAATAGTGGCTTTTATTTTCTTCACCCCTGTATTTTATGAAGGTTTTAACTGCACTGCTTAGCTTGGATAATGTAAATTCATAATTTTATTTGCATTTTACCTTAACCAAATTTGAAGAGTGATTTTCAAATAAATGGGTAGCCAGCAAGTCTTCATCTATTAATTAAATAAGGAGTCATTCTCCTTGATTACTGGGACTATCTTAACAAGTGCTTAGTTGCCAGGAATATCACTGAAGCCGAGTATGTCACCAGAGAGTCTGTGCAGCCTAGATGGAGAATTGGTATTTCAGTCAAAACAGGAAGTGATTTTTTCAGTGACCATCAGGAATTCTACTTGGATAAAAGTATTAGGGAACATGCTTAAATCCTGATGACTCCCAGGCAGTTTGTCACTGATTATCACAGATAAAAAAAAAGTAGTAGTATGTCATGGTTTTAGCCTGGTTGGCAGCTAAATGCCACGCAGTCACTTACCCACCCTCCCCTCACTCGGGAATGGGGAGGGAATCGGAGGAGCAAAGGGAAACTAACAGGATGAGATAAAAACAGTTTAATAACAGTGACAATAATACGCTGACAGCAGTATCAACGGGTAATGTACCATACAGCTGCTCACCACCCACTGACCAACCTGCTCCCAGCTAGCAATCCTGAACACAAAGGCACCACGGCCATGCTCCTTGGAAGTGGCAGCCCCTCCTGCCTCACTCCTTCCTTTATATAGTGAGCACAATGTCACATGACACAGACTATCAGCCAATCCGGGCCCAGCCCTCCAGCTGTGCTCCCCCCGCCCCTGCACACAGGTGAGGGCATTGGGACCTGGGGAGCCCCTGGGGTCTCAGGGTGCTGCAGCACTCCTCCCGCTGCCAAACCAGCAGGAACTCTAGTCCAGCCCCAACCAGGACATAATTAGGAGTTTGATGTGCTGCCTAGTGGAATATTAATAAAAGATACGATATTATAGAGCCATAAAAAAAGAAACTGGGATCTCATTATTTCATCAGTGATGTTTCCTGCCTGTATGGGAAGGAGTTTTAGAATTGCATACAGCTTCTTGGACATGCTTTATTTGGACCCAAAAGATATAGTTCTGCTATTCTGGTAAATAAGCTTAGGACATAAGTGCAATGAAGGGCCACTGAAATAGTAAAAGTACCAGACAACTTACATTACAATATTACAGAGTGTGAAAAAAAAATTCCAACAATTCTAAACTCTGGGAAAAGTAAAAATAGTTTCCTAATTAAAGGATGCTGGTGGCACTGTTATAAGTAACAGATGAGGATATGCTGATCATTAGTGTATTTATACTAAAAGAAAATTCATAGACATTAGAGCAGGAAGACTCTGGAATAGAGTCGTATAAAGTAGCAATAATGGAGACTAAAAAGCCTTATTACTTCTAAAATTGAGATTAATAAATATATGGATATAGGAGATGATTTGGTGTCCCAGTATCAAGGGCTGTGCTCAGTTCATTCACCTAGTCACTCTTATTTTATACAGAGACTGTTCCATGACAGCCTGCCCCACCTTCTCCTCATGGTATCAGGGAAGACATTAACATTGTCAGGTTTATATTCTGATACAATGTTTCGTTGTATATGTATGAAGAACAATCCAAGGGTGTAATTCTGGCCACTTCCCATTTTCTTACACCAATTTGGCCACCTTTTACTGGTAGCTAATAGAGTTTAGCTGAGGAGACAGGGGTTTTCCTGTGCCAGAGGATGGTTCTGAGCACATTGTGTTTAGTAATATAAGCACAGTACAAGTATAAGCATTAAGTATATTTATATGTATAAGCATAGTATAGGCATATTTCTTAATTTCTCAGATATCATTATCTGATAAAATCTACTCTTCTCATGTTATTTATAAGGGCAGTAATATGATTAACATACCAAGGTGCAGATAATCAGGTACCCATTTAATCTGTGCCCCAAGTCAAAGTACCACGAACCTGTTCTGCTCGGTCCTAAAAAGGACTGTAACAGAGATAGAGTTTCACACACTGAAGACAATCTTTAAAATGTTATCCTCCTGATTTTGATTTAAAGTTTATAAAATCTTGCTGCTTGATACATTTACTGACATTTAACATGATTTATTCTACACACTTTTGTGCCTGTAATCATGATGTAACTGACTTTTTCATGCAGTTTCCAGCCCCCTTGTTGATCTGCAGCAAAGTAACAAAGGTCTTAGGAAACAGCTCTAGTGTAGAATAGATTCTCTTTTCTTCATCTGTACCTGTTGTCAATATCTTTGTGCTGTATTAAATTTACCCAGAATTTATTGTGTAAAATCATCTGTCTCAGTTGTTAAAAATAACTTTAGGAATTTTAATCTTCAGTTTCAAGTTGTGTACATCCCAATTCATATAATTTACACAAATTTATTAATCTTATATAATGTGTTATTCATGCTAGATATGAGGGTATATGTATATGCTTATACAATATTCTCTTATTCATACCGTTATTTATAACAGATTAAACATTCATATGCTTTTGGGTGTACCAGGAGCTATCTCGTCAAGCTAATAATTAGGCATTAGGGATAAACTCCTGTCTCCATGTCCTGAAGCTCCAATTTTTTATTCAAAATTACGTCAGAGATGGTTTACATGAATCTACTCCTTTTGAAATTGAGAGTAGATTGTCTATAATGTACATTTTAGAGAAAAGCTAGAGTACAAAGTGCTTTTTCTCTCTCTCACTCACCACAATTTTTGGCAGTTGAAGGTGCTGTAAGTGGAAGGCTATGGAGAAAGAGACTAGGAATATTTGGGCAGAAATCAGAGACTGGTATAGGTGGGAAGAACACATTTGATTGGCATGCTCCAAAGCACTTATAAGACTGAGAACAATACATTCAGTTCACACAAATTTACAGAATGTGTACTTCTCAGGAAAAAAATGAAAAAATGTGAGTATATGTTACTGCTGTAATTACCAGTAATTACATTTTTTTTAATAATAAGGAAACAATATCCATATAATTCTATTTCAAATATAAAATAATAACTTAAAAAATTTAAAAGCTTACCCTGACATGATATTGATTTTATTTTGCAATGAGGCCTGGAGCAAGACAGGCAATAAATTAAATATCTAACATAAATACAATTATATTTTAACATGCAAAAGCCAAGATAATGAAACACTAGGATTTCATCAGTTAAATTAAAGGATCTATAACGTATTCTTTTTATTTTTATTTTGTCATGATTTTAACTGAAATGGCAAATCTCAATTATTTGATTATTAGATTATTTGACAATTTAATTATTAAATAGTTTCTTAGTTTGTTTAATTCAAAATACAGGTTGCACAGAAATATTAATATAAAGCATGCTCTCATTTTTTGTGCACAATTGCACAAATACATTTAAGTACAAACAACATATAGGCTTACATGCATTTTCATATATGTACATATGTTAATATATGTATAGCTATACTTGTGAATACAAGTGTGAATAGTATCTAACACATTGATATGTGTCTTCTACTATTTACAATAATGATTAAAATAATAGAAATCCTTCTATCTGGCTGAAGATGTTTTTGAGCAAAGAGGAAGGAGACCTCTTATACTAGACTCTGAAAGTTTCCAAGTTTTACATAAAATCAAAGTGTTCTGCATGATCTCCTATGTTTCTTGCTATGGTCCCCAGCTATATACATCAAGTTACCCCAAATTTGTGACACTTCTTTTGATTCTGGGGATTTTCACTAAGTACATATCAAATTCTGCCCATTAATCATTTGCAATGATTAACACAAGTTAAAAACTTAATTATTAGGTGGCATCACTTACAGCTTTGCATCTAACCTGTTGTATAATACTGAGAATCTAACAACTAAACACATTGACCAACACTGTGAAACAACATCTGTGATAGAGTAATATCTATATTAATTTCTATAATACTCAGTGTGATTGTCATGATGACAAGCAGACATAGAACTACTGAAATTTGAACTCTCAAGCAGAAATATAAGTGTTACATGATCTGACCATGAAAAATTAGAAAAAAAATGAGGAAAACCACCGGGCAAAAGTTAATGTTGAGTGTCACTATTTACTCTTGTTATTTTGCATCATTTTTTCTGTAGAGAAACAGAATTAATCTCAGGCATCTACAATTCATGGCAGATGGAACAGTTGATAAATACACTGTTAATTTTCCATCTATTAGTGTAATATACTTACAGAAACAGTCATAAAATAGATCCATTACTAAACAAACTATATAAGGCACTGCCTTCCAGTTATCTTTAGAATATAACCTTATCTATGCTAATATTAGAAGCTCTTATGCCCAAACCCCACATTTAGATTTCCCTAGATTGGATAATTTATAAATAATATATATGCTCCGTAAGTGTCTTCCCAGTTCATAGCTCTTTTTCAGTGGAGATGCAGATCTCTGAAAAACAGAATTGAAATAAACTTGCTGTCTCTCTAATGTACTCCAGTAAATTAATTTTTTGCCATTTGTAGTTAAAATTCATAAGCGTTGGAACAACATGAAATCACAGGATTTCAGCACTTGCCTAAGCTTGCCTTTGACTTAGCTCAGTTTAGCTTGTTTTTTTGACTGGCCAAGTGATCTCTGCCTCACCTGTTTTATTTAACTGAAGTTCTGTGAATGCCATCCATAACAAAAGTCTGACCAAGGTAGTCATAGCAAAAGAAACAGTTGCTGTTTCTGTCAGCTGAAGCTGGGGGAGGCTCTTGTGCAAATTTCACACTTCAGCTGGGCATCAAAATGTAAAAATAGGCTCCTGGCAATCCCAAGGCAGAGGAGATAACCATCACTGAACTTCCAGCAAAGAGGGACTACTGACAGCATGCTGTGACCCCACCATGTGCTTGTTTCAGGAAGACTGGTGACACTGACCTTTGGACCCAAAGAAGTGAGCATAATACCAAAGGGAAGAGGCAGCTACAACAATTATAAAGACATTATTATTGAGTTTGTTCCATATTAGTTTGGACTTTTAAGTGTTATCATCACTGTAACTGAACTAATAAAAACTGTTGACATTTTTTGGGTTGATTTTGGTTTTTTGCTTTTTGTATTTCCTTTTCTTTGTTAATATTTGAATTAGCTAGCGAGAAAAGACTTGGCTCTACATACATACAATGTGTTCATTTTGCCCATAACAAGATTTTGAGTGTAATGTTACCTCTGGGAGATCTTCACAAGTGTAACAAAGTCTGTTCTTACAGCCTAAAACCAGTATGTCCTACTGCATCATAGATACATATTCCTACATATAAAGTTGAGAATTTTGCAGCAATTGATTCAAAATTTTTAAAATATCACAGAATGGTTGAAGTTGGAAGGAACCTCTTGGAGGTTATCTGGTCCAATACCCCTGCTGAAGCAGGGCAACCTAGAACCAGCTACCCAGGACCCCATGTCCAGACAGCTTTTGGGTAACTTTAAGAATGGATACTCCACAACTCTACAGGCAAGCTATGCCAGTGCTTGGACAACCTCACAGTAAAAAAGTGTTTCCTGATGTTCAGGTGGAATATCCTGTGTTTCACTTTGTGCCCTTTGCCTCTTGTTTGGTTGCTAGGAACCACTGAAAAGGACCTGGTTCTGTCTTCCATACGCTTTCCCTTCAGGTATCTGTACACATTTGTACACATCTCCAGGCTAAACTGTCCAAGTTTTCTTAGCCTTTCCCCATAGGAGAGATGCTCCAGTTTCTTCAGTGTCTTAGTGACCTTTGCTGGACTCTGTACAATATGTCCCAGTCTCTCTTGTACTGGGGATCCCAGAACTGGAGCCAGTACTCCAGGTGTGACCTCATCAGTGCTGATTGGAGGAGAAGGATCACTTCCCTGGACCGGCTGGCAACACTCTGCCTAATTGCAGCCCCTCCCTTCTTCCCCAGCTCAGTTCTGCTCCCAATATCTCTACCTCCTTCCCACAGCAGCACAGGGAATGGAGGGTGCAGTCAGTGCCACCGCTTCTTCCAACTTCACTGGGGGGAGCTTCTGGAACTTCTTCCCCCTGCTCCAGCATGTTCCCTCTCTCACAGGAGACAGTCCTCCACAAACTTTCTCCAACATGAGTCCCTCCCACGGACCACAGCATTTCCTGACACTGCTCCAGCATAGGACACCAACTTTCTCCAACTGGAGTCCCTCCCATGGACAGCAGCCCTTCCCGAGCGGCTCTGGCATGGGACACCCCTGCATGCTGCAATCCTGCCAGTGCTGAAATACAACAGCGGGGCTACTTTTTCCCATAAGACCCAGCCTTCTTTGGGCACAGCACCTTGATCAACCAGGTGAAAAACACAGGCAATAAATCAGTATCTGCTCCCCCATAGATCTTCATGGGTAGCAGGGGGGGCCCTCCCACCATCTCACCACAGGATACAGGGGGGTCTCTCCTCCACCTCCCTCCTCCTTTCTTCCTCTTTTCCTTCACTGACCTTCATGTTCATGCAGCTGCCGCAACTCCTCCTCATAAATCCCTTCTTCAATATGTAATCGCAGAGGGGCAGCTGATTGGCTCAGTTTTGGTGCAGAGGTGGAGCTGACTTGGAGCTGGGGGAGCTTCTAGAAGCTTCTCACAGGTGGCCACCCCTATATCCCCCTCCCCTGCTACCAAAAAAACCCACCACTCACTCAAACCCAGGACACTTCAGAAAAGTACTCCTGGCAGTCCCTTAACATTGTGAATATTGGAAAAGGATCTGTAGTGTACAGAGTTATCATTATTTTCTTATACACCTTTGTTTCTTTTATGAGCAATCCCTACAGCTGACTGTATACTGTGTATATGAGATATTCAAATTTTAGTTCCTTTAAGACCCATGCTGAACTGGAAAAACGTAAAATTAAACTACATTTATACTTGATACTTTTTCTTGAGAAGTTGCTATAGTAGCTTTGGTTTCTAGCAGATGAAGTTTGAACTCAGATGTCTATAATTCTGAGGAAAGCAAATTCAAGATAATATTTCTGCTCCTAGTATTTCCCCCATATTAATGCATGATGACTATATAAAATATTTTGAGCACCAAATCTTCATAATATTTATGGTGAGATATGTGTACCTTTAGAGGAAAATCAGTATCTTCTGATGTGGAAATCACCATTAAGATAATAACACTTTATTTGGAAATTTACTGTATTCAAAACAGAACTACATAATGCTTTTAGACATAATAACTTGGCCTTTAATTTGTTATAAAATAATAGTGCATTTCATTTTACTATGGTTAAGAATAGACAATATTTTAAACATGCATTGATCATGCAGTTCTGATTCCTGTTTTGATTCCGGCAAGACACTACCTGAGATAAATCAAATAAATGGGTATACTTTCTTCTTACACTTCCATTATAATTATACTAATTTAGTCCATACTGCCTTCCTGTTCCTATTTTTGAGCAGCTGAATCTCAAAATTAAGATTTCTTGCAAGAAAAGCATCAATAAACCGTGAAAGAAAGACATTAAAAATGCTGAATTTTGATAAATCTTGTCATTCTCTGTATGATATACAATGAAATTTTGGAACATATTTTAAAATAAATATTTTACATTCACTTTAAGACACTTTTTTGTGGAAAAGACTGGTGTGATTTATGGGTCAAATGCTGATTATTTAGGTCATTTGAGGTCTAGTGATAAAATGTCATGGTTCTTTTCATGGTCTTCCTCTTGACTCCTTAATAACTACAGAGGAATATAAATCGTTTGTATCTTTTTCTTCTAACATGCAGGGAAGTACAAAATTTAGCAAATTAGTTTTAATTTTTATTTACTGAAGGAAAGTACAAACAAACAAAAATGTCTGAGTATTTAATGATCTCTAAATCTGTCACATCTTTTGTCCACAGGCTGGTGTGGAAGCAAGCCGAAGGCAAAAGAGAACAAAAAATAAAATATATTAACAAGAGTACTAAGTTATGAGCAAGGTTAATGTCAGAGATTGTCAGCTCTTTCCTTAAAGGCATATGTGTCTCTCTGTCTCCTCTGTCTAGGAAGGTTGACTGATGAGATATGAGTTCTCAGATAGTGCATGTGGAATAAAAGATAAAATGCATTAAATATTATTATTAATGTTGCTGTAGTGGATTTTAAAAATTAGGGAGCTGTAATATACTCTTCTAACTGTCATAATTCCATTAATAACTTAAAGTAGTCATGTTTTTTTTTTTTCTGTGCAGGTTATATAGCACTGAAACCATTTTCCAGGTCAAGAAACTTTTCATCACTGTACCAACATCCTTTCTTGGATCTGTTCAGTTTAATATCCTTGCAGTTATTTAACTTCCAGTAGGATTTTCTTTCCTTCACTAAGTGATGTGGAGTGGCTCTGTCATTATTCCCCAAGGTCAGAGTTTGCAGTTTACACTGATTTCACACACTTTGCCTTGTGCTTTGAATTTTTCCTTTTTTACATTGTTTTATGTGTCATGTACACTTCCCTCAACAGTTCAGTCTACTATTTTTTTTTTTTTAATAAGTTATTTTAAACTTGCAAATATAAGATTAGGGAGTCCTCTAATGTCAGGGTAACTAATTTCCTTAATTTGATTTGTTTAATGCTTCATCCACAAAATTGGTGAAACTTAATTTAATTAGTCTAAGATTTCTTTTCTGTTGCCTTTCTGATACTTCCCCATTTAACCTTAGAAAGGCTTTTCTGACACTGAAATACTTTGGTTATTATTTTCCTCTAGAAAGGACTATTCAGTTGAACTTCACCTTTTCACTGACACCTCTCATATATATGTATCTAACATTCACATCAGAAATAATTGTAAAACCCCACACATTAAATCCCTTCTTTTCCAAAAAAAATACCCCACTCATCTATCTACACCTTTAGAATGTTCAATTTTAGCAGAGACTCCATGGACTGGTGAATGCCTTGCCAGTCCTTTACATTCTGAAGCAGAAGCAGCTTTAGTGGTCTTACTCTTTTGTTATTCAGCTGGCAGTTACATGTGTGGAGGCTCATTTCCTTGCCATTGCCAGCACGCGAACTAGAATAGCTGAAACAGTGTTTAAAAAAACAAACAAACAAACAAAATTACATTGCACATTCATTCTTTAGCAAAAAAGAAACACACAATCAGAAAATGCTCTGAGAGTAAAGTCTGATTCTTCTTCTACTTTGGGAGTTGTATGGCTTTACTTTACGCTCCATAATAGTTTGCAAAGTTTTTGTCTTTCCCAGGCACCTTAACATTTTAAGTTAGAATTTCTGTAACTGAGATTTTAATCTGCAAACCCTTTGCTGAAGATTCACAGCAACTTATCTGATCTAGGAGGACAGGTTATTTTCCACAGAGTCATAGTATTTTGGTTCACCAGTGGAACATATGATGCCCCTCTCCCAACTCCTGTGCTTTTATTGCCCCTCTGCAGCAGAAAAATGGACTTCTGAGCATGCAGGCTTTGATCCAGCATTGGTGTAAGGCCATCAAGGAGGATCTGCACCAGAACCCCAAAGCTTGTAAATGCTCCAGATTTCACCAGCTGAGAAACAGCCTATGAGGTGTATAGTTGCATGCAGCTGTCTATCTTTTCTTTCTAGCTGCATGAGGGAGGAAGAAATTAAAAAAAAAAAAAAAAAAAGAAAAAAGAAAAAAAGAAAAAAAAAACAGTAGGAATTAATATAAATATATGGTGTAAAAACCACAAGTATATATCTCAATAGAAAAACAAAAACCTTGATATATTTTCCTACAGTAATTTCTATTTTACTTTGATTATGCACTCTTTGCACATGTCGTGAGGTGTCAATTGCAAACGAAAAGGGAAATAGAATCTGCAACTGCCAATTGAAAAGGACAAATATACAGCACAAAACGAGACCATTGATGAGAAATTCAAGATTCTCATTCTGCTCTGTTATTGATGAAACCATGTGGTTCCAGAGAGCTTTGTCATATATATTATTTTGCATTGTTTGTAAACCGACAAACCTTATGGTTTCAGTGAAACTTCATTAGTTTAGGTTCAAACATCCTATTTTATTATTGATGCTTTACCACTAGGAAACCACACAGTTTTAATGAAACTCCTTTGCCACTGTTTAAGACCCAAGAAGGGAAGCCAGACTTTGTTTAGTAGAGATGTGAATGAAGTGTTTGATTTTTCAGTTGGTCATATACAATGTCACTAAACCTGCAGTTTCACATATTTATTCCTAGTCAAGTAGGCAGTGGTTTCCAAGGAGTTTAGCTGTCCTGTACACTGAAATAATAAACTAATTCAGAAAAATAATATAAAATTCATATACAATATTAAACACAGTGTAGTCTAGGAAATGGAGTTTCACCTATAAATTTCTCTATTGTAAGTGATGAAAGAGTATAAATCATAAATAATACATGATTTTATGTTTTGCATTGTGTGAGTTTTATAGTGCTCAAATGGAACATAATAAGGAAATAGCAAAGCTCTCCCTGGGTACTTCATAAATTGTGGGTTGAATTTTCCTCACTGATGGCAAGTGAGCTTTTTCCCCCCCACTATAATATTCATATAAACAGCAGGGATGCATTTAATTTCAGAAAAGCTATATATAACTGCTAATTATAAACTATAAGGATTGACTGAGATATACCTGACCTAACATAAATTCTGTTTAAAAGGATAACCCTCTGTGGTCCAAATGCTAGGTTTTGAGAAGTCCTTTAAGGCCTTGCAATTACATGTATATTTTGCTAGAACATTTTCTAAAATTTAAATGATAGGTCTTCAAAACCACATGGGATAGGGAGTGAGATTATGCAGAGAGACAATTAAGATAGTATTTAGTAAGAATATAGGACAAACTGTGGTGATCAGGTGCAGGACTCAGCCAGACAAACATACTGACCAACTCCATTTTACAAATGACTGATCACGTCTATATCCCTTTCTATCTATTCTTCCTTAGTTTCTTCCCCATTCACTTCCCCTGCACATTCCCCCATCAGTTTGCATAGCTCAAATGACCCTCTGCAATGCCTTGGATCCTCAGGTTTATATCTTTATCACCTGCAAGCTTCTGGTTTGCCTGTAGTTTCTTGATAGCCCACCAATTAGTGTGACTTACAGGATTTGTTTCCAGTTATTATCTCCCTTATGTTTGTCTGTTAGCTCTGTGTCTCCGCATGTGCTGTTTATTATTTTCCCTTTCTTCCTGTTACCCTTGATATCCCTGGCCAGATTTAATTCTATCAGGGCTTTAGTCTTCCTAACCTGATCCCTGGCTTTACAGTTTCTCTGTATTCCTTCCAGGCAACCTGTCCTTGCTTTCACCCTCTGTAGGCTTCCTTTTTATGTTTTACATTGTCCAGGAGCTCCTCGTTCATCCATGCAGGCTTCCTGGTAGTCTTACTTGACTTTCTCTTTCTTAGGATGCATTGCTCCTGAGATTGGAGGAAGTGATCCTTGAATACTAACCAGCTTTCTTGGGACCCTCCTCCTTCCAGAGATTTATCCCATGCTACTCTGCCTAAAGAAGCCAAACTCTGCTCTCCTGAAGTCTAGGGTAACAAACGTGCTGTGTGACTTCCTTGCTGCCCTAAGGATCTTGAACTGCACCATTTCATGGTCACTGCAAACAAGTCTACCCTTAATCTTCACACCCCACTAGCCCCTTCCTGTTGGTGAAGACAAGGCCATCATAGCACTGTTCCTTGTTGGCTCCTCTATCACTGGGAGAAGGAAGTTATCATCAACATGTTCCAGCAACCTCCTGAATTGCTTATGTCTTGCTGTGTTGTCCCTCTAAGAGGAATCACGGTGCTTGAAGTCCCCCATGAGGACCAAGGCTTCTAAACACGAGGCTGCTTCTATCTGTCTATAGAAGGCCTCATCCCCTTGGTCTCCCTGGTTGGATGGCCTGTAGCAGCTCCCACGGTAATGTCACCTGTCCCTACCCTCCCTTAATCCTGATCCACAAGCTCTCTGTCAGCTCTTCATCCATTCCCAAGCAGAGATCCATGCGCTCCAGCTGGTCATTGACATAGAGAGCAACCCCCATTCCTCATCTCTTTTGAGTGTCCTTCTTAAAGAGCCTGTATCCTTCCATTCCAACACTCCATTCATAGGAGTCATCCCACCAAGTCTCTGTAATGTCAATAAAATTGTAGCCCTACAGATGTGGTCACAACTCTAGCTCCTTTCATTTTTTCCCCATACTTCATGTGTGTGTGTAGGAGCATTTAAGCTGGACACCCAATGAAGCTGACTTACTGGCTGGAATTCCTTTATGCTGCTCTTCAGGTGCTCTCTTGCTGACCCGTGACCCCTCTCCAGGTTCTGGGCATCTATTGCTGATACTGGAATCAAACTGTTGGGAGTAGGATGGATTGAGGGTCTCCTTCTCTGGCAACTTTAGTTTAAAGCCCTTTTCACCAGCTTGGCAAGCCTATGACAGAAGATGCTCTTCTCCTCCTCTGATAGATGGACCCCATCAGACCCCAGTTTCTCAAAGCCCCAGGTTTCTCAAAACAATTGCATTGGTCTAATTAGCTGAACACCTGGCTGTGGAACCAGTCCTGTAACCAGTTGTTGATTTGCAAGATCACCATCTCCTGCAGCTCAGCCACCTGCTGTAGGAGGTTCTCCACCTTCAACACCTTTTGCAGGCAGGTCTGCACCAGGAGAAAGGTCTGGGTTTATTTAGAAAGTAATGCAGAAAGTATTTTTTATTTTCCTTTGGTTAGATTGAGAAATTGCTTTCTACCATTCCCAACAAAACAGAGCACAATTACCTCTGAAAAGCATACAGACATAAATTGAGTGAGTAATTAACTACAATTTGAAGAATGTAAACAATTGGTAAAATTAATTATATGTGATATTCAAGAAGCTGGAGATATCTGATTATAAAATCGATTAAAAACAGGTATATCCCTACCCATTTTTGTATTGTGGTATTATGTGTAAGATATGTTTAAGTACACTGTAATTATGAATCTACTACTGACCTCTTCACTCATGCCCTCTTCTGTAATGTGTATTCTTTAGCAATACCACTCTTAAAAGCTGCTTTGACTGGCTACTAATGTTATTTTTCTTTATCAGGAATTTAATAAATGTATTCCTTATCTCCAGATGGTGATTATGTAAAATATAAACTTTACACATGTGCTCCTTTTTATACATATGAGGACTTTACATCTAATGAGAAGATCTAGGTATGTCTCAAAGTGGATGTGTTTATTTTTTCTAATAAAGTGTTGGCAAATATAAATTTTGAAACAGACTAGGGAAAGCTTCATAAATCAAGTTTGGGGGTTCTGTCAGTTTTAAAGGTATTCTGATAATTGGTAACTCTTTAATTGAAATACAAATTTCTAGTAGAAGAAAGGTTCCTTGTATGTTTTTTCCCTGAAGCACATGCTGTTCATATCATATTATTTAGGCAATCTAGATTTAAAACTGAAGGAAATTAAATGGCATTTTTAAAAATCTAGAGGATTTGATATAACATCTCATATGCAGGTGATCCTCAGAGAAGTGAGCAAATTAGGGATTTACCTTTTTTAGAGTTCTAAATGAATAGGGAAGAGCTACCAGATCACTCTATAAGGTTGTGTATTCACAAGCGGGAACAGAGGTATGTTAACTCTGCCTATGGTTAAAGCCTGTGTCTTATCAGCCAGTCTAAACACACATAAACTGCATTAAATTGCACCTCTTACTAAAAATCATGTCCCTATGTTTTAGTTTTTCTATGCCATGAAGTTCTTTAACTCATGATATAACACTAGAAAATCTTGAGTTTCAATACCATTAAACAAGCCAGATTTGTCATAGCAACAATTAAAATAATGATAATGTGTAAACTGTTGATAAATTTGTAGTCTTATGTCATGGAAAGATGATATTTTTATTTGATGACCAGTTTCTCAAATTGCTTAGAACTGTTATGTGTCATTACTTTTTCAACAAGCTTTCCTCATTTTCATTTGAGATTTCACAATATTTTCCCCCAGATCATAGTTCTTTTATCATAAGATTCACTGGTAAATTCCCAGTGAAGAGCAGTGAGAAGAAGGATAAGGAAATTTTGATACCAAAGAGTTAAGAAATCTTTGCCTCTTTATGGATTTAAAGGGTAATTGAAACTGGGAATTTCTCTTGTTAGTAAAACCAAAATTAGATCAGATCTAGGACTTTCAGTCATGAGCAGAAAACAGATGGAACTACCTTGAAATCAAATAGAGTAGCCTCTAATAATTAAATGCTTTTGTTGTTATTATCAAAAGTTGTTTGACTGTGAAGTTAGTTGCTTTGTGCTTCATTGGATGGACATTTAATTACTTAGCTTGTATAGCCAATGAGTGTTCTGTGAATGTGGTAGGAAAGAAAACAATTCATTCTGAAGCAAATGGCTGTCAGTAGGAGAGATTTACTGTTGAAGTTATATTTTGTCTCAAATGTTCTTTTTGGCTGGTAGGAGCATTCTAAAGTGACATGAAATTTCCTATTTGTGTAAAGGCAGGATTGATAGATTACTTAAAAAAAAAAAAAAAAAAAGTGCTCTATCATTTGAAGGGGAGACATTTAATATGCAAACAGATCAAAGATGCAATATTTGAATTCTACAAAAATGAGGAGTGTTGAAAAATTTAAGCTTCCTGAAGTCCAGATTTTATTCCCTCTTTTAGTTTACCAGACCTTTTGAAAAAAATCACACACTAACGTTTCTAAAACTTTTACTTACAGAGAAAACTAATAACTATGCTACTCTTTTTTTTTTTTTTTTTTTCCACAAATAAAGTCTTAGAAGAATGATAAATGCAGAGAGAAACTGAAAAATATTTTTTTGAGTATTGTAAGTCATCAGATGGAAACATTTCATGAAACAACAGGGTAATGGTCTTTACTGACATTCAGAAGAGTCTCTCCTTTCAGGTTAAGTGTTTGGTCCTTGAGAAAAATTATCTTGACACTTGGTAAAGCCATCTGTGCTTGTAGTTCTGTTTCCTCTGTGCTCTTAAAATGTCTTTGGATGTCAGCTTGTTGAATGTGGAAATATTACTTTAAATATAGTAAAAATATAATAGCTCATATATCCATAGTCACATGTAGCCTAGCAACCCAATAAATGTAGTACTGCATTAAGCTAACAACAGAGGTCACAAGGATTTTCAGACATTTTTAAAACTTGCTTTAGCCTGTCTGGAGCTGTGTTTTATCTTATTTAGCTGTTGCATAGGTAAATAAGATTATTGTCACATAATGCTTATGACAGTAGTAACACCTGTTTCTTCTGTATAGAATGAACTATTTATGACCCTTGAATAATATGCAGTGTAGTGGAGTATTCTCCATGGTGTGACAGCAGAAGCCTTGAAAGTACAGACAGAAGATAATACTAGAGCTTCTGGGGTTGTAAACAACTAATCAGTGGTCACTTATTGGTTATTAAACAGATGCAACCTTGGGAACTGAAGTAAAAAAAATAAAAGCAGTTTTATTGGCAATAAAATATCCAAATAACAAATATCCAAAATATGTAAAGCACATGCTATATTGTAAATTTGCAAAGAACTATGAACTACTGAAGAAAGTACAAGCCATTTCTGTATGTTTGATAACATGCTGCAAGTGGACCTAAGAGTGAGGAAAAAGAAACCATGAACACTGTTGTCCTCCTGGAAAAGTATTTGGAGTACTGATGACTTTATCTACACTCTCCCCGAGTGAACCCATTTACCTTAGGACCCAGCAGGGCAGTGGAAAGCTGAACATAAGCATACAAGAGAAACGTGTATAATTTGTAACTGATGGGAAGGTACACCTATATTATTGAATAAATATTCTACTCAGTCATGGAAAATTACTTTTACCTGTTGCCAAACAATTTTGAGACCTGTGGCCTCATGGATAAATCCTTTAGTTACAAATTGTTTGTTCCTATCTTGACTTTAAATTCCACAGTTTTATGACTAAGTCAAGTTCCCAGGTGCAGTCTGAAAAAGTCACCTAATTATGAACTACTTTAGAAAATTAATAGAATGATCATTATCTACTCCATTATGAGGATGGGAAGACACCAAACAATTCTCTGTACAACTCTGTGCATCATCTTCTTATGCTAAATTCAGATTTTGGATATACCTTTGAAACTCAGGTAAGGGTAATTACACAACATCAGATCCGATTTTAATGCTTCACTAAGTATTAAACAAATTAGGAAGTTTCAGGTGGGGAGGAAACACCTCATTTTACTTTCTCAGCAGCTTCCACCTAATCCTTTAAAGATTTATTCCAAAATAAAATCCAGAAGAGAAACCTATTTTCATACAACAAAATGCTACCTTGAATAATCTGGTATTTACCTGTTTTATTTATTGTAACATGGGGTCTTTTATGCCTTAGGAGTAATATGTCCTTTAGAAATGTACTCCATACAAAAAAAAAAAAAAAAAAAAAAAAAACAACCAAAACCAAACCAAACCAAAACAAACAAACAAACAAAAAAAAACACCCAAAACCAAAAACCCAACAACCTACATTTTGCTCAAAGAAGAGGTTGTGTTGCATATAGGGGGAAAAAAAAAGAACCACACCACATTCCAAATATAAATAAATGTAAAAAAATGGAGAATAAATCTCTTGAGTCCACAGACCAACAATGGTAACTATCCTACTTCCACACAATAAACCTGTCTTTCTTTAAGAAACAACTTTTCTGAAGCTAAATTGTGATATTCAAGGTAGCTAAGTGTATACATTTCCTGCCATTTAAAGATAGACCTACAGATCTTATATCTAGTCTCTTAGAAATTAGAGGGTGCCATAGCCTCTAGGTGACTACAGGTGGGAAAGGTGCTTATACTTTTCTGCTGCTCTGTGAGACTGAAGATTACCAAATCTTTGCCTCTCCTGTTTTTTAAAGCCTGTTTTGCATACGTGGAAAAGAATTTGCATAGAGTGTGTGAAATGGCCATTTGGAGTACTGTAGCAGCACACAGAAGATTGAAAAGCCTGTCTCTAATGTATGCAGGCAAGGAGAGAGGCACATAGTTTCAGAAAGTATGTATTAGCAAAGATTATAACCACTTCAGAAAGGCTTTTAAATGTAACTTTTTTTATCATGTTTATTGGATGTCTCCTCCAAAACAAAATCGTTTCCCCATCTCTCTTCAGTCACTATAGTTTTTATGTGATAATCATAAATTACCTGTATATTTGCGCCTGCTGTAGTCTGACAATAATTTCTATGAAGATCAGAAAGACTGTAGCCTTGTCACTGGAGACATTCTTCTGGAAAAAAAATTATACTCTCTCTTGATAGTTGTTCAAGAAATTAGATTTAACTCACTTTCCACTAAAGGCCTATATATCCATTCCAGCACAACACAGACTTCAAAACAGCAGGTAATTTGTTGAATTACAGCACATGCTGTTTCTCTGTTCTAAGAGAATCTATTAAGTTCAATTAGTACTTCTATTTCCATAGAGTCTTTCATAACTATTTTCTCAGTATTTTACAAAAATTAATACTGCACATTTTCATGTCACTTATAAATCATTATTTTGTTATTATTACTTACAAAATAATCAGTAACAGTCTAAAATTTAGGTTCTGAGTTATCCTGGAGCAAATAACATAGCACTTGCATTGAAGATACTTAATAAGATAACTTCACAAAGCCTTGGTCAAATGATTTCCTCTTATCAAGATCGAAGGTGCTGGCAGAAGCATCTGGTTAAAATTCCATCAACTGTCTGAGAGGAGTGTGAGAATGAGTAACTAATTCAATTAATGAGTTCAATTATTTTCATTTTTCATATTGCATATCTAAGTATGTGGGGATTTTTTGATGGTTTTGGAGTCAGTGGATATTTTTCATTTGTTGGGAATTTTTTTGTTTGTTTTTTGTTTGGTTGGTTGGTTGTTTTTTTAAAGGCACTCATGTTTAGATACTATAATACTTTAATATTTTGTGAGAATTTCACGCAGTTGCCACACCTGACAAATGCAATGAAAAGCCAAGACTTTGCTTTCAGTACCTGTAAAAATTTGAATTGTTGAACTACGCTTGGTAAATATTCTCTTTCTAAAAATTGTGTAGATTAGAATCAAAAGTACTGAAAGAACATTTTTGTGTATATAGAATCTCTGTTTCTTTCACAAGGGATTCTATTATAGCTCTCTGATACTCCCAGTGAATGTTTGTTATATGAAAGTTAAAATATTTTTATTGCTATACTCATATACAGAGACAACTAGATGTATTAGAGAAAAGAGAATATATTCAAACAAATACAGAGAAAAAGAGTCTTTTTAGACAGTAATCTCATAGAATACTGTGGTTTCTCACATTTTATCTAACATTTTGTCACACATTTTCAAACTCATTCTGTTGAATTCATGAAAATAAAATAAACTAATACCTGTGGGTTTTCCATTTGATCATTGGCAGTCACGTGCTCATAATTTATATTTAGAAAGTTCTGTGAAATATTATATAAGTATGAAAAAATATTAATGTAGTTTTACCCTTCTCATTGGTTTAAGATTCACAGTTAAGGTAAACAGCTGTAGTATATATATGAAGCTCGAATATTCTCTCTTAAAATGGTGGATCCTGACACTCCACTCTCATAAACGATGTGCAGAATTACTTCTGTTGGACTGAAAAGGGCAAATATTAAGACAACTTATATATGTTGTGCAAATTCATAAGCTTTCTTTCTGTGAAAAATCTATATGTAAGGACCTGTAACCACATGGATTTCATTAACTTTACTAAAATTCAGTTGTGTTGTCAGTCTCAATTTTAGTAGATTTTTGGCTTAAAATTAGTAAAGACATAACTAAATTTATAACTTGATGTTGCTGGTCTTGTCTCTGTTCTAAGCTTTAGAGCTACTATAATCACATATGGATATTAGACTAATTTCTTTACTTTTTACAATCTGTATAACTTCTGACAATAAAAATCACACAGCAATTTCAAGACCAGTAAACTTTGCTCATAATCATCACTGGTTTAATGCTAAAATTATTATTGATTTCAATATGAACATGGGTTGATAATATGCATCTTTCAGCCCTCCTCTCCCAGCTAAATTCCGTATCCTTTTAGGTAGTTATTTCTGTAAACAGTATGACTGTAAGCTCTGTACCTCAAATTTAAATATATCTGCCGTCTGACCTACTCATGTAAAAATCTGCTGCAAGTAAAAGAGCTTTCTGATTCATAATTTAAGGGAGTCTTCAGAGGAAACTATTCCATTTGTCTCTAAATGATCAGTGATAAGGAAAGGACAGGTATTTTAGATTTCCTCTAGCAATGAAGACTACAATATTAAGCACTTAAATCTTAAAGAAATACATATAAAAAGCTAAAAGATTGTAACCATTTTACTACTTAAATTTTCATGATACTTCTACAGGTACTGTAGAAAAATTAAGTCTTTTTTTCAGGTAAATGCATCAAAATTTAAATGACAAAAAACAGCATAAAAATAACAAAAAAAAAAATGAAACACACAACTTCATTTAACAACTGTGGCTAATGAAAATAAAGTTCAAAAACATGCTAGTTGCTCTACAGATTTTTTTTTTTTCTGCTGCCTTGCAATTTGTGTAATGAATCCCTTCTAACAGTGTAAGACATTATATTTTTTATATTCTAGGTATTTATGTTGACCTTACTGAGGTAAAATTTACAAAAGCAGTGAATATGTGGTTTATATCTCACTTCAAAGACCACTCAGTTTTCAGTAGCAATAAATAGGAACTTGAACCGTGCCTTAGAACACAGTTCTGTTTTTAATGTAGACAGAATCATTGCTGCAGATTTTGAAATGAAATTTTGTTATTTATAACTGAAATATCTAGAAGGGAAAGATAAAAGAAAATCACTGTCTAAATATTTTATCATATATCATTGTGGAATTATCTGGTACTGAAATAGTTAATGACCACTTAAAATCTATCTAAAAGCTGCTTGTTAACTATTTATTAGTAGTTTGACCTATAACTGGTCAAGACATTCTCTCTTGTCTCCAGCTAAATAGGTATCTCTGAGTCAGGGAATTCCAAGGAGAGATAAAAAGAAAAGCATATGTTAGTTCAAAAGGTACTTGAAGAACTCAATAAGTCTTGTGGGTTTAGATCAGCAGATGTAATTTTCATTTTCCTGGGTCTAAAACGACAGAAGCAAGATATAGCTAGCTACTTTGAAAAACAAACATAACCCATTTTTTTTCCCTTATTTTACTATCTTTCTCAATTAATTATCGCTGGTTTTTTGTTTTTTTTTTTTAGTGATTTGTCTAAGCCTTTCAACTCCATATAGAATCTAACATTTTAATTTAGTTTAAGTAAATTTAATGAACTAACAAATTGTGGGTAAACTCGTGATGATGTGAGTGGTTTGGAGTCCTGTTTTATGGGTTTTCTTGGTCTGTCTAAAGCCCTGTTTGGTGATACAAACATTCTCCTCACTCAAAATATGGATCAATTAAGAACATTAGTTTCATCAACTGTATTCACTTCAGTTTGAAAAATATTTGTGCCATTTCAAGTAGCCTGTAAATTCCTGTTGCCTTAAAGAGTGGGGAATCTTAGCATCTGTCTAGGCATTTGAAAGTCAAAACTGTCATTTTAAACTGCTTCTTCAATTATCACTTTTATTTCTGTGTATCAGTACTGATACCCTTTCTAAAGGGTTGTTTATTAGGGTTAACTTTGTATGATAGAATTGATGAATTGAAAACCTTTTTCAACAATCAATTTTATTTTAAGTCCAAGTCATGCTAAAAGACTGTGAAGGACTAAATTTTTAGTCGTGCTATAGATACAAATTATAACGTATTATTCAGTGGCCCTTGCAATAGATCGGCATTCATTAAAAGAGATGTTCAACCTTTGTTCACTTGCTTTAGGTTGTAAGCATTCACTTTTCCTCCTCCAGTTCCACACAAAGAAAACTGAAATAAAATAAAAATGCTGCCCCTGAAACATGTAGCAGATCTCACATTATGAAGGAAGGACTAACAGCCAGTGTTAACAGTAGATGGCTTCAAGATTGCAGAGTATAGAGGGCAGTGCCTTACAGCTAAAGAAGCCAGAAGGATTATGAATACAGTCTTCTGTAGGGAATTTCCACTTAACTGTAGATTGTATCCCTGTTCTTCCATTACTTCACTTTCATTTCTCTGAAATACTTCCATGCTTTTCAGAAAGAACACTGTTTGCAGGGAGGCAATCCCCCATCAAAAAAAAGCAAGACTTCTATGGGGTGTTTACATATGAAAGGGGAAAAAAAAAATGTATCTTTATTCATAATATGAATGTCTTTTGTAGAAGTGTTTTATTCAGTGTTTCTGTGTCTGTACATTTGTGGATCTAATATTTTATAAATTTGTACATTTTAACACCTACAAAGTACTGGTTTGGATGATTCAAATTCTGTTTCAGCACATTTGTTTCTCTGGCTGTATCATGAAATTCTTTGAATGTATGAGTTTGTGCTATCTAGAAATTAAAATGTCAAAAATCAGCATGAAGAGATAATAATTTAAAAAATCTGCTTATTTTTGTTTCAGCTACTTTTTTATCTGCTTCTTATTTGTACCACTTCATCTACTATCTAAAGACTTAATAGAACTTTAACATTTATATAATAATTTTCAGTATCTTTATGTAATTATTTCACTCAGAAGATTAAGTACCTCCACAAATTTGTGCTATTTTTTTTAAATGTATACATACACATGCACATGTACATACACATATCCAACTGGTGTAGCTAGCAATCCCTTAAAAAAAGAGTCCTTTAAAAAAATCTGAATTAGAATTCATAAATTTAAAAGGATTTTATATTATACAAAATCTTTTTATGCCAACATTATGTCATTTCTAAATAGTTTTAAAAACAGTCTTGTAGTGTCACTTACTAATCTAATTTGCAAGGTAAATTATTTAAATCAGAATACTATATCTTTATTATAGAAGTTGTGATTTCCTGTTTGCTATCCACTAAACAAAATTAAATTTGGGTTTCACAGGCCACGATGTTAAATGCATATGCAGAATTGTTTACTACAGAGCACATTGCCAACACACTTATGTTTCTGTTGATAACATTAGAATGTTGTGCACAGCAGAAAGACAAGTCTAAGAGATATGACTGGGAGTATTGAGTTTAGCTGATTGCTACATTCTCATTCTATAAGCAGCAGGAAATCTTTAATTTCCAGAAAGTATAAGAATTGTACTTAGATTTAAGGAGAAATGTTCTGTGATGTTTTACATAAAATAAGTGGTGGTCTTTTTTTTTTTTCTTTCATGCTAAATGATAAGTTTTAAACCATTAAGGGATTTACATCTCTCACTAGGAGACAAATTTTATTTTGAAAACTGTTTGGAATAGCTAAACTTTATAGTTTCACAAATATTAAAACATTTTTTAAGGGACAGGTTCATACTACGTTTTGGTAGAAATACACTCCCTCATAAGAACTATCCAAAGCAGATAGTCATAAGACCACAAAGCAGATTCTGTATGAGGTCCCAGTCTTACCATAGACATTAAACCAGACTTTGACACTATTTGCATGGTCTTTTGCTGTTGCTAGCACTCTGACATAGAACAGACCCTTGAGGTTTGCCTCAAGGCTCTTCACATGGAATGAAGGAGGTAGTCAGATACAAGCAGAAAACAATCTGATGTTTATTAAGATCAATGTTTTCTTCCACATGACTTGTTAAATGAAGTGGGATGACACCATTTATTGAATGTTGAACATAATTCCTCCTTCATCATGCACCTCCCGTTACTGGCCACAGCAGCACTTGGAGCATAGTCTAATTTTCTCCTCATTTAATATGAAGGGAGACAAACAATCAGTGCTGTATTTAACTCATCATTCTCAACTGGGATGCCTAGATACAGGTCCAGAAGTTCCCCATAATGCAAGATTTACCAGATGTTCAAGTAGTGCTTGCTTTGTGGGTCCTTTCAAAATTTTCCTGAGCAATAGGTATTTTGAGAACCTCATCTAGCTTCTTGTTTCTGCTGTAAAGCTCATTTGCCACTGGTTGTCAGACTTGTCGCTGTTACTTTACCCTGTAGATGTCATTGCAGTTCAGCCTTCGTACCTTTTCTACTTTTCATCTCCTCTCATCATAGATACCAACATCAAGAATATCATAACCAAAAAAAAAACAAACCAAACCAAACCAAAAACAAACAAACAAACAAAAACAAACAAAGAAAAAAAAAAAAAAAAAAAAGAAAAAAAAGAAAAAAAGGAAGAAACTGAAGACTCACAATAACTACAAAGGTATGTGCCATTGTAGTCTAATCTGAATTGTTTGTCCTAAGTTTTGGTCACTTAATAATAGATTATTTTCTTCTATGGCCATTTCCATTAGTCCATCTGACAACAGGTCCTGAGGGAAGCCAAAGGTTGCAATCCAGCTGAACAGAATTCATGGATGCCTGAGTATCTGAGGTTCCATTTCCACACTGGAAGACTCCAAGAGAAAAATGATCATATATTTTGGGTATTTTCTTTTTAATATCCTTTCTCATGGATTAAGAAAATAATACTTGAAATTGCTATATTGGGCATTACTGATGTTTTTTACCTAATATGACTTAAGTATTAGAAATCTACAGCTTTCTGTAAAATGAACTGACAGCTTAAGCAGTTGTTTTGGTGAATTTGTTCTAGAAAAAAACAAATAAACAAAAAAAATCCCAACAGGAATCAACAACCTAAAATAATTAAGCACACTGGGGAATAGACTACAGGGTCTTGGCAATGTTAATCTCCTATTGTTTATCCTGCCAAATAAATTCAGGCTTGAGGGGTTTTGGATTTGTATCAAATATTTGGAAACAATCCTGTCCATTTCCTTACTACATCTGATTTTCCACACTATCAAATAGGGCATAAAATCTGAGAATTCCTCTCTCACAGTGAGATTTGTTAGGGCTTACAAATTAGAAATGGTGAGAACATGAATGATTTAGTTGCTTCTGAAAGTAATATTGCCTGAGTCAAAAAGAATATTTAAATATACCTAGCAAAATGAGTTTAATTTAAAATGTTTAATGTAAGTAATCGTTTTTTTGAAACAGTTTGGAGATCTTGTTACTAAAATGCAGAACTGATAATATGCATTTCTGTATAGAAACTCATATAAAGATCATACCCACAAATGTAATGTTACCAAATAGACCTTTTGGGATGTCTCCCATAACTGGTATAACCCTGAAATATTAGAATGCCGCTTTTATCTGCTATTCCCTCAACATTAAAATGTTGCACTATAAACAAATAAATGGACAAATGGAGGCTAGTACAAAATTTGGCAGTTTCTGGCTGGACAAGATAACTTCTCTGGCAGTTATAGATCTGTTTTCATCTACATTTTGGTTTTTAAGTAATGTCAAAGGCACTAGACACATGGGGAATGCATTAACTTTTATTAGTTTTATAGAACTAAATAAAATGTTTTTTCAAGTGAGAATAAGATTAAAATGTTGGAGATTAATTTCTTACTTCTCTTCTTCCCTAGATGAAAGGGGTAGAATATGATCCAGATATATGCTTCCATACTTACATATGAAGTTTTGTATTACTACAACACCGAACATGGACATCCAGCTAAGAATCTGGAATCTTGTCCAAATACAATATTTTTGCTGACTTTAGACAACTATATTCAGCATTTAGTGACAATTCAAAGCTATATAATTTCTGGGTCATTAAGTTATTTTAGAAGTGTTATGGTGCAAGATAATCAGTATCATGCAGCATGAGAACAAAAGAGGAACAGCAGTTTCAGTTGCCAAAAGCAAATATAGAAAATGAAATTTTCTCTTATGTGAATTGCAATACTGTTTGGTAATCTGACAAAGTAAATAGCTTTCCATTTCTGTTAAGATCAAAAGATGAAGAATAGCTGCTGTTGAGTCAAATAAAGATTTTCAATTAAAGGAAGGGTTTCACACATTCAAATGTATTCCTGTAGAGGAGGGTATGAAATATCAAACAATTATAGCAGAGATCAGGGTTATTATATGCTATGTGACACTGTCATTAGTGCCAGAGCCAATTATAATTTCCTTGTTAGACAGAAAGATAGAAGACTTATTAAAGGTTTCTGTTGCTGACAGGCAGATTTTAATATTTTTTTAATAATTAAAACATATTTTTAATATCTTTTCTTAATACTTAAGTTCAACTATTTACTTGTTGCATTAATTTCTACTCCCAAAGAGTGTCTTAGAAGTCAATGGAATATGTAGAAAGTTGAAGAATAAGGTTTAACCACCTCCATGGTTCCATGACAGAACTAATATCACATTGTCCTTTTTAATAATATTTCTGGTTTAAACTTTCCACCAGAACTGAGGAGTTTTAGAAGAGCATCATCGCTAGACTATCCAGTTTGAGGAGTACCTAAATGTTTCTGTCCCTGCTGAAGTGACGCCTTGGTGATCTGTACAAAATAAGTAAAATGAAGTAAATGAAGAACCATGTTTTTTACAGAACAGTTGTCTGTTCAGGACACTCAGAATACAGTTCCAATAGCTTCTTCATAGTCAATTATAAATTTGTACTATCTGGAATATATATCATGAGATTCAAGGCTATCATAATACAGATAATTTAGAAGGTGTATGAATGGATCCCTTAAACTTATTTCTGTCCATTTGCTTTCAAGACCTTGGCTTTCATTCTCGAAGAGAAACAAAACCATGTAACAGCGTTGTCTCCTATAAAAGTCTTTCTGACTTAGAGTCAGAAAACACCACATGATTTTAAGTGATCTAAGAAACCGTAGAATAGATTTACTTCATCTCATTGCTGTTAGCTTTTCGTTTAAGATTGCTTTATCTTGCCAGAAATGTAAAAGACAAATTAATAATGATGAATGGTCTATGATGTCATACAGAACTAATGGAAATTCAACTGAAAAGTTTAATTAATATGACACATAAATGCTTTTACCTGTCACTGCATTTCTGACCTTGCAATTTCAGGAGTAGGCAGATAACTTAAGAAATAGCAACACACAACCAAGAAGTAAGGATATTTGTATCCTTGACATGTGACAGACAGAACAGCTATAAGTGTAATTGAAATATATGATGCATTTGGCATTGATGCAGATACCTAATTTTGATGGTGTAGGAAAATGACCGATGTGACATTTTGCTCATTTTCCTCATCTGGAGCTTGTACAATTTCTTAAGAGTAAATGACCTTACAGTATTATATAATATAGTCTTGACCCTGAATCTTATGGCACCTCCGAGTGTGAAGATGCAGTCAGCAAAACAGCCCTGATAAAAGTTAGGTACAGTTTACAGTGGGACAAAATAAACTGGAAGTTTTAATGATGATTCCCGATGGCCTTGACATCCTACCTTGGTGTTCCTTCCACTGTTTCTCACTCTTTGTTCCTTCCTCCTCTTTCTGGTGTTTGCTGCCCTTTCTTTAATACATTATTGTCCTGGGTTTGAGTGAGTGGTGGGTTTTTTTGGTAGCAGGGGAGGGGGATATAGGGGTGGCCACCTGTGAGAAGCTTCTCGAAGCTCCCCCAGCTCCAAGTCAGCTCCACCTCTGCACCAAAACTGAGCCAATCAGCTGCCTCTCTGCGATAACATATTGAAGAAGGGATTTGTGAGGAGGAGTTGCGGCAGCTGTGTGAACACCAAGGTCAGTGAAGGAAAAGAGGAAGAAAGGAGGAGGGAGGTGGAGGAGAGACCTCCCTGTATCCTGTGGTGAGATGGTGGGAGGGCCCCCCCTGCTACCCATGAAGATCTATGGGGGAGCAGATACTGATTTATTGCCTGTGTTTTTCACCTGGTTGATCAAGGTGCTGTGCCCAAAGAAGGCTGGGTCTTATGGGAAAAAGTAGCCCCGCTGTTGTATTTCAGCACTGGCAGGATTGCAGCATGCAGGGGTGTCCCATGACAGAGCTGCTCGGGAAGGGCTGATGTCCATGGGAGGGACTCCAGTTGGAGAAAGTTGGTGTCCTACGCTGGAGCAGTGTCAGGAAATGCTGTGGTCCGTGGGAGGGACTCATGTTGGAGAAAGTTTGTGGAGGACTGTCTCCTGTGAGAGGGGGAACATGCTGGAGCAGGGGGAAGAAGTTCCAGAAGCTCCCCCCAGTGAAGTTGGAAGAAGCGGTGGCACTGACTGCACCCTCCATTCCCTGTCCCCTGTGCTGCTGTGGGGAGGAGGTAGAGATATTGGGAGCAGAGCTGATATTGGGAGCAGAGCTGATATTGGGAGCAGAGCTCAGGAAGAAGGGAGGGGTGGGTGGAAGGCATTCTCAAGGTGTGGCAATGCTTCTCACTGTCCTATTCTGTTAAGTATTGTTAGTGTCTGTAATAAATGTATGTTCCTTTTTTTTCTTCCCCTAACAAGTCTGCCTTTTGCTCATGACCATAATGGGTGATCTGCCCCCCTCAGTCCTATCTTGAATCCCAAGATTGGCTCATCTGTCCCTTCTCATTACCAGAAGAGAAGGGGGAGTGAGTGGCTGCATGGTGTTTGGCTGTCGAGCAGACTCAAACCACAACAGTTATCAGAGAGGTACCACCATTTTGGGTGATGGGTTCAGCTGTGTCCTGTGGTGGGTCCGATGGAGCCAGTTGGAACCAACTGGAACTGGCTGTGCGTGGCACAGGGCAGCCCCAGGCTCTCCTCACAGAGGCCGCCCCTGTCGCCCCCCTCTGCCAGCGCCTTGCCACATATTCTCAATACACTATTTTGGATAACTAAGTATACAGTTAAATGCGCAAAAGGTCTACACCTATTTCTACCCAAAGTATGATCCAATAAGCAGTCTCAGAGGACACCTATCTTATTAAGTCTTAAAGTAATTATTGGGAAAACATGGTGAAAATTCATCTTATATATAACATTCACCTATGAGAAACAGTAACGCAGGACAGAAAAGTAATTAAATTAATTTATTGCCTTTAATTAGATCTACAGAAAATCGTCCTTTCTGTAACATAGAAGACTGTGTTCTGAAAGCCTATACTATATTACAGGTCAGCTGATTTCAGTCTGACTTGCTTAAGGTGAAATTTTAAAATAACTCTTTCCTCCAATATTCCTTTTGACTGTATTTGTTTTAGCTCCACATGGTAGACTTGCTGTTTAATTTTTCTATTCACTGTGCTTTAGTGAGCCTTGAATTAGAAATTTGGCTTTTTGGATAACTTTAATGTAAAATAAATGGGCATCTTAAAAATAGGCATCATGAAGATAAAGTAGAAAGCCCCTTTGTGACACCAGTATGTTATCTTGCTTAGCATCAACCTACATGACTATTGCTTCTTTAAGAAGGATTTTTATTGTAAAACAAGTATTCTGTGGGTTTCTTCTAAATTCTGTTCTGAGTAAAAAAGTCAAATAATTAATTTAGATGCCTATCTATCTTAAAATAAAGAAAAAAATTAGTCAACTTACTCCTAAAATCGATATATTCTAGATAGTACAGTCAAATATATATTTTTGCATGACCTTTTACTGTTTGTCAGAATAACTACCACCATAAGGTGAGAACACTAGCAAAGACCATCAGTCACTGTTACCCTCTGTCAGAGTATGTGCTCTAGAATGATTGAGTATGATGGAGTACACAATACAGAACTACATTTTTTTCTTTTTTTTTTTTTTTTTTTACCTCCTAATCTTTAGCATTCATAGCGAACTTCTACCAGGATGTATTTTCAGTCTGCCTTTCTGGAGTCTGAGTTTTAGTAGAGAGGCTCAATTTTACACAGAGACAGCTGCAGCCCTTAATTGTCCACTTGACCACAGTTGCTTATAAAACCATGGTATCCTTTAGCTAGCAATTTACCTAATTTTATGTACTTCCATGTTTTCCATTAACATATTCCCAATATTTGGGCAAAGATACTTTTTTTTTTTTTTTTTTTTTTCATCCTATATTCCTATGTTTAAAATATAAACCAAACATAGAATTACTTCAAACATTTACAGGAAAGTGCTGATTCTTACCAATGGCTAGGTGGCTTTCAGGAAAATTTTGGATTTTTGCGATTAATTTACTGTTAAGTGTATTCTCTGTAGAATCCTATCTGTCTATCTATTGACATATTTGAATACATTAAGAATAAAGGAAACTAATAATATTTTGGTTACTCACATTTTTTAACATTCTACATCCTATATATATGATTTGCCTTTCTCATTTATATTAATTTCAAATGTAACTTGAAGTAAGTATCTAGACACAGATTTTTCTTTTGACCCTCACACCCTTTTTTGGGTAATCATGAAGTCACTTAAAGTGAGCAAGATGTGGGTTTAAGTTCTGTGTCTTTCCCTTATCCTGTAACATGGATGTTACTTAAATTAAGAGAAATTTTAAAACAAATAACAATGGTCCACAGTAATTAATTTTTGTAACAAAAGCAATCTTATAATTGGGAAGAACATTATATGGAAAAATTGTTTCTGTATTTGGTAAATACAGGAATATATGGATATTTATGATAAAAAAATAATAAACTCAATGTTAATAATATCTACAAAAGTTATTACCATTTTATATTGTACTTCTTTTTAGAATTACACTTTCTGATCCAAATTTTCATTTCTTAATAAGTAGCTTTTTAATGATACTGAAAACAATTTAAGACATTTTAAAGACTCACAAAAGTTCCTTGAAATCTGGTGGTGGAATTTCTGCACCTGTTTGTACATAAATATTGCTTAGTAATAAAATAAAATAATAAATGAAGTGAAGTAAAAGATAAACAAATCATAGAATCATAGGATGGTTTGTGTTGGAAGGGACCTTAAAGATCATCTAGTTCCACCCCCCCTGTCACGGACAGGGACACTTTCCACTCGATAAGGTTGCTCAAAGCCCTGTCCAACCTGGCCTTGAACACTTCCAATGATAGGGCATCCATAACTTCTCTAAGCAACCCGTTCCAGTGTCTCACCACCCTCACTGTAAAGAATTTCTTTCTTATATCTCATCTAAATCTACCCTCTATCACTTTAAAACCGTTACCCCTCATCCTATCACTACACTCCCTGATAAAGAGTGCCTCCCCATCTTTCCTGTAGGCCCCCCTTAAGTACTGGAAGGCTGCTATAAGGTCTCCCCAGAACCTTCTTTTCTTCAGGATGAACAACCCCAACTTTCTCAGTCTGTCCTATAGTGGACTGTTGTGGTTTAGGCCCATCTGGCAACAAAGCACCAAGCGGCCTCTCACTCAGTCCTCCCAGCCTTGGTGGGATGGAAAGGAGAATTAGAAGAAAGAAAAAGTAAAACCCCATGGACTGGGATAAGGACAGTTTAATAGGACCACACAAGAAGAGAATAAAATGATAACATCAATACTAATAAAACTAATATATAAAGTGAGTGATGCTCCATGCAATTGCTCAGCATCCCATGCTCAGCCCCTTTCTGAGCCAGGATCACTGCCCCACTCCTGGCCAGCTCCTTTAGCTATACAAAAAATTATATACGCACCCCTCCCAGCTTCTTGTGACAATTAACCCTGTGCTAGCTGAACCCAGGACATAGAGGTGCTCCAGCCCCCTGATCATCTCCACAACCATCCTCTGGATCTACTTGAGCATGTCCGTGTCTCTTTCTTATATGGGGGGCCACAGAGCTGAACATAGCACTGCAGATGGGGTCTCAGAAGAGCAGAATAGAGGGGTAGAATCAACTCCCTCGACCAACTAACCACACTTCTGATGCAGCTCAGGATATGTTTAGCTTTCTGGGCTGTGATGATGCACATTTCTGGCTCATATTTTTTTCATTCCATACTAATCCCAAGTCCTTCTCCTCAGGGCTGTTCTTAATCTACTCATCACCAAGCCTGTATTTGTGGTTGGGATTGCCTAGACCTATGTGCAGGACCTTGGCCATTCAGTTGTAGCTCTTTGTCAAGTTAAAGTGATTAAAGAAGAGTCAGAACCCAGGCTTATCAACTGGCTTATCCTTCCATTGTCTTATTGGCAAGAAACAGCTGATTAAGCCATTAAATATAATTCTGTGTTGGGTTAGATCAATTGTATTCCATGTCCATTATATTTTCTGGAAAGTTGTTATCTCAGAAAAAGATTCAGGTTCTTACTGCTTTGAGTAATCAGTTATTTCCTTTTTCTTTTGGTTTCTTAATACAAAGCAGCAAATTAATGTCTAGTAATATTGTAATTAAAGCATATGCATTCCAATCTGTTTTAATGTGCCTACAGAACTGGCTTATAAAGGACTAGAAGCAACATATTTCAGCATGTTTTGCTGTAGAAATAGTGACTGCCTGAGAATATGACACTTCTTGATTTTGCTATGTTATCCATTTCATAATCTTTTATTTCTCATCAATAAACTGTTCAGCTGCCTAAATACATATAATTAATATAATTTGATGTATCCAAGGGTGGTTCAGACATCCACCTAAACTTGACGGATGACACAGGCTACAGGGTTTCATTAGAAGAGCAAATGGTGCCCGGTAAAATAAGGTAGTAGCAATTACTGTCAAATACAAACCAGTAGCAAATACTTGTATTTGGGCAGTCGACTCAAATGCAAGATGAAACTGTAAGTTTAAACTTGTGTTTGTTAAAGGGTAAGAGTTGGGGGCATAAGAAGAGAAGAGATGTGAATGGGAAGGAAGAACAAAAAGGAACATAAACAATAGAATTCTAAACCTTTTCTTTTGACCTTTAGAGTACTTATTTATTTACATATTTCACTGTGATATACCTAATCTTGCTTCAGTGATGAAGTACTTCACAGTGAACATTAATTAGAATGATAACTGAAACACAAAGGCCTCTGTTTCTGCAACACTACTCATTAGGGTAAACAGAAGGTCGCTCAAGTTCTAGCTTTTTCATATTTTTCTAAGAGGTTTGTATTTATTACATTGAAAGCATAATGCCTCTCAAGAATAGTGTGAAAACATAGGTAATGGAAGTAGAAGGCAGAATCTCAGAATGTCACATCACTGAAATGCTCTAAATGTATTGAAGCTGCTGTAGCTAGTTGCCTAGATAGCCTTAATGCCAAACATTAGCAGAAAAAGAATTCAGGTAACTCATGGATTTTTAGAATTTTTTCTACTAATGGATTTAGTATTCAGTATTTTTAAAATGTAAGCATGCAAAAGACAAAGTTTATGTTGTTTTATCTAACTCATCAAGCTTTTTTCAACTTCAAAGAAGTGTCTGATATCATATTAAAAATTAAAAATATAAACCTTCAAATCAGATAATAAAATCATCCTAGAATTTCAGACACATTTATTCTTTTCCCTTGTTACAGGACACTTGTTATCACTGATTTGTTAAATGTTTTAAGACATTTGAAATATACGGCCTGCTCTTCTTAGTGTGCTACCTCTGACATAATTATAATTTACATTACATTTTACCTACAATAATATCTTTTCTCAGTCCTGTTTTGTGGTGTTATGTTCATAGTTCTTTAATATTTTCCTTTCAGTCTTCTTGTTTCCTACTGCATTGTATACTTACACATTGCATTTTTTCTCTGAATCCCTCAATAAATACCTTGAGTTTCTTTTTGTTATGTTTTTCTTGGAACAGCAAGCCTGCTAGGCAAATGGAAGAAAACTTCAGAGCTGTAATTTTTGTAATGGCTGTTTCCTTGAGCTTGCTATAGTACAAATGGTTTACTCTAATTGTACTAGATAAATCACTGGAAAAGGCTAGGCTACTCTAGTTCTTAGATTTTATATCAGCTAAGTTGTCCCCTTCGGTGTTTTAATTTAATGAAAGAAGTTAATTGATGCAGAAATAGCTTGACAAAGTACAGGCAGCGCTATTATTTGGAGAGTCTGAGACAGATCTGAAGTATGATTTCTCTACCTTCTGAGTGTAATGTGGGCTTGATTATAAACCTGGATCTGCTGAGACAGAATACAGTTATCATTTTATTCTAGTGTTCATTATTTTGGTTTGTGTCTTCTTGAGGCCTTCCAAGAAGTGCAGGTCTCTAAAATACAGTCCTAGTCTTGACACTGTGATGCATGTTAGCAGAAACTTCTGCTTGCATAGTGGCAGACTTAAGTCAACAGAGCTCTGTAATAGTTTGGAGATATTCTAGTGTGAACTGTTTCATGGTATTAGCAGCCAAACTCTTAGAAAATAATTAAATTTATTTGAGAAAAAGATGGTTTTACATCATGCCATGAATTTCTATCCCAGTTTCTCTACTGTTCTTTGCCTTATCTTTGCTGGTTTTCTTTGATTGGCATAGTCACTAACTTAGTTATCCTTTAGTCTGCTTTTTTTAGGAATCCTGTAGTTCTCACCCTAGCTGTCTGCATATGTCTGTAATTATCATGCAATTGAATCTGCTCTTCAGTGTAATTTATCTGACACTTCTTAAAATTAAATAATGGACTTGCAGGTTGAGAACTGAAAAAATACCAGTAGAGTAAAAATTCTTCCACTGTTCTGTCAAAACTGAAAAACATTATTATTGTGCTCTAGTAGGAAACTTACTTGCTCAAACATTACCTGAATCAGGATGTTCCAGCTCATTTAATCTAAACTTGTTCATTGCTCAAGTGAACTAAGGCTAGTACATAATTATGCAGGCACGTATAAGACAGCCTAAATGAGGCCTACTCCACCTTCCACACATTACGATTTTATATTAATTCCTTTTTCATGATCATTTAAAATAATAATTTAAAATAATAGCTTAGATAATGCTTAACTTGGCTGTTTTCCCATAATATGATATTATATTTTTTTAGCAGAAAAATTATTTAGAATCTCTTGTATAATGCTTAGCAGTGAGGCTCTCTGAAGAATCCTGATTGGCTGGTACTTGACAGAGAAGTTTCTTTGTCAGTACCACATTAAATTAATTATACATCAAAAATGAAATGTTACTACTTTGTAATGCAGAGATTGATTACTGAAGAAATATACTCATTTGCAAACATTATTTATCATTATAATTCTCTCAGTGTTGTGCATAATAGTTCATGCGTGGTCATTTTACAGATTTTCAGGGGAGAGGAGATGCAAATCAAAAAGAAATGTTCTCAAAATCCATTAAAAGAAGGTTAATAACTCACTAATTTCAGGAGTAACCAGCGGTAGAATGTTGAATATAAGGTAACAGCAGACACAATATAAGTGGTCTTCTGTAGTGCTGCACTCATCCTGTGAAGGATTTGAACACATTCAAGATGGAAAGTAGAAGCAACATCAAAGAGAGAGAAAGGAGGTGGTACCAAAATATTTATAAATCCTTTTCAGTCCTGTATATTAGAGTCTTATCTGAAGGTAAGGAAAAGATCCACTGCAATATTTGGGGCTTTATGTAAAAGATTTCTGTACTTTCCAAGAAACTGTATATTTTTAAAATATAGACACATATAGACAAATATCCACTAATATTAATGTTACTAATTTCCTTATATTTTTTAAAATAGAAAAATAAATATAAATAATGTAAATATAAAATAATAAAATAATAAAAATATAATAAATATGATACTGTACTTTCTGTGGCCTTTACTGCAAATCATCTGGACTGAAGTAGTTAGTATATTAGAGGTTATTCTGGTACGGGATAAATACTTTTACTGAATTCCTTCAGCTTTTCACACAAGAATTAAGGAGGGTTTTGGCTATAGAGAAGAGCATAAAAATATTATTCTGTAGATCAGGACTTGGAGATCTTTAATAGAAGGAATAGTCTCAGATTCTCAACCCTATTTCATTATCTCTCTCTCTTCTTTATTTGTTATTAAGAAGTGGTAGCATTCAAGATTTTGCTTTTTGCATTTGGGAACCAAGAATCCGTGTTATTTCTTTATTGACCTCAGTAGAATCCAAATGCTTTCCTTAGCCATTACTGAACAAACTTCAGTAACGTTTGCATGGGAAGAGAGGAGACCACAGATTCACAAAAATAAAAATCTTTAAGAATCTCACATAAAGTAATATTTTCATATTAATTAGGATCATTTGCACAATGATACTATTTGTATTAACCTTAGAATTACAACAGTGCTTCACATTTCTGTCAAGAACAGTGGAAGATTTTAACAATTTTTTAAATTTAAAAATAGATGCATGAGTTTTTTCTTTGTTTGGTTTTGGATTTCAGTTGGGATTTTAACTGCAGTTTGTTACTGTGTGTACATGTGAGTACATCCCCCTGTGAAAACATGCACACTGAGGGGACTGTTGTCTCAAAACAAATTTCCTTATTAGTCACATGCTGTGCAATCTAGTGTAGTGATAACACTGGTGTTAGAAACACTTCTGCAAAGTAACTGCTACAAACTGGAGTGTATTTATCCTTCAAATACAAATACAGTTATCCTATCTCATTGTGAATTTAAAAAGTCTAACTTCATAATATGTCCATGAGAAAATAAAGATTTACATACAAAGAGAGAAAAATATTTTAGTTTTAAAAAGAGCAGCTACATGATAGGACAGTTGGAGACATGACCTAACTTTACAAATGCCTTGTAAATTATTCTTGCTGTTTTCATGAGTAAAAGGATAGGGAGAGTGAATACATTCAAAATATTCAGTAAGTTTTTCTGTAGCACTGGATGAAATAAGGACATATTTTCCTCATCTGTGGGCCATTATAGGGATAGATGATGCTATGACTTTCCTTCACTGATGTTGATAGTCACATTTTTTAAAGCACAAGTAGATTAATGCCTTTTAAAGAAAAAATGTCTTCATAATTTCAAGAAGGTAATTTTTTTCATAGTTCTTTATGACTCATTTTAGCAAATGAGCTTTGTGGATGAGTTAAACAAGTGATATGAATTCACAGCTCAAAAAAATAGTGAAGTTTCAGTAGCTTGAATATAATATTATAATGGAAGTCAGTACATACTGTTTATTGATGATGATGATTGTCCAAAGTAGTTTATAAGGTATTTAAAACTATTTGTTTTATGAAAGACTCATGTGTTAAGTACTGCTAAGTACTTCCAAATCATCTGCTCGATCAGAGTTAATGATCCATATTGCAATATGACAAAGTAGTACTTATGGATGTAATTACAAATTATAAGCAAGTAAATATTCTTTTAAACAGGTACATTCTTAAGGCAATTTACAACCATTCGCTACACAGATTACTGGTAAATCAGTGTAGTAATCAAATTGAGGTAAAATTAAAAATTAAATTAATAAATTTGAGGTTCAAGTAAATATAATAGCTGATTAGTCCTACTTAGGAAGTTTTGTTATCAGTGGGTAACATCATTAAAGTATCTATAAAGTAAAAAAATCAAAGCAAAATTACTCAAGCTGGCAGCAATTACATTATAACTTGGATTCAGGAAACCTTTCCCTATGAAAGGGAAAATATTTAGGTCGAAAATTTATTCCTATATCTCATTGTTATGTTCTTCTTTGGTAATTTTTCATTCCTCCTCCACAAAACCACAAATCTTTTCTGTGGGCTTAATCAAAATGGAGTCCAATTAGGCAGATGGGAC
Organism: Tyto alba; assembly: GCF_018691265.1. NCBI lineage: Eukaryota > Metazoa > Chordata > Aves > Strigiformes > Tytonidae > Tyto > Tyto alba. The sequence continues at coordinate 32,391,096 of NW_024881327.1, forward strand.
ACATTGGTGAGAATTTAGGCTTTACTGTTGAAAGGATACATCGAAATCACTATTTTTTAAGTACATCGATAAAACAGGCAAAAAAAAAGAAATAAACTCTCATTTCATAAATAGAATTAGAATCATACAATCATAGGATATCCTGAGTTGGAAGGGACCCACAAGTATCAAATATGACTCCACAAAGGACAATTTAAATGTTAAACTATATAAGAGCTTTGTCCCAACACTGACAGGCTTGGAGCCTTGACCACTTCCTTTGGGGGATTTCCAATGTTTGACTACCCTCTCACTGATGAACTTTTTCCTAAAATCCAATCTGAACTTCCCCTGATGCAGCTTTAAACCATTCCCTCACATTCTTCAACTGGACAGCAGAAAGAAGAAATCAGCACCTCCCTGTCTGCTCCCTCTCTGCTCCACCTCTTGAGAAACTTGTAGACAGCAATAAGTTCACGCCTCAGTCACCCCTAAATTGAACAAACCTAATATACTCAGCCACACCTCATAAGTCATGCCCACTAGTCCTTTCATCATCTTTGTTGCCTTTCTTTGGACACATTCTTAGGAGTGACAGGCAAGCGGATCTTTGTCAGAAACTTTCACTTAAAATTTTTTCAAAGTGGAAGGGAGATAAATTCCCAAAGAACACCCGTGGTTTTAAAGTATCTTTTTAATATTATCTGGTAGAAATGATATACAGGAAGAGGATAGACTTCTATGACTAAACAGTTACTATAGGTATTCCCGATTTCTTATTGAAAAAGATAAACTGAGTCTTATGGTACTGCTGTTTAATGCCACCAGTGAACACTGGGGGCCAACAAACTGGAAAACAGCTTTGCAGAGAGAAACCTTGGGGTTCTGGTGGACAATATGGCCAACATTTTAATATACATTTTACCTTGTCTTGGTTCAAGTAAAAGATAAGTTCTAGTGATTGGTAAATCAGAAAGTATTTGTCGTGTAACAGTTTGATATATATAAAGTATGAGTACTGCAGCCCTGGTTTCTCAGTACATTCTCCACAGGATATGTTTCAACAGGATTGCATGGGCCACTTCAAAGCAGTAGAAGTACTTTACAGTAAACAATGAGTATTAGAAAGCAGTGGGTACATGTTTGAACCTAAGGCAAATAAATTTGTAAAGGCTTTTGGACAATCTGTGAGCTCTCAGCATTATCCTCCTTGCATTATACAGTGTCTTAATAAACTCATCACCAAAGCTGCTTAAACAGTTGGAACACCTTCTTCAGGCAATATATAAGGTGATTTAAGGATAAATTACTACAGGATGCAAGTTCATGATTGTTACCTAGCATGTATTGTTCACCATATTTAGGAAAAGAAAAACCCCAAACAAAACTCCTTTTCTTGTGAGGGTCAGATTAGACTCTGATTTTATGCTCTTTATTGCTATGATAAATGATTACAAAAAAATCAGAGTATTTGTTTTCCTTAACAGCTCACATGAATAAGCTGTAATGTATGTTTAAAGGGCCTTTTATATTCATAAATTCTCATAGAACATAAACTCAAAAAAAACATTTGTTTTTATGTATCTGATTCTGGTTTTGTTTTCTGTCGGTTTGTTATAGTACTTCCTATACCTAAAAAGGATTGAATACTCCTCCTAATACTTAATTCTTAGGAATTCTTTATTAAGCCTATTTCTTTTCGTTTGAGCTGCTTGTTATTCTTTGAAGTTATGTCTCCTCAGGCTTTTCAATATTTTCTATTGACTCTCTTCACTTTAATTACTTTTTCTGAGACTTTGCAGAAATTGAAAGTATTCTCTGTATATACAGGCTGTACTGAATTATATTTCTTGCTTGACCTTTAAATATTAAAAGATGAGCAAAAGTGTCTTGAAATAGATTTGAACATTGGATCTGTGATTTTTTTTTTTTTTTTGAGACCTATTAAAAATATATATTCTTTTTGAAGTAGGGTTGCATGCAGGAGCTATGAATAAAATCAATAACAAACAGCAGCATTAGTCATAATATAATATAACAAATGGGAATACTTATAGTGGTATATGACCCCTGAAAGTGAAACAAAATGAGGCGGGGAGTGAAGGAAGCTTAAAAAAATTACTTAAAGATAATACAGGAATTTTGTAATGGGTTCTTCTTTACAAAAGAAACCACACATCAGCCAAAATTTTTATTGCCATAGGGTCAATGAAGCAAATAGTTTCACTTTGGTATCTCATTTGCAATGGAGCACTTTGCTCATAGAGATAAAAATTTTAACAGTTGTAAAATTTAGGCATAATGGAATAAAAACAGAGAAATCTTTATTTAGAAGATAAATTTTCTGTCCTTATATTCATGATTCTTCAGTAAACAGCAGGCCAATTATATGCTCACACATGTAAAATAATGTACTTAAATCTATCTTATTAATTTAGTAATTTTTGGGGTCATTATTCATACAGGAAAACACATTAAATATGAAGAAAAAGTTATGCATGATTTTTAGTACAATCTAAAGTTTTGGCAAGTTTAGGCATTAAAAAAAATGGTAATAATAAATCATTTTCTGATTAGGTAGGCAAACTTAAATTACTCTTATTCTTCTTTTATTTGAAACATTGGGTAATTTTGATCATGAATTCCTGCTTTATCTCCCTTGAAAATAATCCCAAAGGAACAAAGATGTGCATTTACATGGTTGACTCCCGAGAGAATGTTGTCAAAGACTCAGCAGTATGAATACAAAACCCTACTCCCTGAATACTGGTTTCTATAAAAGTGTGGGTTTCTGGCCCTAGTTAAAGTAATTGAATGTCATTTGGTTATTTAACTAGGAAACATGGACTTAAAAAAAAAGAATGTATGTAATGCAGCTATGGTAAGATAAGCATACAGTGCCATTTGAGATGTCCCCTGCCTTCCAGATGCTGCTGAAGAAGCATGTGTAGCTCTGTAACGTGTTTATGTGGTGAGGTTTTGGTAGCAGAGGGCTATAGGAGTGGCTTCTGTGAGAAGCTGCTGGAAGCTTCTCCTATGTCCAACAGAGCCAATGCCAGCCGGCTCCAAGACAAACCCTCTGCTGGTCATGACCGACCCCATCAGTGACAGTGGTAGCACCTCTAGAATAACGTATTTAAGAAGGGGGGAAGAAATCTGCACAACAGCAACTGCACCAGAGAGAGGAGTGAGAATATGTGAGAGAAACAACTCTGCAGACACCAAGGTAAGTGAAGAAGGGGGAGGAGGTGCTCCAGGAACCAGAGCAGAGATTCTCCTGCAGCCTGTGGTGAAGACCATGGTGAGGCAGGCTGTCCTCTGCAGCCCATGGAGGTTAATAGCAGAGATGATCTCCACCTGCAGCCCATGGAGGATCCCATGCCAGAGCAGGTGGATGCCTGAAAGAGACTGTGATCCTGTAGAAAGCCTGTGCTGCTGAAGCAGACTCCTGGAAGGACCTGTAGACCCATTCAGAGGAGCCTATGCTGGAGCAGGTTTGCTGGCATGATTCGTGACCCTGTGGAAGACCCGTGTTCAAGCAGCCTGTTCCTGAGGGACTGAACCACATGTAAGGGACCCATGCTGGAGGAGTTTGTGAAGAGCTGTAGTCTGTGGGAAGGGCTTATATCAAAGAAGTTCATGGAGAACTGGCTCTTGTGGAAAAGATTCCATGCTGGAGTCGAGGAAGAGTGTGAGAAGTCCTCCCCCTGAGGAGGAAGGAGTGGGAGAGACAACATGTGATGAACTGACCACAACCCACATTCCCTGTCCCCTTGCGCTGCTCAGGGGAAGGAGGTAGAGAAATCTGGGAGTGAATTCAAGACCAGGGATAAGGGAGGGTTGGAGGTAAGGTGTTTTAAGCTTTGGTTTTCTTTGTCGTTATCCTACTCTGATTATATTGGTGATAAATTAAACTAATTTCTCTGAGTCAAGTCTGCTTTGCTCATGATGGTAATTGGTGAATTATCTCTTCCTGTACTTATTTTGACCCATGAGACATTTTTATATTTTCCCTCCTCTGTCCAACTGAGGAGGGGAGTGCTAGAGTGGCTTTGGTGGGCACCTGGTGTCCAGTCAGGGTCAACACACCACAATCTCCAATAGAGAAATCATACCTGCCATCCCCGGGCAGATATTGCACATACAATAAGACATCTAAGATGTTTCCTCATGCTTGTGTCTGGCAACTGAATCACTCCCCAGATTATGTCAGCACTGACATTTATCTGTGGCTGAATTTGAACTCTGAACAGGAGATTATTCTCATGGAAAGAAGAAAGCATACTAGCAATTGACATTCACATTACAGTTGCTCACCTAGCTTCACAGCTGAAGGATATTGACAAATCACTTCGAGCAAGGTCTCTGTCATAATTAAGGGTTTAAGAACCTTATGAACTCAATCATTTATATCCTTGATAAATCTTATTCAGTGGAGACCTAACTCTTAAATTGTAAAACATATTTGTAAAATATTCCCAGAATCAAATGTCCTACTCAGCTAATATCTGTTTCTGGAAAATGAAATTATTTCTGTTTAAAGTCATGGAGTCTGTCCTATCTAAAGACACAGACATCCTGTGAGAGCATGTCTATGCCCACATAACTCTGCCTGATTAGAATTTCTAGGCAATTAGTTATGGAAGGCTGTTTGTAGGTGTTTATTAACAATTCATAAACACCTATTATTGTGGTTTGCTTCTTGTTTTGCAGATATTGATCCCAAATATATAGTTCATAGCGTGCCAGTTAATTACATGTCATTAAAAAGTCAATAAACTGTTTGAATCCTAATTTAGTTTAAATTACATGAACTAAACATTTTTTTTTTTCCCCCTGAAACAATATATGACTCAAAGTAGATGTATACATCTACTGAAAATCTTACTAAATGAGAGTCACAAATTCCTTAGGCCATTTTTGTTAAGAGCTTACGTTTGGTCTGCAAAATCCACTAGTAAGGAAGGTACATGAGTGTTAAGTGTATTAGTACTAAAAAATGTAACAACTACATACTTTTAAACTTTGAACTTGATCTGACTGGAAACTAGAGTAAATGTTCTCTACAAAGCCTGTTGCCGTATAAGACCCTGTGTCTCATTAAAGTTGCTCTGCATATCTTTACTACCTATTTGGACTATATTGATATGTAATTGATGTGCAGCTATCAAGAGTACCTTTAATATTTTATTTCTTATTCATGAAAACACAAGAAAACAAACAAAACCCCCAAATCTATTACAGTTTACATTTAGGTTCTACTTGGTATGCTTCAATTTACTGAATAATAATGAACCAAATTAATTTAATCATTAGTTTTATTTCAGACAGAAACTCTATCCTGATGTACTGTTTTCAGAAAACTGCAATTACTATATAGTTAAATAAATATAACCTTTATGATTTTATCCATGTTCTTTAAAATTCCTCTAATTATATGACAGTAGTTCATCAAGCAGTGACAATGCAAAAATCATTTAGAAATGTATGTAGAATAATTCAGCTCAGGAAGTCTCTAGTCCAACTCCCCACTCAAAGCAGGGCCATCTTTGAGGTCAAACTAGGATGCTCAAGGCTCCATTCAGTTGGGTTTTGGAAACCTACAAGGAGAACACTAAACAAACTCTGCTCTACTTCAAATACTTGTCAGTCCTCATAATAAAAAAAATAAAAATAAAAAAAAAAAAACAGTGTAAATACTGTTTCTGCATAAGACTACCTGAATCACTTTTGTGTTGAAATGACATAGTTAATATGAATGCAATAAGAGAATTGTTAAAAGAATGGTCTAATTTAACTGGCATTATATCCAACAAATCCATCTTGCTTTGTTTTGTTTAAGAGGCTGGTTTGCTAGAGTCAGATAAAGCAAGAAGCAAACTTAAGTGTTCACAGTACATTTTAGTAATCTACATTTTGATTCAGTTTTGCATAAGAAAAGCTTAGTTTAAAATACTCTGTCTCAGTAGAAGAACACATATACAGGCAAATAATTTCTGATATTTAGAAATAGTCTGAAGAGGTTTTCACCTTTGCTTTTTTATTTTTTTTAGTTTTTCTTCATTAGTTAAGTAATGAAGATGGTTTTTTTGTTTTTTTTTTTTTTTTGTTTTGTTTTTTTTTTTGTTTGTTTTTTTTTCATTAAAGTATTATTTTGAGTGACAAATATTTATAGTGGATATTTACAAGTGATGGATTTTTCAGATTGTCCATTAATATAAAGGATCTGTAAACTAAAAAAATGTCAGTTCAACCCAGAATAACTCTACATTTGAAAAGATAGAGCTAGAAATGCTTTATGAAACTGAAACTTTCAGACTTATTTTGCATGGTGGTGTTATTAATAAGACACTTTCTTTGATGACAGTTTATTTAACTGTAAATTCAAAGTGAAATTCCAGTAAGGAATGCAAAATGTCACCAGCTAATGGTGAGGAGGCAGTTCCAAAATAAAGGAAGCCTGAGCTCAATTCTAGCTTTATTTGGGTGAAGCCTGGTTGATCACATTCTTTTCTGAAGAACTATTGTCTGTTTTCTTTCACCCTACTTGTATAAAGAATGTAAAGAGCACTATAGATATCTTTGTGGGTGCTTTTCTTATTTATCAAAACATAAGCAGTACATAGAAGTTACAAGATGATACAGAGATAATAGAAATATTAATTCTACTGATAAGATTAAAGAAAAAAAATATTTTCTGTTTTAATGGGAAGAATATCAATTCAGAACAAACAAATATATTTTCTGTATTTCAGTTTTCTCTTAAAAACTTTTATGCATTTACATGGGAATATTTATATAGGTTTGTGAGATAGATGTTAATGGTTTTCTTTTTGGTACAAGCCTTGTAAGATCTTCGGGAACTTTTTGGTTAACTGAATTGTAACAATAGCTATTTCTGGACTCTCTAGTTTCATGGACATTAGACAGATTTTCATGACTCCCTTCTGTGATTTCTTTTGATTGTCTGTAAAAAAAGCCCTTTTGAAACTAAGACATTCTTTCATTTCAAACTATGAAATCCGTTGAAATTTCTGGGATGGTGTTTTCTAATTTTCTTCTGCCCCTCCTTTATTTTTCTGTTTTATGCTTTTCTTTATTTTATGCTTTTTCCTTGATTGTTCTGTGCAACAGTTTAATTCATTTTATCATTTATGATTTCACCACTCAGAGATTGTTTATGAGTTTGTCACTCGGAAATAATGGATAAAAACAAGATTGAAAATTAAAGGCATTTATCACAGAACATTTATTTATATTATAATTTTTCACATAGTTTCTTAAATTTAACTGTTTTGTTATATTTAATTTTATGAAATACATGACCATGTTACTATAACATGTCAGCCAACATTTGAAAACATACTGTATAAATAGGCAAATTTTGAATTTAAAGAGGTTACTAAATTTTCTGAGTGTCAGATTTGTTTATTCTAACTTGACTCTTAATTTTCCTCTTTGAAGGAAGAAAATGCTTCTATAATTGACACACTTTAAAAATTGCGTCTTGCATTTTTCAAAATTATTTAGCATTTTAAAAAATGTAATCAAGTTTTTAAAATGATGTCAATACTAAATCGTATATATATCATATATTACACTAGAAAATAATACTAAAATGTTACTAATAAAGTTACCAAATCCAGCATTATGCCAAGGTTAAGTTTCTTTGTGTAATCTTAACACACAGAACTTCAAAACCTTTGTGGACTCTAATACAATCACTTCATGTAATATCATGAATCATAATACCTTTTTTAAACTCAGATTTGTCATTCAGCACAATGTTTTTGAAGAATTAAAAGTTTTAATATTATTTTAATATAGTTTTATATATATTTTATTATGTTTTTAAAACAAGTTTGAATCTAATGCTCCTCACCCCCCAGCTATCTCTGCTACCAAAGAAAAAAATAACTACATTAAACCAACTGAAATATTATTAGGCCAAATCAAAGGACCCTAAGTGGAGGTGGAAATGTTAGAACTGCTTTTGGAGAAGAGGCACAGACTTTGCATCCTTGAGCTATTCTAAATTTAATAAAAATTTTGCATGTACATTTCCTGTTTTAAAAAAGATTTTATCCCTTCTGGTCCCCTCTATTGTCCCTGACTTCTCTCTCTCGGCTTGTGCTGCTATATGTAATACACTTTTTGTGCAAGAACACAGTTGACATATGAAAATCTGTTTTCAAACTTTTTTGTTGTTGTTGTTGTTGTTTGTGTGTCACTTAGCACACTGTGCCTCTAAGCAGATTTCTCTCTCAGAAGTTACCTTGTTAGAATGAGATCTTTTGCTGTTATGGTTTGATAACTTTAAGAAGAAAGTGAAAAAAATTCCTACATAATCACCTCCTTCACTTGGGGTTTCTGACGTGTCTTGTACTCGATTAGAGGTGTGTAGAACAGTGAAGGCTAAAGTAGGATAACAATGTCTACTAATTGACTGAGGTAAGCTACACCCAACCACTAGGAAGCAAGGCTATTTACAGATAGGTAACCGTATCAGCAATAGCATATAAGGCTGAGATTGCCTACATATTAATATCAGAATCACCACATTTAAGCGTGCAGATTTTTATGATTTGATATTAATGAATTTTTTTTAAATTATTTGGTTTTATTTTTTGTCCTAAGGTTGCATATTGTCCTGGTTCGGGCTGGAATAGAGTTCCTGTTTGTTTTAGTAGCTGGAGGAGTGCTGCAGCACAGAGACCCCAGGGGCTCTCCAAGTCCTAGTGCCCTCACCTGTGTGTGGGGGCGGGGGGAGCACAGCTGGAGGACTGAGCTGGGATTGGCTGATATTCCATGTCATGTGACATTATGCTCACTATATAAAGGCAGGAGAGGGCTGGGAGAGGCTGCCACTTCTGGGAGTGTTGCTGCGGTGCCTTTGTGTTTGGGATCACCGGCCGGGAGCAGGTGGGTGTTGGTCGGTGGGTGGTGAGCAGCTGTCTTGTACATTACCTGCTGATACTGCTGTCAGTGTATTATTCTGTTACTATTATTAAACTGTTTTTATCTCAACCTGTGAGTCTCCCTTTGCCCCTCCGATTCCCTTCCCATTCCCAAGTGGGGGAAGGGTGGGTGAGCGACTGTGTGGCATTTAGCTGCTGAGTAGGCTCAAACCACAACAGTCCTTTTTGGCGCCCAACGTGGGGCACGAAGGGTTGAGATAATAACAGATTTGATCTGTGGGTACTATCAAGTTTGTTATAATGCCGACTGCCCATCCTGTTATAATGTCATTTGCTTGGCTCCTAAAATCGTGGTTTTTGTTGCTGCAGTTGTGTTATACATCACATTACTTACCATATGTAGTCTCCATGCTGCTGCTTATTACCTGTGGGAATTGGATTAAGATTTTTGCCTTGCTGTATTAAGTAACTCTAATTTATGGCATGATAAAATCTTCGGTCCTGTTAGTTATGGGGCACCTACTGGAGTGGGTTAGTAACTATATCCTCCACCTTTTCTCCTCGGAAAGCCCACCCAAGGGGGAGATACCTTTTTCCACCTTCCTCTTCTCCAAGCTACTTGCAAGTATACTTGAGAATGCTGAGAACTCTGAATATCCATGGAATGCTCATATTAACGTTGTTGTCTTGTTTCTGGAAGCTGTAGTGTTCCTGAATGTGGTTCAGGTTCTGTTTCGGGTTAAGCAACTGTTTCTGAATATCACCCAGAGTTCTACCCCAGGGTTGCAGAGTTATGAGTGGTTGGGAGTGTGGGGTAGCATGGGCAAGTACCTAGGACAGTGGGGACCTCCAATGTTTTGGAATTTCACCCCTGAACAAGTGCGGTATCCTGAGAAATTAGTAAAATATTTAGAAAAGGTGTGCTGTCATCCTGACACCTCAAGAGAGACGCAGATCATTGCAACATGCTGGGGCCTGGCCCATGCCTACCGAACCCTGCTTGCCACTATGCAGTATCCTCAAAAGGAAGATGTCTTGGCATCTGCGAGCAAAACAACCGGCACTGCAACCACTCTGACACCCACACCAGACACTGCAGCCACTCCAACTCAGGTGACAGACACTGCAGCCAATCCGACCCCTACGATAAGTACTGCGGGTGAACTGGAGCATCAATCCACAACAGTATCAGTTGCTCCCATACAGAAGAAGAAATACACTAAAAAATCCCCTCGCATTGTAAAAGATGATGATGAACCAGGGCCCTCACAAGAACAGGAGGAGGAGGCAGAGCCAGTGGTAATCACTCGATCTCTATCCCTGAGTGAACTACGAGACATGAGAAAGGATTTCAGCCGCCATCCGGGTGAACACCTCCTTACCTGGTTGCTCCGATGCTGGGATAGCAGGGCCAACAGTGTGGAATTAGAAGGTGGAGAAGCCAGGCAACTGGGATCCCTGTCCAGGGACGCAGGCATTGATAAGATTATTGGAAGAAAGACACAAATGCTCAGCCTTTGGAGACAACTACTGTCAGGCGTGAGGGACAGATATCCCTTCAAGGAAGATCTTACATGTCATCTAAGTATGTGGACTGCCATGGAGAGAGGTATCCAATACCTGAGGGAACTGGCTGTGCGGGAGATGGTTTATTATGATCCAGACGATGTGCGGCTACCCACAGACCCAGATGAAGTCCAGTGCAGCCGGCCCATGTGGCGGAAGTTTATACTGAGTGCTCCATCTTCACATTCGAATGCACTAGCAGTATTTGGAGAGGCGAAGAGGGACCAACTATGGATGACTTGGCTCGCCGACTCCGCCACTACGAAGAAAGTCTCTCTTCTTCCATTGTCGCAGCTGTGGAGAAACTGTCACAAGAAGTCCAACAACTCAAAGAGGACGTCCTACTCTCCACCTCCACAGACTAAGGTCTCGGCTATCAGGAAGAAATGACTCCCTACTCAAGCGAGACGGTATACACCACGGGGGAACCTATGGTATTACCTGCGCGACCATGGAGAAGATATGAGGAAATGGGACGGGAAACCCACCTACGTTCTAAGAGAGCAGGTCCGAGAGTTGGAAGGAAGAATGGCTACAAATCAAGGTTCTTCCAGGATAAGTGCTGCTCCAGTCTCAGCTAATCAGTTACCCAAACAGCGTAGAAAAGTTGACTTTGCTCCTGATCCTATGAGGAGAAATTCTGAGTCGTACTTACAAGAAGTGAGTAACCAGGATGAGACTGAGGTTCTCACAGACCGCACTAACCCCTTCATCAACAATAGATACTATGAGCAGCTTTAGAGAGGCCCTGCCTCCAGCCAGGTGGAGGAGAGGGACAATCGTGTTTACTGGACTGTGTGGATTCGATGGCCTGGCACATCGGATCCCCAGGAGTATAAGGCTTTGGTGGACACTGGTGCCCAGTGCACCCTGATGCTGTCGAATTTCCAAGGAACAGAGGCTATCTGTATCTCAGGAGTGACAGGAGGTTCTCAACAGCTGACTGTGTTGGAGGCTGAGGTAAGCCTAACTGGAAATGAGTGGCAAAAGCACCCTGTTGTAACTGGCCTGGAAGCTCCCTGTATTCTTGGAATAGATTATCTCCGGAGAGGGTATTTTAAGGACCCAAAAGGGTACCGGTGGGCTTTTGGTATAGCTGTCTTGGAGACAGAAGAAATTAAACAGCTGTCCACTCTGCCAGGGCTCTCAGAGGATCCTTCTGTTGTGGGACTACTGAAGGTTGAAGAGCAACAGGTGCCGATCGCTACCACGACTGTGCACCGACAGCAATATCACACCAACAGAGACTCTGTAGTTCCCATCCACCAACTGATTCGTCAACTTGAGAGCCAAGGGGTGATTAGCACGACTTGTTCACCCTTCAACAGCCCTATATGGCCAGTGCGGTAGTCTAATAGAGAGTGGAGACTGACAGTGGACTATTGGGGCCTGAATGAAGTCACACCACCATTAAGTGCTGCTGTGCCAGACATGCTGCAGATTCAGTATGAATTGGAGTCAAAGGCAGCCAAGTGGTACACCACAATTGATATCGCCAATGCCTTTTTCTCCATCCCTCTGGCAGCAGAATGCAGGCCACAGTTTGCTTTCACCTGGAAGGGTGTCCAATACACCTGGAACAGACTGCCCCAGGGGTGGAAACACAGTCCCACTATTTGCCATGGACTGATCCACACTGCACTGGAACAGGGTGAAGCTCCAGAACATTTACAATACATTGATGACATCATTATATGGGGGAATACAGCAGAAGAGGTTTTTGAGAAGGGAGAGAAAATAGTTAAAATTCTTTTGAGAGCTGGCTTCGCCATAAACAGGGGTAAAGTCAAGGGCCCTGCACAGGAGATTCAGTTTCTAGGAATCAAATGGCAAGATGGACGTCGTCAGATTCCAATGGATGTGATTAATAAAATAACGGCTATGTCTCCACCAACCAGCAGAAAGGAAGTACAAGCTTTCTTAGGTGTGGTAGGCTTCTGGATAATGCATATTCCAAATTACAGTCAGATCGTAAGCCCTCTCTATCAAGTGACCCGAAAAAAAAATGACTTTTTATGGGGCCCTGAACAAAAGCAAGCTTTTGAACAAATTAAACAAGAAATCATTTATGCTGTAGCCCTTGGGCCAGTTCGGGTAGGACATGATGTTAAAAATGTGCTCTATACTGCGGCCGGGGAGAATGGCCCTACCTGGAGTCTTTGGCAGAGGGCACCAGGGGAGACCAGGGGTCGACCCCTGGGATTCTGGAGTCAAATATATAGAGGATCTGAAGCCTGTTATACTCCAACTGAAAAAGAGATACTGGCAACACATGAAGGGGTCCGAGCTGCTTCAGAAGTGATTGGTACAGAAGCACAGCTCCTCTTGGCACCCCGACTGCTGGTACTGGGCTGGATGTTCAAAGGGAGGGTCCCCTCAACACATCATGCAACTGATGCTACGTGGAGTAAGTGAGTCGCGCTCATCACACAGCGGGCTCAAATAGGAAACGCTAACCACCCAGGAATACTAGAAGTACTTACAGATTGGCCAGAGAACAAAGACTTTGGAATGTCACCAGAGGAAGAGGTGACCCGAGCTGAAGAGGCACTGCCATATAATGAGCTACCGGATAATGAGAAGCGATATGCCTTGTTTACCGATGGGTCCTGTTGCATTGTAGGGACACATCGGAAGTGGAAGGCTTCTGTGTGGAGCCCCACGCGTCAGGTCTCAGAAGCTGTTGAAGGAGAGGGTGAATCCAGTCAATTTGCAGAAGTGAAAGCCATCCAGCTGGCCTTAAGTATCGCCGAGCAAGAAAAATGGCCAGTCCTTTATCTCTACACTGATCCATGGATGGTTGCAGATGTCCTGTGGGGGTGGTTGTGGCAGTGGAAACAGAGTGGCTGGCAGCATAGAGGCAAACCCATCTGGGCTGCTGATTTGTGGCAAGATATTGCTGTTCGAATAGAGAACTTGGTTGTGAAAGTATGCCACCTAGATGCTCATATACCCCAAAATCGAGCAATGGAAGAACATCAAAACAACCACCAGGTGGACCAGGCTGCAAAGATTAAGGTGGCCCAAGTAGATCTGGACTGGCAGCATAAGGGCGAAAAATTTATGGCTCGTTGGGCCCATGACTCCTTGGGCCATCAAGGAAGAGATGCAACATATACATGGGCTCGTGACTGAGGGGTGGACCTAACTATGGACATTATATCATAGGTTATCCATGAATGTGAGACGTGCTGCAATCAGGCAGGCCAAGCGGTTAAAACCTCTTTGGTATGGAGGGAGATGGTTAAAGTATAGATATGGGGAGGCCTGGCAGATTGATTACATCAAGGTCCCACAAACTCGGCATGGTAAGCATTATGTGCTCACAATGGTAGAAGCAACTACCAGATGGCTGGAAACGTATGCTGTGCCCCATGCCACTGCTCGTAACACTATTCTGGGCCTTGAAAAACAAGTCTTGTGGTGGCATGGCACCCCAGATATAAATGAGTCAGATAATGGTACTCATTTTCGAAATAATCTTATAAACACCTGGGCAAAAGAACATGGCATTGAGTGGATATATCATATCCCCTATCATGCCCCGGCCTCCGGGAAAATTGAGTGGTATAATGGGCTACTAAAGACCATGCTGAGAGCAATGGGAGGCGGAACTTCTAAGCATTGGGACACACATTTAGCAAAGGCCACCTGGTTAGTCAATACTAGAGGATCTGCCAACCAGGCTGGCCCTGCCCAGTCCAACCTTCTGCGTACTGTAGATGGAGACAGAGTCCTGGTAATGCACCCTAAAAACATGCTGGGGAAGACTGTCTGGGTTATACCTCCTTCAGGTAAAGGTAAGCCCATACATGGGATTACCTTTGCCCAAGGACCTGGGTGCACTTGGTGGGTAATGCAGAAGGACAGGGAAGTCTGATGTGTACCTCAAGGGGACTTAATGTTAGGTGAAAATAGCCAATAAGCTGTATTAGATTAATCACCACACCACCCTACCAATGCTTTGTTATGGCAAACATGAACTTGGATGAAAATAGGACTGGTTCCAGCAACTGATGCCCAGCCACTGCTGCAGACTGTGAATCCAGGCAGCATCAGCCACCAGCTCCAGCTGCAACAGAGACTGCATGCCATCCTCCTGCCAGGTCCAAGGACACCTCTGCCCTACTGACTGAGCATTACTCCTCCTGCCTGAAGGGACTGTTATGATAGATGGAACCTGAAGCTATGGACCAAGCCAACTCATGATACATCCTGCAATGACGGACCATGGACTGAGGAAATGACATCTGTATGCGTATGTCTTTGACCAAGGAAGAGGATTGTAAATAACAATAATGTATTAGAAATATGGAACGTGAGCATAATGTAAAATGATATGGAATAAGGGGTGGATACTGTCCTGGTTCGGGCTGGAATAGAGTTCCTGTTTGTTTTAGTAGCTGGAGGAGTGCTGCAGCACAGAGACTCCAGGGGTTCCCCAGGTCCTAGTGCCCTCACCTGTGTGCGGGGGCAGGGGGAGCACAGCTGGAGGACTGAGCTGGGATTGGCTGATATTCCATGTCATGTGACATTATGCTCACTATATAAAGGCAGGAGAGGGCTGGGAGAGGCTGCCACTTCTGGGAGTGTTGCTGCGGTGCCTTTGTGTTTGGGATCACCGGCCGGGAGCAGGTGGGTGTTGGTCGGTGGGTGGTGAGCAGCTGTCTTGTACATTACCTGCTGATACTGCTGTCAGTGTATTATTCTGTTACTATTATTAAACTGTTTTTATCTCAACCTGTGAGTCTCCCTTTGCCCCTCTGATTCCCTTCCCATTCCCAAGTGGGGGAAGGGTGGGTGAACGACTGTGTGGCATTTAGCTGCTGAGTAGGCTCAAACCACAACACATACGTGTGTATAAGAATGTATATGCATGTATGTCAGAGTGAATATGTAGATAACCATTATGTCAAAGAGCTGATGTTATAATCTAGTTGCTCCATGAAACCTTATGAGAGATTTATCTTTTCTTGTACAAGTTCCCTTTCATCCATTCCATTTCTTTAAGTGTGAGCAAAGGCCTGTCATGACACTGTTCTTTGTTGGTCCCCATCCTGACAGTTACTTCTATCTATTCTGTTAGACCACATCTTCAGATATATGATGAATCGCAGTACAGTTCATTGCACTAGTGGCTGAACATTCACTCTCTCCTTCCCTGCCAAAAAAAAAAAAACCAATGTAAAAAATACAGCATATCGTATTCTTGTTTTGTATACTGTATTTTCATGGTTCTGGGATGGTTGACTTCAATTATGTATAATAATTACATTTCCCTAACAATGAATCTGATGTCATCTAATATGTTTGAGTATGTTTTAAACAACCCACACTTTAGGAACATTTGGACAACTCTTTCTAGCTAGCAGTTTATTTGTACTACCATAGCTGGTATAATACACAGGATGGTCACAGCTCAGGATAAACACAGGAAGATTTAACAAAATACTTAGAATGGAGACTTGAATCAGGCATTATATGTATCTTCTAGACTGTGCTCTGTTATTTGATGACCTTGAGATGAGTCCCCAAAGTATACACTATCCTATGAAGCTTTCTGTACTCCTAAAAATCAATTATTTTGCAGTTTAAATTATTATCTATAATCCTATCTAATCATTGCATCACAGATAAATTTTGTGAATCAAATTAAAATCACACTGTC
This sequence comes from Tyto alba, assembly GCF_018691265.1. Lineage (NCBI taxonomy): Eukaryota > Metazoa > Chordata > Aves > Strigiformes > Tytonidae > Tyto > Tyto alba. The sequence goes on from NW_024881327.1 coordinate 32,407,227, forward strand.
AGTCTATCTCTGAGAATAAAGATGATCATACATCAGATTATATTATGCTCATACCTTTGTTCACCCTAATTCACTTTAATTTCTTTTGGTATATGGATTTTCTTCTGAGAAAGGACAGTTCATTTTCAATTTGTATGCTGCTTTTATTTCACACATTAAAATATTAAGTGTTTCACTTGTCACTTTCATAGATTTACAGTACTAAGATCATCTCTGTAAACTAAATACACCCTTAGAACATACACACGTGCATGCTCACCATGGCATTAATGTTTTTAAAGTAGTCAGACTGTTTTCACTCTCCAAACATACATTTAAATAAGATAGACTGCTCAGGTATTTAAAAAACACCGGTTTAAAATCATAAGAAAAGTCTTAAAATTTATGTAATTTGTTATAAAGCAATTTTTTTCATAGTAATTTATTATAAAGTTCCATGTTTTCTGCAGAAATCTTTTCACAAACTTTTCCATGGCATTTGCAACATGAATTTACATTAGTACTGAAGCTTTCTTTTTATTAAAAATCTTACTATCATTTATTTTGTTTGTAGGTTTATAACTTCTCCAGGGTATAATAAATGTTCACATTTCTGCTTGATTCTACATTTTTAGAATGTAACTTATCAAAGCATGCTAAAATGCCAAGTATGAGACAGAGGTGAAATCAATCTGTTCAGTAGGTTAAGTATTTTAAAATAATTTATCATGTCCTGTCATGTTTAATTATTTCATGTGGACGATTTTAATATCACATGACTGCGTATATCTCAGATCAGTTTAGTTCATCACAAAAGGAGACAATTGTATTAGATAAAACACAGACCTATAGTTTCTTAGCTCTAAACTGTGTCTTTTACCATCAACAGAGATGGTTATATTTCTATCATTAGTTGAGCCTACTGAGCAGCTAAACGCCCTGCAGTCACTCACCCACCCTCCCCCTACTTGGGAACGGAGAGGGAATCGGAGGGGCAAAGGGAGACTCACAGGTTGAGATAAAAACAGTTTAATAACAGTAACAGAATAATACACTGACAGCAGTATCAACAGGTAATGTACCATACAGCTGCTCACCACCCGCTGACCAACACCCACCTGCTCCCAGCTGGTGATCCTGAACACAAAGACCCCATAGCCACACTCCCAGAAGTGGCAGCCCCTCCTAGCCCTCTCCTGCCTTTATATAGTGAGCACAATGTCACATGACACGGAATATCAGCCAATCTGGACCCAGCCCTCCAACTGTGCTCCCCCCATCCCCGCACACAGGTGAGGGCACTAGGATGTGGGGAGCCCCTGGGGTCTCTGTGCTGCAGCACTCCTCCCGCTGCCGAACCAACGGGAACTCTAGTCCAGCCTGAATCAGGACAATTTTTCTCCATGAACTTGGACAACTTTCTTGTTGCCAGCTTGATCCATTATGGCCAGCATTTTTTAAGGATTTTTAAAAATAAATCTCTTAAATTTGAAACTTTTACCACTCCATTTAATGTTTTTATTTTTCTTGTTTGTGTTGCACTTAGCAAATCACTAGCCTCCTCAATAATTGTTTTATTTCCCTATGTTGTATTTTTCAATGTTTCATAGGCACAATTTTTTTTAACTTCTCTCCTAATAAGTCTTATAAGCCATATTGCCATTGGTTTCTGAGCTTGATACGTTTTTGACAAAATTTAATATAGATGTCTAAGCCCCAAAAAATAAACATTGCAATAAGTGTCATCAACGTAAGTATGTGAGTGAAGGAGAAGTAAGTTCATGATGCCTTTAGAAAAACACAACTTAGAAGGAACTCAGGGTTTACATGACACTCAAATAAAACCAGGAAAGCTGTTTTAATTCTTCCAAACACAAGGAAAAGCTTCAATCAGAATTAAAACTGTGAGAAATCTGATCACCATATAAAAAACCCACATGAAAAACAACTTAAAAGAAAAGAGAAACTAAATTTCAGGTGCATGTGAAAAAAACACCATGTTAAATCTTTTTTTCATTTAATTTAAATATTTTGTATAAATATGTCAATTACTTCTATAGAGCAGGAAGACCATAATTTAAGCTGTCAAAGAGTGAAATTATTTTGAGAGGTTTCATCATCAGGGGGTTGGAAAAAGTTTATTGTAAGAGTGTCTGCAATGAATAGAGTTGTATCTATCGGGAGGATTAATTTATTGTGCAGCTGTTGTCCTTTCTCTTTAACAGCCCCCCACATTTTGGAAAATTTATTTCATGAATCCCATACGTCCTCAATAACATAAATTGGTATGAAGAGTTTACAACACAAAAAGGCATTCCTTCCTATTTTTCTTTTCCAGTAATTAATACATAAAGGCTTTCAGGACAGAGAGTTTTAATATAGTCTCAAGAGTGTTCATTTGGCAATAAATGAAGACTGTTTGTACTATATTTCTGATAATTTAAATTATTTTTAATTTCATTTTTCATATGAACGTTGAAAGTTTCTATCTCAAACAAACAAAACCATTTTTTCCTATAAGGTATGGTGTTCAATTTTGTATAGACAAGATTGTTTTGGACTACAACAGATATATAATTTTTATTAAATTAAATTAAAAATCAAATTAGAGAGACAAAGAAAGAGTCTCAGTGGAGTTCTCAATTAAGAGATTGTGCTAGTTAAATTTTTATATGAGGGAATATTTTTTTTATTATAAATTAGGCTCCCAAAATCTCTCAAGCATATTAATATCCTTCCTATTCCTTATGAAGTACAGGTTCATTAGGATAATGAAGTCAGGTGATTACCTCTGGAAGAATATGTATCTGAGAATTTAGGTTTCTGAAAGACCTGTTTTAAGCCACTGCTCCTTCTACACTATATTCATATCCAGAAAGTTCCTTTAATGTGGTACCATTAATCTAGTTCCTCTGTGTTAAAACAGAGAATACTAAGAACAGATGTGTGGGTACTGCTGTATTTCCTGTACGTGTCACCACTCTCATCTCATTTCTGAAGCCCACAGCAGAATTTTCCTCCTTACAAGATTCTTCATATTTTCAACCAGCACATGCAAAGTGATGAAGAATTCTAACAGCTTTCAACCACAACACAAGGAATGGATCCACCCTACACACTATTTACAAAATCTAGTTTATGCCAATGGGAAGAAGTAATTGGACAAATTAAATTAAATGCAGAAAACAATGCAGTTCCAGCAGGTATAAGTATTGGTCAAGTAGCAATGTTAAAAATAATATATTTCTTTATAAGGCTGCTTAAACAAAATCCTTTTAGATATAGAAGTTAATGGTTATTTTGTAAGTTTTGAGAGGATTTATAGAATAACTAGAGGGTATATGTTGAAATGCCTAATAGGAGACAAAGTAAGTGAAAAAGATGAACTTATTTTCAAGAAATCTTGAATTGTTAATTTACTGTAGATAAAATAATCTTCAACTAGAAATAGTGGAGCTTTATTTCTTTGATTTTTAAATTGTGCAGAACACTATAAAAAATTAGAGTTGAGGACGTCCTATATTGGTCTTGATCATCTGAAAACATGAATAGGAAAGGTCATATGGTCTTAGTGTTGGATAGTACTTTCTAATCTGTCTTTTCAGACAGCAAGATAATGCATTAGTCATAAATTAAATTAATTCTTCTCTGATTCCCCTCTCTCCTTCCCTTGTTTGTAAGACTAGAAAATAAGTCTCTGTCTACTGAACCTACTGTTTTTCCCTTTTTTCCTTTATTTGTTTCAGTAGTACAAGGCATCTTGAGCATAGAAGGCAGTCCTGAAACAAGAACTAGGCAATCAATTCAGTATTTCAGCATTTTCTAGTTTTATGCTAAGGGCTTATTCAAGGAATTCATCCTGTCTTCCTGCTGTTACAGTGGCCCTCAGCATGCTTATATTAATTCTTGTCTTTTGCCTTTCATAATTCATAATAAGTAACAGTATAAAAAATAATACCAACAGTTTTATTTGTCACTTGATTGTATTAATTATGGTTATTATGAAGATCTGTGAGGGATCTTGAAAAGAATGCACTGTGGAACCAGGACAAATAGATTAAGTAAGCTTAGAGACATAAATAATGTTTTGAATAATAAATAATAATAATTTTTTTAATGGCTTTACCTGGCAGTGAGACTGCTTACTATTTTACTGTGTTGCTTTTAAACACATTCTTTTTTGAGAATTTTTGAAAAGAATAGGCTTCGTGTAATAAAATTGTTTTTCACTTTTTAAAAACCTTAAAACCTTATATTTTTAGTAACCTTTTGATTAAGAATTGTACCTGAGTGATTGAGAAATTGCAGTCCACTGCATGAGAAATGGAATTTCAGTCTTTAAGAGATTAATAGAATTTATTATAATTATATTCTAGATTTTAATTCCTGATTTATTGTATCTGCAAATATATTCTTAGTTTAATGACAATTTTTACAATTTATCAATATAAATACTTTTTTTATTCCAGTAGCTTTATTCCATATTAGTAATATTAATGTTTTTAAATAGTAGAAAAAAAATCATTATTTTGAAATCAAAAGGAATATTTTTCATAAGCATTATCTCTTGATAGAAACATCTGTATTTCTACCTGTTTCTGAAGAAAACCTGTGTTGTAAACCATTGTTTTCTTTGAAGATTTGAAGACTGCATAAAAAAACTTTGCATTATTTAGTAGTTGTTACTGAATGTTAAAAAGTTCGCCCTATTGGCTGTGTCATTCTGGCTTATATAACACCATAGCATCAAAACACTATAAACAGTTATTTGAACACTGCCTGTATCATACACTAATTTTTGTTTAAACTTCACTGTCTCATAACAGCATCCAACAGCAAGGGGAGCTCTAAGACAAGTTGGAGTAAACTGAAAAACTTGTGCAACAAGATTAGAAATACTGTCAGGAAAAGAGAGTTTAGACACAAGATCTAGAATGGGGGAGGGACATAGCTGTTGTTCACCATAAGTGAGGCAGCCAGAGGTGTTTACAAAGTACATGAAAATGAAGTAAAAAGTGTAGGAGACTAAGAAAGCAGCCAGGTGACTAAGTAGAAATGATCCAAGCACTTTAAAAAAATCAAGCTCACAATGCAAGCTGTGCCAAATAGCTAAGAAATCCTCCTAGGTATTATATAGTTTGTAGAGGGTAGTTGAAACAAGTAGTAAATCAGATGTAGATTGATCTATATAGGATATAATAGCACCTATGAATTACAAATATAAATTACTTTCAAGTAAGTCTGATGAAAAGTCTGTATGAAGGGATGTTATACTGATTTTTCACTCCAAGGCAGGAAAATTGTATTAGATCCCTTTCTCTAAGCAGAATTCTTTCATAAACATGCTGAACTGGTTCATTTTCACAACATTCTTTGTATTAAGTTCAAGAAGGTAACTTCTGACCCAAATCAGAAAAAGTCTGTGATCTAGCAAGCACTAGATTTGTAATAGCCTATTAATTATCACTGTTATCAAGGCTCTAATTGAAATACTCTAAGAACACTTTCTGTTATTTAGATCTGTATGTAACATATAGGTAATTGAATAGTAGAATACTGTGAGATAAAAAGTATTTGAAGCTAATAAAAGTCAAGTTTACTTTTTGTACCATTCTTGTTGTAATTCCTTGGGTAGTTTCATGCTTGTAAGTGTTAATATGAGAAACCTATTTTGGAAAACAGAAAGGAAAATATTGGGGGTATGTGTGTGTGTTATTGTTACTTGCTTTACTAAGAAGAAAATCTGGAAAATTTCCATTGTTGCTATTACCAAAAGAGAAGGAATGCATGGTTCCAGCTAAAGTTCATGTGTTTTCTTTAAATTTATGAAAAAAGGCCTGTGTTTTCTGAAGAATGCTGGTGAAAATTTAGTTCTACATATGCTGGTGTATGTTACAATTTAAATATTATAATGTAGTTTAACGCTATAGGATAAATATTTACCAATCAATCCAACTAGTGAGTATAACGTCTATTTTTCCTATAATTTCAAAAAGACACATTCAAATCATAAACCAGGCTACCATGAGTTTATTCTGGAAAAGGTGAATAAATCTTAATAGAAAAGTTCCTCTTTTGAAGCTCTATGTTTTAAAACGATGACAAGTAGCTGCGGAGCCGCGGACGAACGACACGCTGAGACGGGTTCAGTGTGGAAGATAGAGCATCAATCCACATGTGTCTCTTTATTGGTCCAGGGTGCATATATTTATACAGACAATGATAATTATTATGCCTACTAGTCACTAGCTGATTGGCTTAAGCTCTAAAGGTCGTATTCGCACGGTCCACCTACTTGCAGTTAGCTTACAGCACAAGCTTCTCATAACACTAAGTTTCTCATGCTACTATTTCTGATTCCTGTTGACCTGTTTTCGACACACAACAGTACCATAACACAATGTTTCTCAGACCACCGTTACCATAACACTAGGTTTCTCAGACCACTATTCCTAATTCCCCTTAACCTGTTTTCGACACACCACGGTACGCAGGGCTGAAGCGTCCTTGACATTCCTCATGTATCAGCAGCTGCGAGCAGCTGCAGGAAAACCCTAGCGGGGCCCAGCATCAGCGAGGCAGCATCAGCCCCTAGAACAGGCTCTGATCGTACAATTGCTCAGTGGGCTCAGGACCCTTGTCTCTGAGCCATTCTCCAACAAGTAGCCACCTTTTTTGACAGACAAATTGTTTGAAAATTTCATTAGAAATATATGCACTCATACAGTTTTCTTCTCAAAGTCTTTATTCTACTTATTAAATAACTAAAATATGTGTTTGTATCATAACAGTTTATATCATAGTGTCCTAGTATCATCATGATATCTGAAAAATTTGCATGAAAGGGAAATCAGTTACAGAATGCCATTTATTTCTTTTGGCTTACCTTGAAACACAATTTGTCAGTTAGTTGAAGCCTTACTTATCAATGCAGGTAAATATGAACATAAATTCCCTGCTCTCCTCAGTTTCTTCCTTCAACCTGATGCTTGCCTTATTTATCCATTTGTCTCTATATTATACAAGAGTGAAAGGACTGACAGAAGAATGTCTAGGCTATAAAAAGAAATACTGTCTGTTTTTGCCTAAATCTGAAATGAGTTCTTATTCCTGTTACCTGCTTGGCTGCATCATATGTACAAAGCATGTCTATTGCCACAAAATGAGAGATTATAGACAGAGAAAAATGCAGAAAATGCTCACAGGAAAAAAAAAAAAATAGTAGTCCTCCCTCTCTGTATGAGGACTTCTCCACTAGTAAAGAAGAAGGTTATATAAAATAATTATTCACATAGCATTTTATGAGATATTTTGAAATATATAAAAGCTACTTAGATCCTAAAGAACCATTTCATTACTGGTAGATAGAAGAATCGAACCTTTTTCAATCTTGATCTTCATTTGATGGCTGGAAAACTGACCTCACTAAAAACAGTAGAAAATAGAGTAGTGTGAGTGCAGACAGTTTTTGTGAAAAGAATATCTAAAACTATCTCAGAGGGCATTTAACTAAGTCATATGACTGAGAAATGAAAATGACCATCAGATGTTCTTTAAGAAGGTGTGCATATGCGTGGGTGTGTGTTTGTGTGTGAGGTTAAAGTTTTTGTGGATAAGTTATAGGAGGCTGTTTAGAAGGCTGTAGGCATTATCAATTCATAAAGCTTGAAGTGAGAGATTTTTCCTTGCAACAGTAGGCAAATTTAACCATTGGTTTATGCAATAAAAGAAATAAACTCAAGCACTGAAAAACCTAATTCATTACATGTTACCTACCTAAAATAGGAAATTAAGTACAGTGAAGTTGGTTTCAGTTTTCAGTCATTTATGGTTTATATTTTTGTATATGCTATGTATTTATGAGAATTGTATATTTTTGTCTGCCCCAGATTTCAACTGTTTAGTATGTAGCAATGCTATCTTTTTCAGTGTTACAACTTGGAATTTAAAAGAATTTTATATATTCTGTACCTGTATGCCTAATTCAAGTGTCTCATGAGAGAATAATAAAACCATGTGCTTCATCTAGTGGGATGTGTAACCAAATAAGAACAAGCAGTTCTATTATAGTTAAGTGGCTAATAGTCTAAATTACTGTCTATTTACTGCAATAATATTGACCTTATACAGTGTGACTGTGTCCTTAAGTCTTAGATTGTAAAAAAAAAAGAATAATTAGAGTGAAGGAACATGTTTACTTTAATAATGGAATCCACCTCAGATACATTTGTGTTAAGCATTTTGCACCTGAACTAAGCTTTGTTAGCATAAATTTCATTAAGTGCTCCTCTGCTTTCATGCCAAAGAGAGGCAGAACATATTTTAGATTAAGCAGTAAGTATGTACTGCCAATTCATAGGAGATAATAAAAATGCTGAAAATAAGCAAGTCTGGAATCTACAACTGGGAAAAAAAATATAGCAGTGATGAAAACATTGAGAACAATTATGACAAGCTTTTTATATACAAGTCCATGTTTCCACATCACAAAAGATCAAGAAATATTAAAGAAACAGGTCTTAAAATAAGTGGAATAAAAGCAATACAAATAATTACTTAGTAAGTTTATATTAGTGGGGTTTTGTTTGTTTGTTTGTTTTATAATGGCTGTGTCCTTTTCCCATCTCCTGAAAATTAATGACAAGTGGTTTCTAAGACACAATTACTGACTGTGCTACTTTTTCCATGGACAGCTAACTGAATTTGACAGTGCTTTGTCTGTATCACTTTCCATTCATCTGCCAGTGTTGTGATATTTTGTTTGCTTGTTTTATCTTTTTCTGTGAGTGTATACTTCACTTTTCCTAAAGTTTGTGTTGTGAATGAAATTTGGAAGGCATTTGAAGACAATTACTTGAGTTTAATCAAAGGCAGCAGGAGACCTGCATGCATGAGCAAGGGGATCCTGGCTGAATTCAGACATACAAAGGAAGCATACAAAAGCTATATAGGGGCAGGTGACCCAGGAGAAGTATAGAGGTGCTGTCAAGTCCTGTGGGGATGGGGTTAGAAAAGCCAAGGCCAACCTGGATTTAAATCTGGTGAGGAATGAGAAAAGTAACAAACAAGATTCTATAAGTATGTAACATTCAAATATGCAATTTTACTAAAATAATTGAAAAGCCTGAAGAAAAAAGTCCCTGACGAGTATTATTCTGTTTGGGATGGCTTAATTGTATCCTTTCTTCTTTCCTTCTCTTTTTCTAATTGCCTTAAACAAATTGCTTCTACTTTGTTACTGAATAATTCCTCATGCTTGCCGATCCTGCTGAGTCTCTTAAGAACTGAGCTGGGTCTTCAAGAGCCTTTTGAAAGTGATGAAGGAATGTTGTCCAGCAAGGTAAACTCAGAGAGGATAGTTTTTGTTTGAAAGATACAATCTAGGGATGTACCAGAGTGAGAAGTTATCATGTATATGACATTGTGTCATATGTACTTTGAGAAAAACAGTAGTCTCTTCAAATTAGGAAGTCCTGATAATTTGAAAAGCACAAAACTGTTCTTTTGCAGCTTTGACAAACTCACTGATTTCATTGAATGCAGAGAAGATCTAGACAAAAGCTTGAAATGAGGTGAACATGTGGCCCAAAACAGAGAAGGAATATTATTTCTTTAAATTATAGAATCATAGACTAATTTGTGTTTGAAGGGAGCTGTGGACGTCATCTAATCTTATCTCCTCCTCATACTGGGTCTAGCTGAGTCAGGTTGCTCAGGGCTTTTTTAAGTGAGTTCTGAGCAACTCCATAAATGGAGATCGCACAGTTGTTTTGAGCAGCCTGTTCCAGTGTTGGATCACTATCAGGGAGAAAATGTTTCACCACAGAATTTCTTCTGGTGCCTGTTGACCTTTTGTAATATGTTCATGTCCTTGACTACAGGAGTGCCAGGAAATCCAAACAGACTCTAGTAACAGAAGAGGCAGCGGGGTGTGTTCTGGAGCATTTTCTGGAAGTGTGCGCTCATGTAAGTGGGGGTAGAGAGCAGGAAGAAAGAGGCAGAAGAGTGATACCAGTGAAGAAGAAATAGTAAAATTTAACAGGATTCAAATACATTCAAAAATATATCATGGTTTATTCCTCTGGTAACCCTACAAAAATCTAACTATACTTTTGAATAATCACTTTATTCTTTCAAGAAATAAGGCTGTTATATTTTGAAAGACTTTAAGTCAGAACTGGCTATGTTTCTTTTTATTCTTTCAGTATTAATTACATTGTAAGAAGCAACTTGATTGCAGTCAATACACCAGAAATGTTGCTTTGTAACTTTCTCTCAGTCACGTATGCTTCTTGCTACAAATCAGTATATTAAAGTGGAGAATAAGATGTAGAACTGTCCTCTTTCCTACAGTTTCCACTTCAGGAGTAAGCTGCAAAACATATTTAGTGGCAATTCTCAACAGCATTTTGTTGTATGAGAAAATGATATTGATTTTTCTGACAAATATGCCTCTCTTTTTTCCAGTCTTCCATAAAAATCAGTACCACTAGTAAAAGATTTGAAGATGCATAGCAGAGAGCATACACAAGTGTAAAATCAGATTAGCCCTTCAATATTTACTCTGTTTTGATTAAATTATGGAACCATTTAATTTTTGTGCCAGGTGATAGAATCTGGTTTTTAATGGAAAATGTGAAGTGTATTATTTTGGAATCTCCATTGATAAAACAAATTGTTGCCAGTCTTTTTCATTTAACATTTTCTGGATGGTAAAATTAAAATTCTTCTGCTAACATGTAAACTTCTGATACCCAAATTACAAACCTTACAATAGAACAGTATACTTCTTTAGCAATTTCTGCAGAACTTACAACCTTCAAGACTCAAATTTTAAACACTTGAGAAAGAGATATATTTTGTTAAGAAATTAAAATGGGGAATATTTTTTCTTTTCTCCAAATTAAAAATTTTGGTTTTCTAGCCATAAAATATTTTGAATCTTTTCAGTAAGGTATTAGAGTGTATTCACCTCTTAGCATATACTTTCAAATAATTCAAGTCTGGTTTTCCATTCTCTGCTGACCATAGTTTTCTAGTGAAACGACTCATAATGAAATATGTTTTCCTGTTGATAAACATGAGTTACACATCTAGTCATAAATGTGTGTGTATATATATATTTTAGCCATGAATGAGGAAATTAAAAAGGGATGTGGACTTTAAACTGCAACCAAGAATTTGTTTGTATTCTTTCAAGGGAAAATAAGTCCAGTATAAAAAATAATTTGATTTACTTTTTTAGCACTTCAACAAAGTGAAAATCATTATTTTCTTTTTGGGAATACTGAAATATTTTACAATGAAAGAATTTTTCACAATAGAAGTTTTGGACATTTTTCATGTTACTTCCATAATTGTAGACCATTATTTTTGTCCCCTTAATTATTAACATATCTTCAATTTCTATTAATACTAAGGCTAAAATGTTTTCTAAGGGATTGAAACACCTTTTTATTCAATTCTCTATTATATTGTTTAGTGGATTGGTTTGTAATGATTTTTGATTCTTGTATAGCTTATTGGTTTAGTTTTCATCATTATGTAAAGAAAGGTTTTATGTAGCAAAAGTATGGAAGCTAATTCTGACACAGCCTCCAGTAGTCCTTTGCAAGGTTTACAGAAGAGTCAAAATTTAGATCAACATGCTTGAGTCAGGGAACTGAAAAAAATTCTTCAGAAATCCCATGTACATAAGGTCCTGTAAGGCAACTTTGTGGACAATTTTGCTACATTTTCATACTTGAGTATGCTGAAATAACAAGGCACAAAGGTAATTTTCCTTTAGCTTCTTATCCATATGGACACTGAATTTGAGAGCAACTGAACAAAATTTCACTGCAGTGCTTGGAGAAGTACGCTTGCATGTTTTTTTGTTGTGATTTATACATCATAATATTGAAACACAATACACTCCTGCCTGTAGACCTAAAGCTATTCCAAATTAAATTAAGTTGAAGAATCTGTAACCAACCGAATTTGGATTTTTAAATTTTTTAGTTATTTTGAACAAACATTCATAGAATCTTATCATAGAATGGTTTGGGTTGGGAGGGACCTTAAAGATTATCCAGTTCCAAGCCCCTGCCATGGGCAGGGACACCTTCCACTAAACCAGGTTTTCCAGCAGATGCAAAAAGCAGAAATTAAATACACAGGCAAAGAAATGTGTGAAATAATTTGTCAGGAAATAAACCCATTAGAGTATACTTAGTCATTCCATAGTAAAGGCCTGTAGGCAGAAATCTGGCTCCCACTGAAGTGACTTACGTAGTATAAGTTGGATTTATTTTTTTTATGTTTCAAAATGAGGATCTCCTTATTACTGAAGCTCAAAACCAGCAAAAAACAGTTTCTGTATGAGTGTTTAGCAAAGTTAAATCCTAAGTCAGTTAAGTCTTTCAGGTTCAGTTTATTTCTGTGTGTTAAGCCCTACACTGTTGTTATTCTAGGAAGTTGTATAGTACATCAGCATACATGGCTGAAGAAGGCCAACACAAGCTGCCTGTTGGACATCTGTAACTCTAGCACCACTGGATGAGATCAGCAGTCCCATCTCACATACCTTGAAAGATGACTTAATGTCCTGGGTTTGAGTGGTGGGTTTTTTTGGCAGCAGAGGAGGGGGCTACAGGGGTGCCCTCCTGTGAGAATCTTCTCAAAGCTCCTCTAGCTCCAAGTCTGCTCCACCTCTGGACCAAAGCCGAGCCAATCATTGTACTTCTGCGATAACATATTTAAGAAGGAATGTGGTGAGGAAGAGTCAGACTTGTGAGGAAGAGTTGTGGCAGCTGTGTGAGCACCAAGGTCAGTGCAAGAAGAGGGGAAGAAAGGAGGGTAGAGGTGTGCTGGAGCAGAGATTCCCCTGTATCCTGTGGTGAGACGACAGGGCACCCCCCCCCACCACCACCACCCATGAAGATCTATGGTGGAGCAGACACTGATTTATGGCCTGTGTTTTTCACCTGGTTGATCAAGGTGCTGTGACTGAAGAAGGCCAGGGTCTTGTGGGAAAAGGTAGACTCCACTGTTGTAGATCAGCACTGGGTGGATTGCAGCATGCCGGGGTGCCCCACGCTGGAGCAGCTCGGGAAGGGCTGTAGCCCATGGGAAGGACTCCAGTTGGAGAAAGTTGGTGTCCCATGCCGGTTACAGAGTTGGTGTATAAGGGAAGAGCATCTGATGTAACCTACTTGGACTTGTTCAAAACTTTGCACACTGTCTCACATGACATCCTTGTCTCTAAATTGGAGATGCATGGATTTGATGGATGGATTGCTTAGTAGATAAAGAATGAGCTGGATGCTTGCACTCAGAGTTACAGTCAATGGCTTGATGGCCAAGCGGAAAGCAGTGACAAGTGGCTTCCCTCAGGGGTTGGTATTGGAACTGATGCTGTTTATCATCTTTGTTGGTGACATGGACAGTGGGATTCATTGCACCCTCAACAACTTTGCTGATGACATAAAGCTGTGTGATACAGTTAACACACTGGAGGGAAGGGATGCCATCCAGAGGGACTTTGACAGGATTGAGAGGTGGGCCCATGCAAACCTCATGAAGTTCAACAAGGCCATCGCAAGGTCCTGCACTTGGGTTGAGATAATCCCAAGTACAGATACAGGCTGGGTGATGAGTGGGTTGAGAGCAGCCTGGCAAAGGACTTCAAGGTACTAGTGGATGGAAAACTGACTATGAGCCAGCAATGACCACTCGCAGCCCAGAAATCCAACCATATCTGGGGCTGCCTCAAAACTGTGGCTAGCAGGTCAAGGAAGATGATTCTCCCCCTCTACTCTGCTCTTTTGAGACCCCACCTAGAGTACTGTTTGGCTCTGAGCCACCTGGCAAAAGAAGGACATGGACCTGATCAAGTGGGTCCAGAGGAGGCCACAAGGATGATCAGGGGGCTAGAGCACCTCCCTAATGAGGATAGGCTGAGAGAGTTGGGGTTGTTCAGTCTGGAGAAGAGAAGGCTCCAGGGAGACCTTATTGCAGCTTTCCAGTACTCAAAGGGGGTCTAGAGGTGCTGAGGGACTCTTTATCAGGGAGCATAGTGATAGGATATGAGGAGTAATGGTTTTAAACTGACAAAGGTTATATTTAGATGAGATATAAGGAAGAAATTATTTACTGTGAGGGTAGTGAGACACAGGAACAGGTTGCTCAGAGAAGCTGTGGATAACCCCTCCTTGGAAGGCCAGGTTGGTTGGGGTTTTGAGCAACCTGATCTAGTGGAAGGTGTCCCTGCCCATGGCATGAGGTTGGAACTAGATGATCTGTAAGATCCCTTCCAACCAAAACCATTCTATGATTCTATGAATCTGATTTTTTTTCGTTATAGCATGGGAAGTGTCCTTATAGCTCTGCTGAAAGGGAAGAGAAGCTAACTCAGCTTCAATAACTGAGAGACAATTCTTACTCTCCTGACAATATTGTCGCTCAAGGAAAAGTGTAGCGGTACAAGGCAAATATATGCCCCACACTGTACCTTTCAAGTTTCTTACAATCTTCATCTTAATTCAACAGAAACTATAGCTTTCTGTTTGAATAGACCATGATGAACTTTCTTTGTTAATGAATGTCTAATTCCTGTGAAGCCCATTGATACTTTCGGCCTGTGACATCCAGTGTCAATTAATTCCACAGTTTAATATGAAAGAATTGCACTTTGTTTCTTTTAGCCTGCTGACTTAAAATTTCATTGAAGGACCACTCTTCTAATTTTGTAAGAAATAAAATTATGTCAGATTCCATAATTCTTCATTCAACTTTTTCCTATTTTAACCAGGTGAAATCTCCTAGATTTGTATCAACATTCTGTTCCAAAATAAATTTTTTATCATTTCTAACTTCTTTTGTTATATCATGTCCTTCTTGTGGTGACCAGAGTTGCATGTAATATCATTATGAGTCTGCACATTTTTCTTATGTTTCTTATTTTGCATTCTGTTCCATTCCTGAGGAGCTCCTCACACAGGTAGAAAAGTGGTTGACATGACTCATAGAGAATGGTGGTTCTGTATCTTGAATGTTTCTCTCTGAAACAAAATATCTTCTTTTTAGGTATATGAAAGAGATGAAAACATCTTTCAACCTTTGTGGTATGATATGTATAAATAAAAGATATATAGCATAAAAGAGACTAGACATCTAGTTGGACCAGTACAAAAATCTTGTAAGAAAGAATTTATGCTCCTGAACTTTTGACAGTGTCATGGAAAGGATTCAGTTTGGCTACACCATGTTTTCCAAAACTTGCAATTCATTCACAACCCAAAATATGAAATATTAACAATTTAATGTAAAATTGATTTCATCACTGCACACTGGATTAAGAATTGCATTGTTGGACTTTTTAACATCATCAACCTTTTCCTGTTGTTAGATAATGTTACTCAATTTTATTACCATTTTATGTATTTTTGAGGAATATTCCTACCCAAGGGTATAAACAATTCTGTGATGTATTAAGATTACAGATCCAGTCTCTTAAATAATAATCATGTAATTTATGTAACATAATTATGTAACTTTGCATGTCCTACACGATCCAGCACATTATAGCTTTGTCTAAATCATTTATAAAAATGTTAGAAATAATGATTTCATCATTAGTTTTTGATCTCACTAACATACATAAAATACATATAATTCATTGGCCAGTTCGGGTCTGGTGCTCTGGCCGTGCTCCCTCCCCTCTTCTTGTGCACTTGTGCATGGTCAGGACATGGGGAGTTGGAGAGTCCTTGAAGTCTCAGTAGCAGCTGAAAACAACAGTGTGCTGTCATCATTCTTGTCATACCAAACCCAATGCTAAATCTAAAATACAGCACTATTTTAGTTACCAAAAAGTAACATTAACTCTATTCCACCCTAAACCAGGACATAGTGTAATACAATAGTTAATGGTTACAATGTTACAGAGTATTTATACAACAACTATGTTAGCTGAGTGCTTATGTTTAGGTTTAAGTCAAACATGCTAATATTTTGTTTATTGTGCTTCTATTTTGTCAGTGCAATCAGCCTTTTCTTGGGCTACAGTCATGTGCTGCATGATCCTGGACAAGACAGTTCATATTTGTGTCTCTGCTGTATCTTTTTATATGTCCAATTTATATGCACATTACAATTTACATTACATTTCTGGAGCAGACTGTCACTCGGCTGTTGTATGTATAGTGTCGGTTAAAGTAATGCAGTCCAAACACACCTTATGCTTCTGATATTGGTATTTATATAACAAATACATCCTTCAAACTCATAAAAATCTATTGATTCTGTTTTATGTACTTCATTATCTCATTTTTTTAATGCTTTGAAAAAATGTACTCCTCTTCCCCTCCCCCCCCCCCCCCCCCCCCGCCTTTTATTTTCCTTCCTCCAGTGACTGGGAATCCATTTCTACTACCAAAAGAGAGGCTTAGGTTTTTTTTTTCAGTCAAGACTGAAGGATGGAACACAGAAACTCCAAGCTTTGCTCATTATTTGGGTTATTTCATACCTAACTTCCTGATAGTCTTTGATCTTGCTAGTGTAATAATCTTGCAGTATATTAAGGATGTGATGAAACAGAATCTCGTATTTTAAAATAAGTGGTTCCCAATACATGGGTAATTGGGTCTAAATAATTTTAGACCCACTTACACCTTGCAGCTACATCTATCAAAAAGACTCAGGAGACTTGTATAAAGTACTGAATAAAACTAAACTCTTCTAGTGCACTAGTTAACAGTGCTATCAGAAAAAGAAGATTGCTGGAATCTGTCAGCTATGTCTCATCATTGATCAAGAATATGCAGTTTATTAATTAAATAGAACATAAAACATAATCCACTTGAAGAAAAAGAAAAGAAGTGAAGTCTAAGCATCATTAAGTGAAAAGTATCCATCACAGAAAAAAAGAAAATTAAACTTTCTTCTTTTTCAACTAGGCTAATCTTTCTCACTCCATTAAATAAAATAAAATAAAATAAGCCAACAAAATGTCTTATATCTGTATTTTACTTCCCATCTTGTTCAAGTCTTCCTTTATTCATTTGGAGTGATGACACATTCATCTGAGTCAGCAGATTTTCATGCAATTTCATCCTTTTTTATCCTTTTTTCTCCATCTCTCTCCTGTATGTAATAACAGCCCACTCATTCCTCACTTGTCATATTATGTTACCTTTTGCCCTTTGTATCATCTTCTTCCTGTCTGAATTGCAGACTCGTAATTGCCTCTTTGCTTATCATGCTGTCCTAATTTCTTATACGTTACTTCTCCATCCTGTTTCTTAAATGCATTCTTCTGTTCTTCAGTTCATTTGAATGTGTGATTGGGTTTGTTTATGTGTTTATTTTCCCCTAGCTTGGGATTGAAAATAGGCTGAAAAATTTACAAGGACATAGCCAGTGGAAGTAGTTGCTAAAAATAAACATGCTATGCAATGACAGAGTTTCTGAAGTTTTTCTACCATATTTAAAATATTAGAAGTTTGGAAGGCATAAAGGAAAGAAAACTGTATAGCAAATCCTAACTAGATACAGGCTCCCTTGTGTTCTTCTGTTCCCCAGAGGACTATGCTATCAATGGAATACAATCAGCTTTGAAAACAAGTTATACAAAACCAACTACACTTGCTTTTTCAATTGGGCACAATTTATGTAGTGCATGATACACTAGGTAGCCTATACTAAATAAAAACATCAACATATAACAGGATTCTGGAGTTAAAATCCTGAAAACCACTTTGATACACAGAGCTCATATTTTTCTTAGACTTTAAAGGAAACTATGACTCTGGGATTCTTGGCATTAAGATTTTGGTAGTAGCTTTAAGATAGTAGAGTGAAAAAAATAAAACTGTAATAAAATACCTTCTTCCGGGCCCTGATTCAGCAAAAATCTTATATACGTGCCTAGCTCAATGGTCTTATTGATTTGAGAGTTAAATATAAGTACTTTCAGGTCTATATCTAAAGAAAGGAGTCAATGCATACTCCCAGTGGAAACATGAAGCTTAGTCTTCTGACCAGGACCTTAATAACTGTATTTAAAGAAGAAAAAGAAAAGACCATCAAGTCTTCTCCAATAAAGTTTTGACAAATTGCTTCACTGAAATAGAGGTCAAGAGCTGTCCATCTTTAATTAATTGTGGTGTTCAGACAAAGGCAATTTACTTAATTACAGACCAAGGGCAATAAAAATACTCAGTTTATTTGCTTCTGGGGTAGAAGTAAGGAAGGGGAATATCATCAGCTATAATGCCAAATCTTCCTAAGATCCAACTGACTTTTTTTACTGTGTATCAATGATCTATCCAATACTGGTAGTTGCTAGTAAATGAACATCAAAGCTAATGATTTTGAAACATTAACAGTAAATTTACCAGAAAGAAAAAGTAACTTTTCACTTGAAGAAAGTGGCATGAATTCATGTGCAGGATAAAGGACTGCCCTTGAGTAAAAGTACTAAATGAATATTTTAATGATTTTGCTTGTTCTGCAAAATTAATCATGACTGTATTCAAACTCAGTAGCTAAACCTTTTAGAAAATAACCATGTAAAAAGTGTTCAGGAATATTCTGGCTGAGAGGAATGTTTTGTTTTGAAAGACTTACCTTTGTGAAAGAGCCTCAGCACTTTTTCCTTTGCTTTTGATTTTTGTTCATTTGCTTTGAGTGATATTTACGAACAGATGGCAGGTATGTAATGAGAACTATAAACACTCCAAAAGAATTTCACTTTTTGCTGTTGATGAAGGTATATCATAGTATCTATAATGGCCTGTAAAATACAGGAAATTAAGACAAAACAGAAAAATAGTACATGGAATCAAATTTCTTTAACCTCATAAGTTTAGGAAACAAAAAAATAATATATCAGTACAAGATGGAAGACGCGGCAGCACTGACTGCACCCCCCATTCCCTGCTCCTGTGCCATTGAGGGGAGGAGGTAGAGATATCGGGAGCAGAACTGAACCCGGGAAGAAAGGAGGGGTGGGGGGAAGGTGTTCTCAAGATGTGGCAATGTTTCTCATTGTCCTACTCTGTTATGTGTTGTTAGTGTCTGTAATAAATATATGTTCTTTTTTTCTTCCCCTAACAAGTCTGCCTTTTACTCATGATCATAAAAGGTGATTTTTTACCCATTCCAGTCCTATCTCGAACCCCAAGCCTGGCTCTCTGTCCGTTCTTATTGCCGGAAGAGAAGGGAGAGAGAGTGGCTGCATGGTGGTTGGCTGCCGACCAGGCTCAAACCAAAACAAATATTTCAGACTTATTTTTGATAAATGATTAAGATTTAGTAGTGATTTGTAGTGTTAATATCCCTGTCTTACTCTGATGAATTATATTTGATCTTTGCTATAGATACATTGCTGCTGTTCCAGTGATGTGAATCTCTCTTCTATTTACAGGAATTATGAAAAGAAACAAATAGACAACAAAGTTTACAATCAATAACGTTTTCCTGTAACAGACAATAGCTCAAGGTATTTTTATGTTTTATATATATACACATACGTATATATCTTTTGTAACAGATGTCAAGAGAATTTACACATCAGAAGTATAGCTGTGTAGAGCTGCTATAGATTTCTTCAGAGTCAGTTCATCCTACATAACCTTTTTTTTCTCAAGTTTTTCACATTTCCAGAGTTCTGGGATTTATTTCTTCCAAAGGAATACATCTGTTACATAGATTCAGAGATTAAAATCTGGTCTTTGAAAAAGATCAGGATCAGGTGCTTAAACCAAGATAAGGAATAGAATCAAGTAAATCTCTGGCCTGTGATGCCATGTCCCATTGCTAACCTGAACATACTTTTAAGCAAGAAGTCTTTTCTTTCTCACAAGCTACCTCTTTTTCTAGGAAATATCAAAAAGAACTTCCACTCTTTTCCTTACAACTTCTTTTTCAAAATTTTTCTTTGACATGCTGTCTTCATAAGTTTTAGAGTTGTTCAGATTGATGTGTTGTGACTTACATCACAAGAAAGGTACTGTTTCATCTTTTCTTTTTCTTAGGCATATAGTAAAATATATTGGTTTATGATTAGACTTTATGCTGTTTGTGGCAGAAATTGGTTTTCTTTTGTGTTTGTATAGTATCCATACAGCAGAACTCCTAATAAAAATGTATAGCTCAAGAGAAATAGAAATAGGAAACAATAATATTGTGTGGTGGATTTATTTTGTTATTCTTACATTTCTTAGAGAATTGTATATATCTGCAGTTGACAGGAATTGTTTCTACAGCAGAGATAGAATTATAGTTGCATAGAATATTTTGGGTTGGAAATGATCATAAAGGTCACCTAGTTCCAACCCCCCTGCCATGTACAGGGACACCTTCCACTAGACCAGGTTGCTCAAAGCCCTGTCCAACCTGGCCTTGAACCCTTCCAGGGAGGGGGCAGCCACAGCTTCTCTGGGCAACCTGTCCCATATCTCACCACCCTTGACTTAAATAATTTCTTCCTTATATCTAATTTAAAAGTACCCTCTTTCAGTTTAAAACCATTACCCCTTGTTCTATTGCTAGACTTCTTGATAAAGAGTCCCTCCCCATCTTTCTTGTAGGCCCACTTTACATACTGGAAGGATGCTATAGGGTCTCACTGGAGTCTTCTCTTCTCCAGGCTGAGTATTCGCAACTCTCTGGGATGAAACTGTGCAGTATATTCTGGACACATCTTCCCCTGCAGTTGTACTTAGTCATTAGAACTGTATATAAGTAACAGTGCAAAGTAGAGGTGTAAATATTTGTTTACTCATGTGCCTCTCAAACAATAGGAATTTATTTGCCCATAATTCTAGTTTAATAAAGAAGTCCTTTGTTATTCCTATGGAATAAGAAAGCATGTGCAATTTTATCTGAGAAAATGAGAGATGTATCATGACTGTGTTATATGACAAAGTTACTGATAAAATCTATTACAAGCGTTCATAAAAGAAACAAGATACACCCTTGCTAGAATTCTTTCCTTGGCTGGAAAGTGATTCTCTGTGGCAATTACTGCCTCAAGGAATGTGTGTAGCAGTTGTATTCATTGATTAAAAGGATACAAAAGACAAATCTTACTCATTGCAATACAAATCAGGTCTTTCAAATCTATCAAAGACACATAATATAATAAAGTTTCTTCAGGGCACATATTATTTCATATACTTCCAAACCTTTCATAAATCTAATAAACTGATCCTCCTCATTTTTTTTTAAGGACTACAATAATTCTTTTCAGGCTGCGTTCGAAACTAGAAAGATCTTCACATGTATATTTAATGAAGAAATAAGACCCTCTTTAGAACAAAGCAGATATTTCATTCCTTTTTATGAATAAGGTCAATTATAGTTAATTCCACTTCCTCTTTCTGGTCTCTGTATGCCTCTGACATTATATGACACTAGAATGCCTCATTATAAATGGCTATTGGATCAAAGCTTATGTGCTTGAAAAATCTTAAAAGAATGAGCAAGGCTATATCCATCTAAACTTTGTGTTGTTTCTAATTCAGATGCTGGAATTGCAATTTATTGTACATATTTTTCCTATTAGTTGTGAACACATGCAATTTTGGATTTCTTTTTGTTTAAAATCTTGCACCAGAGACTCACTGTGATCATACAGGTAGGATTTTTTGCAATTATAGCAAAATATTTTATTTCTCAAGACAGTCTTAAAATTATGGACAAATATATGAAAATGTTGACTTCATATTTGTGGAACTCCTTTGTAGATTTCAAAACTCCTCATCACCAGTTTGAAAGGACAATTAAATATCAGCCTGTTTTTTATTTCTGCACTACTGGCATCGTACATGTTATTACCCCTGTGAGTTAAATTTTCTGACCAATTATTGATTTTTTTTTTTTTTAATGCAACACTTCTGACATGTTTGTGCAGTAGTTGCAACACTATTGAAGTAGCTGATGTTATTAGAGCACAGTCTCTGATCTTGAAGGGTTTGAGATACGGTTGCTTCTGAATAGGCTGATCCTTTGCAATTATGTTAAAGTTCCTGAACCATGAGTGCATAAGCAAACAGCTTTTCACATTTTAAAAGTATTTGGTTTTAAATTATGTAAGCCTTTTTGCTAGTTTTATCTTCTATTTACCACCATGCTCCTGTTCTGATATGCCGTTCTGAATATAGATCTATGTAACATAAGGCAATAATAAAGCTCCTATTGGTAGCATATAGGCTGCTGAAAGGGTTTTACAATCCTGTGATGTAACATGGAGTAATGGTTTGTGGAGAGCATATTATAAGGTAAGATAGAGTGATATGTCTCAATATAGATTCTTATATTATGATGTCTCTTTTATGTAAATACCACAAACATTTTTTCTGTAAAATAGCAACATAACGCATTAGTGAAATCTGAGGTATGACTTAACAGTACAATATCAATGTCGGCTTAGTAAAAATTGTTTCTTGTTAAAAAGGTGTAAACTATAAACAGTGGTTGATATACTGCAAACCATTGCAAGGAAGCCTCCGAAAACAAGTAAACAAAATTATTAGAGAAGGCAACTATTAAAAAATTGTAAAATATATTGAGTTTGAAAAATACACTAAGGATTTATTGGGTTTGGTCAATGAGTATCATATTCTTCATTAATGAAATACTGATTCTGGTGACAGGAATATCTTCAGTGTATTATGTGTAATTTTAATATTTTTGTAAACCAAAGGACTGAAAATCATGTGTAGGTTACATTTAGATAACTTGTCTAACTTTCTACCACTATATGACATAATAGTAAGCTATGGAGATCCACTTGTTACCTATGATAATTTGTTATATGTATATGGTAATATTATATTTACTTTCTGCTGCCAGTGATTTAAAAAGATTAAGATAATATCTGGAAATTTATAGAATGTGAGTTAGTCCAGAACTTTACTCAAAGCAAAGATTTAAGAAGCATTCCTACTTTATTCAACTTCACTGAAATTTTGTTGTTTGCTATTCCTCAGGTATTTCATTTCCCTGTGCCATAGGACAAGTTTTAATAAAGGTTATATGCATCTGGAGTCATTAATAATCTGAAGATTAATTGCCAAATCCTTTTGAGGAAATGGATGCTAGAAACAGTTATAAATTAAATCTTAATGATAGAAGAAGAAAGTAATTACCCAGAAAAACAGGGAAGCAAAACAGAAGGGGATCATTGCATGAAAAGAGAAATGCTAGTTAAGAAATACTTAGCTGATATAATGGACAAAATGCAGGAAACAGAGGAACAAATTATTAACTGAAGAAAGAAAAGATGGTAAATAATTTAGAACTTTCTCATAATTAAGCATCCGAAAGATGCTTCATATTTTTCAGCAGCTGTTCACATACACTATACATGTTACTGTATTGTTATCTCTTCATGCAAGAGATGGACTCTTATTTTACACATTCATGCTGTTGCATCTTGTGCCCTACAGGAGAGAGAGACTGAACCCAGCAGAAAAATCCATCTGTAAATGCATATTCTAGTAATCCATTAGTAATGAACCTGTTCCACTCAATAATTTTAACCAAAGCAATCAATGTCTGAACTATTTTTTCTTTAATCATGACATACCTCATGGAGATGTCACAGGGTATTCTGTTGTCTGAATATAGGCCAAGGTTCTAAGCTAGGTTTTGTTTTGCCAGTGTCCATTAAGGATTCAGTTCATTAATGACCTAAAGACATTTCAATGTAATTATTAACAAGGGTTTTAACCTTAGGAAATGTATTTCCTGATTTTATAGCAGTTTACAATAATACAATCTAAACATCATATAATTTTTTACATATATACAATTAACAGTGATATTTTTCACCAGTCTTCTTAGTCCCCTGAATTTTAACTTATATTTTCTGTTCAGACCTAAATGTTCTATTTTATGAAGAAGTGTCTTAGCTTTCCAGATAGTGTGACAATTTATTTAAGAAGTGTCTTTGTAACTCTTTGACTATGTTATTTACCATTCCAAACCTTTGTTTGAGTGAAAATGTCAATACAAGATGCCCCCCCCTTTTAAGAGACAAATTACGAAGACACTTTGTTTCACTGGTCATTGTACATCTTTAATTTCTAATCAATCAAAAATAATAATAACAAAATTAATAATAACAAATTCATGTTGCAGGAAAACAATTGTTGAGTTACTAAGTTATGTCTTTCCTCTTTCTAATTCTCTTTCATGACCACCATCAAATTCATCCTACTGTTTTGTCCCAGGTGTTGCATCATTTGTAACAGTAGGTTGTAAACCCTTCAGGCTGGTTCCCTGTGAAACTTCTCATGCAGGAATTTCTAAAGTACTCAGAGTTGCCCTAGATCTGTTTCTGTTAATGTTAATAGTGAATACTTCATTAGCTTTAGAGGAGCAGTGTTAGGTCAAAAACTTAAATAAATCAGTGAACATGAACTTAGCATGTTGACTTGGCACAATTTTTGGTGCAGGTAAACCATGAATAATGATGAAAAACAGATAGTGACTATTAACAGTTTATTCTTCAGCATATATAAAAGGATAAGATTTTCTCATATGCCTTGCTCTTACTTTGAAAAATAATGGGCCATCAATTTTTGATTTGTACCACCTGAAGCACTGTTTATTACATCTTATAAATTGAAGACCCGAGTATATATGATATGTGCCATAGCGCCTTGCACAATAGAAAAAGATGCACAATTACTCTTACTACAGAGGTACTGCAATTTTAAATATATGTGATACCAAAAATATTTTGCAGCACTATTATTGGAAGAGCACTGAGGCTGTGAATCCAGGAGTGGCACCCACCACTCAGTGCTGCTGTCTCTGTTATGTCTTTGCTTTCCATCCAGCCCTTTCCCCACCTGTCCTTTTTCACTACTTCAAAACACACCTTCAGGAAGCAGAGATGACAGTTTTTCACTTTTAATAATAAACATAAATAAGTACAAACTGAGGGATGGCACAACTAGAAGTAGTTATTACCAGCTTAAATAGATGAGACTCATACCAGCAATGATGAATCTTGTAAAATGTGATGATTTTAATCAGCTACATGAATTGATCAAAAATACAATACTAATGTCTGCTTACAATTATAATACTTAGATTATCACTGACTGCATCTTTTTGTTACATTCTAATAAAACTTATTTATTGTGTTTTGACAAATTTCATTAATATCTATAAAAATTTTTAATTTTTGTTCCATATTGTTTACTTCTGTCATGAGAGAAATCTTGGTTTCTATTTTATAGTCAACTAAGCGGCATTTGGACATGACCACAAAAGGTTATAAAATTGAAGATTAAATGAAAAGAAAAACAAGATTATAGAGACATATAATTAAAGGTTTGGAAATTCCAGTGTTTCTGTTACTTGTCCAGTTTTAATTAAGTCCTCTTTAAATTAACACTATAATACAGGCTTTTAATCATGTAATCAAAAAGATTTATTTCTACATGGACAAAGCTAAAATTGTAACAGAATTCCAAGAGAAGATGTTAATATGTGATGAATAAGGTTGTGGACTGATCTCATGGATGTAAAATAATACTCTGAGAACTGGATGCTGTATTATCACTTACAGCAAAGTTCTTTTATGATGCTTAGCAAGCTACATATGACAATAATTTCACATGTTGCCACTAAATGTGGATCCTCCTTTGTCTAAACACTGAACATGAAAACCCAAAATGAAATTAATAGTTCTCCAAACCAGTCAGGATTTTTATGGTTTGCAACCAGTAAAGCCCAAGATCACATACAGAAAGACAAGAATAATAATAGAAATTCCCAGAGTATATTCAGAGCACTAAAGCAGATGTCCCAAAGAGATATAATCGAGGAAACAAAAACTGAATCAGAACATCTATATTGAGGGACAGTGCAGAAGAGTTGAATGAGGTGAAAATATAGAAAAATAACTGTGATCAGATAAATTCTTTGTTATTCCTTACTGTTAGTAAAATCCTGTCTTTTTTTTTTTTTTTTTTTTTTTTTTGATGTTGCAAGTACATCAATTGATTTACAGAACCTCTTGAATAGAAATGAGCTCAATTTTACCCTTAGATTATAAGTACTGTTCAGCAGTAACTTGACATCTTATATACTGGTTGAGAATTTTAAATGTAACCATTGTAAACGGTATTACAGAAATTATAAGAAATGGCCTGGCATTTCTGTGTTGAAACTAGCTCTTTTTTTGAAATAAAATAGTGATTGTGTGGCAGTCTGCTGTAAATCAGTTTTCAAGTTTCAACGCTCAAGATGTAACATAACATTATTATATTTATAATATAAAAACTGAAAAATGGTTCTTATTAATGAAAATCAGTTGAAATCAACCCAGTTTTAGATTTTCCTGTATGCATTTGGACTTCTATGTTGATTTTAGAAGTGGTCTTAAACATATTTATCTTTATTTTTCTATTTCTCTGACAATATATTCTGTGAAATACTATGAAACTAATTAAAAAAATACTCTGAATTTTAAGATAAATTATTAAAATAGCAAATATCAGGTTGACAATGACTGGTAGTTACTAAACAATGTGTCTTATTTATCACATTGACAGGAATAGAAAATGAATATAAAGATTATCCGTGTAAAAAAGTTGAAGACTTCAATTCTGTTTCATCATACTATGAGCAACTTATAATAGTTTGTATTACATTTGATATTTCTCATTGTAATCAAAGATCTGGTAGAATTACTAAGCTTTTTTAACATACTACTGTATGGAAACAATACTATCAGTAGAACATTGTATCCTGATATATTTTAATCTGGTCTGCTGTTAATATCTGTATGTAACATTATCATAGACCATAACATGCCATAGCATGTTTTATCATTTGCTGAATGTTAAAATCATTTATTATCACCACCCTTAGGCTTTTCAAAGATTGCTTTAATTGGTAAGCCGTTTTATTCCAAACTTACATGTCTAGATCAAAACAGACATGAGTAGGAACTAAGGTACATACATTTTATTTTTTGGGGTGGAAATTCTGTAAATTCTGCATCTTATCAGTATGAACACAAAAATAATTAAGGTGAGTGGAGATAAATGGTGGCTGTGTTCTGAGTTCACTGTATGTCTTGTTTTCTAGATGTGTGCTGTCACAGTAAATATGATTGGGAAAAATAGTATTATTTTTAAGAGAATAAAAGCTTTGCATAGTTATTTCACTCATGGAAATTAAAGAAAAAAGCCCACACTACAACGAAGACCATGGTGTGAAGAGCCTGAAAACTGATGGCAAGCAGTTGTATGTGTATCCATGAGTTATACATCACTCTTTCAACGAGATAAATGTGAATAAAAACGTTGACAACTACCTATTGTTATGAGTATGTCTTGAAGTATCAGGGCTGCCTGGGCCCCGGATGGTGGGAGCTGCAGGGACATCCTGGCAGGGCAGAAGGGCAGGGGCTAGGGACAGTCCCTGTGCCCCGGCCATGAGCACAGCAGGCTGGAGGGCAGCGGGGACAGCCCTGGCCCTGGCATCGGGCACCTCCCTGGGGATGGGCTGAGGCTGGGCCACCATGTGGGCTCATGGGTGGGCCCAGCTCAGCAGGGCCCATGCCAGGGCAAGGCAGGACTGTGGGGAGCTGGAGACCAGCCCTGCTTCAGTGCTGCTGGGGCAGGGGCTGGTGGACCCGATGGACTGAGATGTGGGCCCTGGGCAGAGCAGCAGAACCATGGTGGGGAGCCGGGCAAGGCATATGGGTGTTCTTAGAGCCCTGCTAAAAAGAAGCTTGAAGAAGATGGATAAACATAATGAAACATATTAATTCGTCACTAACAAAAGACCAGGACACAATACAAAAGCACCTGTAGAGAAACTATACTCCCCTCTATACATAGTTTGTAGCAATGATTATACTGTAGTTTTTTATTTTTCATTCTTAACATCTTTTTATAATCTGACAATATGATTTTTTTTCCACATCTTTAGACCAATAAAATATACTTCACTCAAGATTTCCCAGGCTTTGCATTTAGTTTGGTTTATTTATAGCAAAGTTAGTTCCTCATGGAGTAGAGCTGAACCTCTAAAACAAAGATCAAGAAGGGCTTAGACCAAAGACAGATCACATTTGTTCTGGGTTTGTTTCATTTTCCAGTCACTACATTTATCTATCTATCTATCTATCTATCTATCTATCTATCTATCTATCTATCTATCTATCTGTCTATCTGTCTATCTGTCTATCTGTCTATCTATCTATCTATCTATCTATCTATCTATCTATCTATCTATCTATCTATCTATCTATCTATCTATCTATCTATCTATCTATCTATCTATCTATCTATTATCTATATTATTTATTTTATCTATATTATCTAAATTGTCTATATTATATATATATATATTATATATTCCTAAGTGTCTCTGGTTTTCCTATTATTGTAGTATCATAATCTGTTACATGATCAAATTTCTTAGGTCTCAGAGGTCGAAAAGGGTCTGATTAGACGATTCTATCTTGTGACAGGTGCATTTTGCCACATGATCAAATCAAAGCAATTATCTTTGTTTGACAAGATGTAAAACCTGTTGCAAATATATTCTTATTCGTGCTGAGACCTGAGGTTGAGGCTGAGGGAACACTCAGGTCTAACATATTTTCACAAAACCTTATGTACCCCCAATTGCCATATTGAAGAGTAATCATCCTATAGATCAGGGATGGAATTTTTTTTCTTGTAGCAAAAATTATGTTTAAGATGTTACAACTTTTAATGATTTCAATAGAATAATTTTAGCAATAAAAATATATTAAAATAAATTTCAAGAAACACAAGAATAAAATAATAAATTGGAAATTATTTTTAATAATGGGTATAAATACTTCATGAACTCTAAAATATTTTGTCACAGTTAATGTTATTTTGGAAATTAGATACTTCAGATGAGCGTTTTATGTTCTGTACTGCAATTGACTTTAAAGTTGGATCAAAAATTTTTTTCAATATTGCATATATTCAAAAAAAGGTACAAGAATGAATTTTGTTATTTATTTTGTTCATAATACCAGAACATGTATTACAATATGAGTATCCATCAAACCTGTCCTATAATGAATTCTAGTATACATAGAGACAAGCTGCATGGTAAATTAACTTCTAGTTGTGGATTTTCTAACTTCAGATGAAATTGTTTGGGTTACCTATATTGTATTCTGCCCTTAATTTTATTTGAACATAGATTTCCACATTCAGCTATTGAAAAAAAAAAAACCATTGTTCATGTCTATATGATTAAGATTTCCCCAGCATATTATATTTATACCGTTCCAGCAAAAAATGAGAAACTGAAAGTATATTGAGGTTTTTTTTTTCTTTCATAAACAGTAAATACATTGTCTTTCATATTATTTTCATAGTTATTCAGATCTGTAGTTTAGCATTTTTCATCATTGAAACATAACAGAAAAAAGTAATGGGTAATAAATGGAATTCCTGACTATCAACAGAAAATCTTTCATTTTAAAAGAATACATAAATAAAACCTAGTGTGTTAACTATCTCAGAAATACATCCACAGTATAGCCAATGTATTTGTTCCATATTTTTGTTCCTTAATTAACAGGCAAGAGCGTACAAGTCAGTACACAGACCCAGTGAAGAAATTGAGAAGAAACCCTTCCTCCTCTTTGGCTTTGAATCAAACCATATATTCATATCTTGTCAAGTTTTTTATCCTTTTCCATTTTCTTATTCACTGGGTGATTGATTGAGAGTACCTCATATATTTCCAGATATTCTGTAGAATAGAATAATTTATTTTTATAAACCAACATTTGTTGTTGTAAAAACTGCTTATCATATGTTTTTATGATCCAGTCTGCAAGGTTTATTTGTAGTGTATTTTAGAATCTATTTTCAGGAAGATTCATCAGCTTCATGAATCGTTCTCCATTTCTAAGGTTCAAATGGTAAGACTGTACTTTATTTCTGACATAACCTGTAGAGTCAAACCACATAAGGATGGCAATAATTGGATGGCTAGGAAAGAAACCCTTTTATATATATGTACAGGGATGGAAATGTATTACGAGGTAAGCCTTTGTAACTCTTCAGTTACTTCTTGTGTGTCAGCAGTTAGATATACTTCATCTGACAGTGTAAAAGTGAAACCTGAGACTTAAAACTGAATTATACATGCATTTACAGTTTCTATTTGTTTGTTTTCTGAGTTTATATTCAGTAATTGAAAGGAAAACTGAGCTAATATAATTTCTAATCCCTCCCATGTTTATCAATATAACAGTGAAAGTACCTACAGGTTAGGTTTTATTGACTTAGTTTTAAATTAATTTATTTTTTTTTTAGTTTGAGGACATGTATTTTTTATTTCAATGTATTTTAAAGCACTCATGTTCATTACAATGTTCTATCTTGATTCTGAAATCATTACTTATATGTTAGCCTTCATTTTTTTCCATTAGTTAATGAAAACTGAAGGATGTAGTATGTCCTGGCATCACTGCTATACTCTTCTTCTGAATGCAGCTGTGCAGAATTGAGATGGGAATATTCATCTTGCAAGAAGATTCTCCTGTAAAATGTTTTTCAGCTTATACCCAAACATAATGTGAGTACCCTAGCATCCCTGATTCTGTAGTAGTCAGTTGACATGAATGAGAATGGGAGGTCAAATTTAAAGAACTAACCTATGAGAATGAGGATAATAACCTAGAAAATAACAAGACAGAAATCTCTTTGGGCAATGAACATGAAGTTTTCAAGCACATGATGCTTCAATCATTTATGTATTCAGATATTTGAGTCTGAATTTTTGAAATTATTTTTGAATGTTCTATTAATTAATGTTATCACTGATATTTCTGAGTAATAATGTTCTTCTCACCCCATCTCCAGACACATAACAATTGTCTTAAGAAATTCATGTTATGGAAAATAGAAGTTATATATATGTTCATTAGAGTAAGTACTTTACTACCAAACTTCGATTTATGCATTATTAAACAGTTACTTCTGAAATAACATTTTTGATTATAAATAATTATAAATATTAATATGTGTATCTTGAAATTCTTTCAAAACATATTAACTGGACCACTTACGAAATTACAAAGTACCTATATATATACTCAACAGCTCAGAGTTACATATTAGATTACAGATCAAATATGTAATCTGATAGATTCTAAATTAAAAACCAACCTGAGGAAAAAATGCAAAAAAAACGCAGGCCTAGTCCTGCTACACAAGCATTAAGAATGTTGGAGGTTTTTTTCCTGTTTTTTTTTGTTCTGTAGCTCCAAACCAAAATGCTCAGCCAATTTCAGACTGGGATTTACATCTGTGTGGTTAATGTAGGAAAATATTTGTTTAATGCTACCTGAGTAAGAAAGTACAGGCGTAGCAAGCTCCTCCATGTGTTTGAACATTTTCTGGTAAGCTAAAGTCCTGAAAGAAATCTATCTTTCTAAATGATAATTTGTTCTTTGCTCATTTGGTAGAGAAGTACTAGATATACCATTCATTACACAAGGAAGATTTTATTGCTGTTACGGGATACATTGTATTTAATGTTCACTGAGGACATCATACAGCTCACAGGACTGAGTCACACAAGCTGTAGTTAATCTAACCTTTTTTTGAGTAAACTAGATAAAAGAAATAAAAAAATTATTTCTTCAGATCCATGCTGGATCCTAGACTTACCTAAAGGGGAATTTAGGAAAAAAACCCAGCAAACTAACCCCCTCAGAAAGGAACTTGGAATCAAGGAACTACAGTCTTATTCATGTATTAACGAGCATAAAAGAACATTGTTTCTTATCACTTGAGTTTTCTAGTTGAGTACCATTCCTTACGGTATCAACCGCCATAAACTGAAAAACGTGCTGGTAAACAACTGAATTCACTGGTATCCTTCCTTTTGAGCTGCACTTACAGTAGCGACTGATGACAGACACTAGTACAGCACCATGAAAAATTTTCGTTATGAAGGACTAGCAAACTTCAAGGACATTCAATTTATATAGAATTCTTCTGGTTCTGGTCAGGTTTAATTCATGTGTGTCTGACAAGCTGTGTCTGCACGTTATTGTGGTACATCAGGCATTTTTCTAAATATTTCAGGGATTTTTAGAAAGGGAAGATAGGTAATCATGCAGTAAAGAAATAGTTTTAAGTATTTGTTCATCAGACAGCATAATCTTCAGAACGTGATCAAAAGCATTCTATCTGATACGCTTTTTCACATTGTCTTTTTATTTTTACATGTGATAGGCATAAGATGCAATCTAACAAATGCTCCAAAATTAAGTACAAATACATTTTTCCAAGAAGAGTCAGACATCACTGAACTATTTAATATTAAATAATACTTTTAATTAAATATTATGTTCTCAAATGCAAAAGCATAAATAATGGGAACATTTTTAAATCCTCTGAGGTGAAAAAAACAGGACCTCAGGATACTGTTGCACTGATATCAGCAACTCTACATCAGTGTAAAAAGCACAGAGTAGTACTCAATATTAAGCTGTGGCTGCAGTAACAGAGCTAATGCAAAAATGTAGTTTCCTTTATCTTATTTTTTCAGTTGTTAAATGGATTCCATAGGAAAAGTCAAAGTCTTTCTTTCCGGCCCTACTTGTATGTTGAGAAATAAAGTGTTAGTTTTCTGGTGTGCTTTTTTCTTAGTTTCAGTGTATCCAAATACAAACACAAGATTGAGTAATATTTTATTTATTACTTTTTTTACATTAAAGTAACAAATCAACCAAATACTCAAGTCAAGAAACAGAAGGGAACTCCAAAAATTATTAATAATATATTATCCTTTCTCTTTACTTTGTATGACCCTGTGTTCTCTAATCTTTCTGCTAATTCCATATCTCCTTAAGCAGTAAATTCTATCATAGCATGTTTTATCTCAGTCCTATTGCAGGTCTGTGGTTGTTATTTAGTCACCTCTTTAGGAATCACACTCTGGTCAGGAAACATACATTCCAACGTTATAATGATTTAATGTATATAAAGCACAGTGTTGAAAAGTATTGGTACACGAAAATGTTTTGCCTATTGATAGGATTATCTGAAAGGACTCGGGTACCAACAGAAAGAATAGACTTATTTTACTATCTATTGCAAAATAATACAAAACATAAGTTAATGCATTTAGTCAAAATGGTAAGCTTATTACACTCTAGTTATAGGCAGTGAAGAGAATAAACAAGATAATGCTCCTTAGTCTAAAGTAATAAAACAAATAAATAAAACAAAGTAACACACCTAATCATTACTACACAAGGTCAGTGATATTGATTAAGAAAGATAAATCACCAATTGCCCTAATACTTTACCATCATCCAGATCAACTGTTGCTTGGGAGCCTCAATTCCAGGGAGAATTTGGAGAACCTTTCCTGGTAATTGGGAGGTCCTATGCAGTGTGTCCACTCATAGGTGACGTCTGCAAAGTCAGTGCAAGAGGGTCCAGTTTTTATGTTGAATAAACAGGTTTCAAAACTTCAAGATTGGAAACATCTGGCGTACCCTCCCTGTTGGATTTTTCCCAAAGCCTCACCAAGGTTTAAGGAAAAACCCAAGGGAGCATTTGTATCTATTTGGGCTTTGACCACAAATTTTCAACAGGGTCAGATGTCTGATGACGCTGCAAGAGGGACCAAAACAACATATTTCTTAACAAGGTCAGATGTCTGGCCTCACAGCCTTATCTCATGCCTTTAAATAAAAGAAAATTAGTTGATCATTTACATAATGAAATTACAACAAAGCTTCTATGTATAACTGTACTAAGATGGACTAATAATACATTATATATGTAGTTAATACTACATATGATTAGTATTATAATACTGGGGTGATAAGATTCGGTTCTGGCCTATTGTACTTCTGAAAACAAGTCCTTAAATAACATACACACTTGATAAATCATTTGGTTTTTATTAAATTACTGGAGAGTGCAGATGTTATTCCTATCTTCCCCAGCAACAACTGATTTGATTTTTCAGTGTTCTTTCCTTGCTTCTCCAATGTTTTCTTAATGAAAAACAGAAATTTGAAGGCTGCAGAGCTTCTTCTGCTTATTCTATCATGGATGTGGTATACTGTTAATGAAATAATAATTAGATAGGCATTCCAAAATCACAACTAAATCTGGATTCCACCCCTATAGAAAGATAAAACTTAGAAAGAAAACCTCCTGTTAGTATTGGGACTGTCAGCCTTTCCACTAATCAGAGGGTGTAAGGTTATGTCTTTTTAGAGTCAAAGGATGGCAGGGTATTAATTACGAGCTGACATCTAGAGCTGACCAGAAGAGAACACGCTTCAAAATAAAATATTTCCACAAAGAATTGAAATAACAAGCTTGTGAAATTTTTAGCAAAAGAAGGAAGTGGTTAAATATTCAAAGAAATGTTTAGTTCAAAATATAAATTGGTTTTATTTCAGGAGCTAGATGATGAAAGTAGTTGGGAAAGTCACTTGTGATATAAGGTATATCCTATATATACAGTACTATAGCCATTATATTAGTAATTATCTCTTAAAAAAAAAAAAAAAAGAAAAGAAAAAAACACAAGAAAACAAAACCCCATGAAAAACCCTATCTGCTTAAAATACTATGGAAACAAAAAAATGTTTCCATTAGAAAGTTTAGCTTTAACTACATTTACAGTGAATCTTTAAATGCACACTACTGTACTTTAGAAATCTTCAGAAATAAAGAATGTCTTGCTCTATCCCCTACTTCTTTCCTCCAGGAAAATGTCTTAAGAACAAATTTCTTCACTGAAGAAGACTGAAGCAGAAAGAACCAGAAAAGTCTAAAACATGATCATTACTCCTAAAAATAATAATTAAATCATGAAAAAAATATAGGTGTCCCACTCCTGACACTGCAAGTAAATGTAAAAGAGAAAAGTGGTGATTGTTTTTAAAATACTGCACTGCACATATTCTATATAGTCAATGTGGTGTCTTTGATGAAAGCTGCATCACTATCATAATGCAGTATTAGTACCCAGTATTGGATGCTTCATCAATTCTATATTGTAAAAAGGATAATATTATGGATGATAATTCTTCAATTCCCCTATTAAGCATGAGCAATGGCACAATTTCATTTGATTTTCTGCTCTAAATCTATATCTAGGGTGACTGCACTGGAAGTAATGTAGCCCTTTTTTTAGCTTTATGTAAAAGAGTACCATTTTTCTAATTTTAGGTAGTTTCCTTTCTACAGACTTCACATGAGCAAAATCCCTACCAATATCAAAGGTGAATGAAGAGAGCAAGACTTAATCTGTGATAACTTCTGGATATTTCTTAATTTCACATATATGTTTGTGTGTCTGTATGTGAATATATCCAGCAGGTAAGATAATATGTTTTATTATCAGCAATAAAATTAAATATTTAATTGTAATCTTCAAAAAGCCCTACAATTAAAAGAAAATATACTGAAGGCATCAGGGGCTCTTATGGAAGAGCACCAGAGTTATTATAGAGGAGTCTGGGAAAGTTGAATTGAATGTCAGAATAATTGCGTAAACTCAACAGTATCATGCTGTAGCTAAACAAGTACAGTAAGAAAAGCCAGGTAAGGATTCCTAGCTTGAGATACTACTCCTTTGGAGAAGACATATATTAGATGACTTAAATTATATCTTTATTTTAACTGAAATAGTGTGAAAACTAATTCATCATCCATATCAATGTATTTCCAAAAGTGAGTCACAAATGAACTTGGCATTATCTTTTTGTTCTCATTCACTTCAGACACAGGTTATTAAGATACTCAAGATCAGAAAAATGAATTAGGTAAAGCATCTGACTATAATATTGGATATTCTACACTTGTATTCTGTGATCCAGGTGCTGATTTTTTCATTCATGTGAAGTAAAAAAAAAAAATCAATTGAATATTATTGGTCTCAAGATGTAGAAAATGTAAGAAATTTAAAACAATATTTTTTCAGAGCAATGCTTAAACTTCTAATATTTTTCCCTCCAAGTAAGCAACCTGAAGAATATTATTGTGAGTAGCACATCTAATTTTCAATGGAAGTTCTATTAAGTTAGGAAAATATACCTTGAATCTCTGAAGGTAATTGTGGAGGCCTTTCCCAAATATTTATAATTGCAGAGTTCCATTATGTCTCCATTGTGGTTTAACATTTCAGAAAGACAATATTATCCAATACTTTCACTTGAAAATTTAGTAAGAAATATGTCTAAAGTCTATGTATCATTTTAATAATGAATTGTACATACCTACTTTAACCCCACAATACAATTTCAAGCACATATTGGTGCAAAGTTTCTTAAATTAACTGATTGCTATATTTTCCCTGGAGAAAGGCTAGATTGATGCAGCTTATGGCTGAGACACTCTTAATGACATGCTCAGATATAATGAGTTTATTTCATTAATCTGTCCTGAATGACCATTGCAACAGATGTTGTCTAAGTCATGAACTAAATGAACTAACTGGACATTTGAATGTGGATGGCCCATAGACTAAGGGAATGTTATCTGTGTATATATCAAAACACAGGAAAAGGGGTGGTGGTGGCTGATGAAGATGCACTGAATAATGTAGGACCCAAGCATGATGTAAATGGTATGGAATAATGGGTAGAGACTGTACTGGGTTTGTCTGGGAGGAAGTTAATT
Organism: Tyto alba; assembly: GCF_018691265.1. Lineage (NCBI taxonomy): Eukaryota > Metazoa > Chordata > Aves > Strigiformes > Tytonidae > Tyto > Tyto alba. Next base: position 32,443,883 of record NW_024881327.1, read on the forward strand.
TTCTTCATAGCACCCTGTATGGTGTGGCGTTTTAAATTGCTGACAAAAACAGTGTTGATAACACATCAATGTTTTAGCTATTCCTGAGTAGTGCTTACACAGTGTCAAGATCATCTGTTTCTTACTCTACCCCCCATTAGCAAGTAGGCGAAGGGTGGGCAAGAGACTGGGAAGGGACACAGGCAGGACACCTGAACACAAATGATGAAAGGGATATTTCCTACCATATGATATCATGTTCAGCAGTAAAACTGGGACAGGAGTTTTTCCAGAATAGCTGCTGTTCAAGGACTGCCTGGGCATTGGTCTGCTGGTGATGAAGGACTGGGAATTATAGTAATGGAATTATAATTGTTATAGCCTTTTTGTTTCTGACCTTTTTTCTAGTGGTGTGCTCCCACTTACTGTAATCTTCTGTGACCTAAGGTTGTTGACTAGTGAAAGGGGAGGAGGGGATGTGCTATAGCCAGTTGTCAGTATCTGCAGATCTTCTGGGAGGAATATCATGTTCATCCTGACAATTTCTTCTTTCTTGTTCTAGGATCCACTTGGAACAATATTTACTAAACAGACTTTTACACCTTTGGTCTTTAGTCTGCAGCTACACATTATTCCTAATTTATGAAGTATGGTGCCTTTTACAGTTTTGTCCAAATCTGCATTTCTTTGACTATGGGTGAGCTGGTTATAGCCCTGGGTTCTTTTGTGCCAGACCTACATCCCATCCTCACACCATGCCTGCACTCTTCTATACCTCCTCCTTTGTCTCCACTTCTAAAGGCATCTGCTATGTTCTCAGACTTGTATTTATCTATACTGCATTGTCATGTTACTATTATAAATATCTCATTCCGTACAGAATAACTACTTGTTGCTTTATAAAACCTGTGTAGTACCACACACAGATAACAAAAATGAAATAAATTAGCCATAGACACGTGGTCTATTAGAGAAAATGCTGTTATAGCTAAATCAAGAGAAAACCAAGCTACAGGAAGGTTGAGAAAAGTTGAAAGAGTTCTCAGATAAAGAAGATAAGTTAATCTTTCTGAAAATAAAATTTTACAGTTAGAGTGAGATGGAAAGTAATGGTATTGGTAAACTTTGTTTTTCACTAGAACTAAACAATACGAAGTGACAAGTTTCAAGGGTTGTGTCAAGCCCCTGAATGTAGAGTGAGAAGTGGCTGCTTCCATTGCTTACAGAAGCCTACATTCAAGAATTGATGGACTATTTCTGTATATAAGACTGCATTCACAACAAATATTCATGGAAAATTCTCTATTAATTTCATCTGAATGTACAGTAATTTTACAGCTTATAACTGCAGTGATGAAAATAAGTCTTTTGTATTTTCATGCAGATAAACACATGCCTACCTAACAAAGCCTTCAGCAAGTTATGGTCAGAGTTTTACTGCATATAATTAAGGTAGTAATAGCAATACTCTAGTCAAATACTTAGGAAAAGTTATCTCAATTTGACAAAAATGGGAAAACCAGAAAGTCTCATGAAGAAGTAGAAATTACTATAGATGGATTTCTGAGACATAATAATATTAATTTTGTGATCCAAAGTTAGGAGAGTTGTATCTGAGGACATCAGTATGGAGAAAGCTACTTCAGAGACCAATAATAGAATTTTATAAAGTCTTATTTGTTGCTTTAACTGTTGCTATTGAAATCAGTGAGACTGAACTAGGCTAAAACCCAAAACTAAATTGATGTCACTGATTTTTAAAACACCCAGCAATTTCTGAAGTGCATTATATAACCAACTATTTAGGTTCCTAATATAGGCACACAGATTTCAGAGTCTTGGCCTATTTGACTAGGAATAAGAATCATATTGCAAAGGATTGTTATGAGATGAAGTCTGCCAGTTCAATTTGAAATTTGTTTGCCTTTTTTTCTTTTATTTTTTACTTCAGAAAGAGAATAGAATGTATCATAACTTCAAATGAAAAGAATTGTGAATAACATGTTAAAAATAATCTACCGGTTCTCCTGAAAGCAATTTAGCATTTTGCTTGACATGTCAAACTCGATGGATGTGTTTGGTAGGTAGAAAGAAGTGAAGATAAAGTGAAGGATAAAGAGGAAAGATAAAGCAAGAAGTGAACAGAAGAGTGAGAGGAAAACCACCAGTTTGGGGAATAGTGGTAATATTAAGATCAATAAGCTAATTAATTGAGGAAGGGTTAAAAATAAATAAGGTGCCCTTACCTATTCCTTTAGGTGATGAAAGAGTTCTACATTCATACATCTGTTAGACAATTGACAGTTGTTTAACAGTCTGAAAGGAAGTAAAATACCCAACAATCACAGAGTTCTCTCCAGGCTGCAGATTCCCTCTTCAACCACAAAAGAATCCCCCCCTGATTGCATAAACCACTGTTGCTGGCAGATGACCACTGCTGCTCATGTGCCACTGATCTATGAACCTCACTCTGTAGGGTTACATGGTCTATTGGTATAGCATGAGGCAAGAGTTAGTGGGGTTGACATAGATTTACAGGAGGAAAAGACTGAATCATAAGAGTACCAAGTGCTCCTAGGAAACAAGGGACATGAGAAGTTCTCCCATAATTCAACATGTCACAGTCAGTTCTCAGGCCAAAGTAAGTCTAGTAAATGCCAAACAGACAACCTAAACTTATAGCTTAGCATTTAATTCAATATATATATGAATAATTCAATACTAATAATGTTATTCAGCACCGTGTTTGCAATTTTGTTATGCTAATATAATTTAGCATATTCTGTACAGTAGAATACTAGAACATCAGCAAATTTGATGCTTTTTTTTTTTTTAAAAAAAAAAAGCATTGCTTAAAATCAATTATATTTAAAAAAAATAACAAACTGGAATGTAGATGAAAAATATTTAAATATTAATGCTTATTTTCATAGTTTTACAGGTAAAAGAAAGTGGGAGAAAATAGTAAATGCTATATGCATTAGTAATAAACATCAATAACATTGATCTGCTGCTTGTAGTTTCATGTAATTCTTTCTAGTCATGGTCAATCTTTAGAAAAGACAGATAAAATAGGACTTATTGCTTCCAAACAGAAGTTTGAAAAAAAGGATAATATTATTGTATCCCTAAACAGCTCTGAAAAAACAAACAAACAAACAAACAAACAAAAAAACTAAAACAAACGAACAAAAAGCTTAAAAGAAAATAAAAGTAATTAATAAGGATAGTACATGCTGTATTTGGAAAAAAAATGCATTCCTGTCTCCTACATGTCTCACAACTAATTTCATAACTTCAAAAGCATAGAATATATGTGACAGTATCAGTTTACTGTGGCAGTCTGGAAATATAAAAGGAACTGTATAGTCTAGGCAAGATCTGAAGCTTTTATAAGCTACCACTATGCTTTTGTAATTGCCACTAGCTCTAGAAAAACTCCAACCATTTTTAACAGCAGAGAATTTGACTGTCTATAATAGTATCTGTATATTCTATTTTGAAGAATATTTTGGTTTTCTCAATTATTAGTTATGTTAACAATACAAATAGTCATATATGCAATTTTTAAATTTTATAATTTACATGTATTAAGTGTCTTTTTCGTTTACAAGGTTTTGAAAATACTTTCAATCATGATGCATAAAAGACAAAAAAAATAATCCTTTGGACCAGTACAAATGTAAATGAAAGGTAACAACTGCACGGCATTTGTCTTCATCTATAATTGCTATCCGCTCACTTTTCTGTTGCTGTTAAGATTGACAAGACTCAGTTTAGTTGAAGTTGTCAGACTATAATGTTGAATCTGTTAAGACATTTCCATCAAGACTTTAAATTATGTGCTTTTCATTATGTTCATACGAACACATTATGCTACTCTTTTGTCAGAGTCCAATACTCTCTGACCAGGTTCTTTTAGATGTTCCCCATGGAGAGTGCAGTGTTTAGTATCAGATTTACTTATTAAAGGTAGTTGATGTTACACAGGTTTTACGACTCAGCAGAGTGATACAGAATATATTGCATAACATAATGCAAATGTAAGTTACACTTAACAAAATACACAGCAATGTCAACACACAGTTCAGTCAAAATACCAACGTGATTCCCATTACCAGTCTCTATAATATGCTCACCATCACAATGCTGGGTACATCCAGTCACTGGGAAGGGCTGTATGGGTTGATTCCAGCTGAAGCCTGTTACTGCTTCAAAATACTTTTGAAAGTTGTCTAGCTTTTGCACTCTATGTTGAGCTGACCCACATGTTCACTCCTCCCTATTCCCCATGCTTGTCTGGCTAATTTAGGGACACACACTCTTAATGAACTCAATGAGAAACATTTACACATCTGTAGCTACACTCAGGTCCCCTTTGCTTTGAGATACAATCAGCCTCTTTGCAGCAGCTGTGGGCAGTCACAGCCTGCATGACTTCCTGAGATCATGGGCTCATCTCCTGTGCCTAACTCCTCTGAACATTCTTCCATTGTAGGGATTTATTGGTCAGTCACCTCTTCCTTCTGAAAATATTTTGAAGTCAGAAACTGAAAATTTTATTAAGAAGACAAATTTAAAGAAATTCTCTTTGTACTTGAAGCAAAAAGTGATGAAATTTGAAGTAGTTAATGTTAATGTGAAGTAGTAACATGTTAAATCATGAGAAGAAACTGTAAAACATCTTAGTACAGCTATAATTGCCAACTTATTTTTATTAGTATTTATGTTTTAAGAATAAACAGTATGGGCATATCAAATACACCTTGAATTTAGATATCTTAAACTGTCTTGATACCTGTCTGTAAAGACTTTAACTGAAGAGAGACTCTTGCATAGCCAGCATTAGTGTCAGAATTTTTGGCAGGATGTAATGTTAAATGTTGCTTGCCCATCCAAAACTATTGAATCTGTTATGACTGAAGAGAACATTTAGACATTAAAATATATGCCCTCTGAAGATCAAGACACATACACCTTTAGTGGACTATGTTTTTCACAAGACTATACTCCCCACAAGTAGATTTCTGAGATGTGAAATGATAAATGCTTCCAGCAAACTGACTATAAATATGCATATTCCACTTTTTCCCCTAGCTTGTAATATTACAAACATTTCCAGTTGGAAAATATTTAGAAGACATTCAGATGCTTGAGGCTGACAGAATTCATTGCATCTTTCCCTCTTTCAAAGGTAAGTTGTCTTTGAAATGTTTCACTCTGTTTTTATTCTCTAAATATCCAACTAACATCCACTCTGTACTCTGGTGCTACTCTTTATTTACATTTACAGTAATTTGAACTTCTATTGAAATGCCTGTAACATACATACAACATGTGCATGCATAATTTCCCCTTCCTTTATGTGCTTGGTGCTATAGAGATTACATAAACAAACAAACAAACAGAAAAAACTCTGAATATTTTGTCATCATATTTTGTGGATACTTTATCTTGTGGGCTAATAAGAGTACTCCTTAGGTTCAGTTATTCATGGTAAACTAAAAGCTATACTATTCCTACATTGTACATTCTTTGTCTAAATAATTACCAAAACATTCCAACTGAACACGGTAAATAATAATTGCATATAGAATCAGAATACAAACATGCAAACATAATTGCATATAGAACTTTATCTTGTGGGTTATTAAGAATACTCCTTAGGTTCAGTTATTCATGGTAAACTAAAAGCTATACTACTCCTACATTGTACATTCTTTGTCTAAATAATTACCAAAACATTCCAGCTGAACAGGGTAAATAATAATTGCATATAGAATCAGAATACAAACATGCAAACATAATTGCATATAGAATCAGAATGCAAACATGCAAATGCTACAGTATAAAATAAATATACAAACCTGAAAAAGGTATAGATACTGAAACACAGGAGATTCCATCTGAACTTCAGGAAATACTTTTTTACTGTGAGGATAACTGAGCACTGGCACAGGTTGCCCATAGAGGTAGTAAAAGGTAGAGTAGTAGAGGCTGTAGAGCATAGAGATCCTTGGGAGGTGCTCAGAAGCTGTTTGGACATGGTTCTGGGCAAACTATTGTAACTGACCCTGCCTGAGCGGGAGGACTGGGCCAGATGTCCTCCAGATATTTCTTCCAACATCAACCATTCTGTGATTCTGTAAATTTCCTTTCCGCTATAATTTAAAACAGGAGAGGGAAGGCAATGCATTTGACATTGTTAGAAAAGCTCTAATGAATTTGATTGGAGAGATAAAAACAATCTATTGAATCTATGTAGAAATAGGATTGATTTTATTGATAATCAGTGAGCGGTGAGGTAACTTTTTAGATATTTTTTTTTTTCTCTGTCTTACGCCTTTACACTCCAGAGTTGTTAAATATATGACTCAATCTTGCCATTTTGCCTGTCATATTCCACTGGGACAGATTTTGAGGTAAGATTGCAGAGTTAAGAATAACTCTACAGAATATATTCAGTCATATTTCTTTATCCTCAACTCTATATTATGATGTGTTGCCCCTTTTTCAGTGCCTAGCTAAGACCCTTATTTATGGAGAGGTGGGAATAGATAAAGATTGAAATAAAGCAAGAAGGAATTTTACAGTCAGGAGTTGTATATACAAAACTGTAGGTAGGTCATCCAGTAGATACTGTGACCCTCTGTGTTGGGTCTCTCTGACATCACAAATAACCATAGTTTGTGATACATTTTTGTACAGACAATTAGTTTTTCGTTGAATCAAAAATTTATTATGCCTTCTATTACCTATGTCACGATTAACTAAGTTATGACTACAGTTACTCTAGAGTACTTCTCTGAGAGTTTTACACTGCAAGCAGATAGAAGCATGTAACCCATATGAATAGCAAAACACTGCCTGTTGGCAGGAATACTTGGAGTTATGGTAGTAGACAGGAAGATCTAGATTTACATATAAAGAAAAATCTATTTGTATATGACAGGTCATGTCATACACAAATGTTTATTGAGGTTTTTTTGAAGTAATTGTAATGTTACCATTTTTTTTTTTTTCACGTTATTCAGAATCATGTCATTAAGACGAGGATTCTATAGCATCCAGACTTCTAATGGATCTTACAGCGAAATATCTTTTCAGAAAAACTTAAAATATTGTATAATGAGACTGCAATGATATAGAAGCTGCAAGCAAAAATCATATATATTTTTTTGTTAACCTTAAACTGAAGGTAAATTCCATTACATTTGGTCTTGGATATGGAAATCCTCTCTAGATTCTAACAAACCCTTTGCACTAACCATAAAAACAGTTCAGAGTAATTATAAATCAAATGTATAACCACATCTGTGAGCAAAGACGAGCTTATTCAAATGTTTTTGCTGTTCACAAACTTTTCACATGTTCTCAGAAAGCCTAATAAATTTACCGCTACTGAAATGAAACAATTGTTCAACAGATCACATCAGTCCTGCCTTAGGCCTGTAATAAAGATAAATAACTTCTCCAACTAAAACTGCAAGAGGGATTTAAGAGTTCAAAAGGTAGCTGTCCCAACATGAATTTGGCCAGAAGACTAGAGTTAATAATCTATTCTTCAGTATCCTAATATCTTAAAAGAGGTTTCATGTTACATTTGAAAAATATCACCACTAGCAAGAATTTCTCATATCACAAATGTCAGTAGAAATTTTGTAGAAAATAGCCTAATTGAAGAAAGGGAGGAAAAATAAAGACAGAACTTTCTGAAAATATGAAAGACAAGTAGAAGAGACTTCATAACATTTCATACTGTATTTGAAAGTGTCAGAGAAAAAGGAGTCACATGGTATGTACCATTCCTGTAATAGCAGATTTTAACAAATTTCTCAACAGTTTTTAATTAATACATTAGAAGAGATTAACTATGAAAATATAATGCACTATCTTATATCATCCTGGTTTATTCAACAAGATGACAGATTACCTGCTTTTTCTGTTCCCCATATATGATACCATACTTTTCTGTCTAAACTCAAATACTATCTCCTTCAGATTGTCTAGCTGATTGACATAATCTATTTGAACCAAAGTAATTTATTCCCAATTTATAATGCATTTTGATGAATGCTGTTTCTATTTCAGTCTTGAAGAAGAATCCATGAACCGGAGGGCTGATTTTTTTATATTTTTCTTTCACACTAAATACGTCAGTTATTTTAGCAGAAGACACTAACTTTCCCAACTTGCTTTGCATATAAGACAGACATTTTGACCTGAATATATGAAGAAATTAAATAATTATAAAAAAAATTTAAAAGTCTAAAAAAAATAACTATTCTTTGTTTAGAGGTAGAGGTAGGTAATCAGATACTCTTTCCTTAGTGAGAGGCAAGAGGAAAAAAAAAAAGGCAAAACCAACCCAGTAACATTTTATAGAATATTAAAAAAAAATCCACAAATAATATCTCATGATATATTTTGAATCTATAAAGTTAAAAAAAAAAAAAAACAACAGATTCAAATGGATAATGTTCTGATGTAATAGATAACCATCTGAAGAGAAAAGGGAAAAAGAAAAAAAAAATATAGTGCTATGCTAGAGAAAAAAAAAAAAAAGACAAACATTCAAGTTTGCACATATGGGAAAAGAAATAAGAAATTGAATTAATTACCCAAATTTTATAATCTGGGTATCATTAGAGAATGCTGGTATTTAATGTTAACCATACAGCTAAATTTTTCAATTGAATAATCAAGATCATTGCAAAAGAAGGCAAAAAGCAGACGTAAATTTAATGTAACATGCAGTATTGTGAAACAAGGTATTTTCCACAATCCTAATGTGCTCAAAACAAAGGTGTAGCTGCTAACAGGAAAATTATTAGTAAAGAAAGCCAAACAGATAACCCTGTTAGACATTACCCTTCGCTAAACCTGATACCTGGATAAATAAAACTCCTACTGAACTTGGATTTAGATGTGAAATCACTGTTTCCAGTTATATTTAGAAATTAAAGAATGCACTGGCAATTCACTACCTGAAAATCAGATTTTTGACATTACTTAACACAACTTAATTGCAAGTAATTTTTTTTACCAGGAATTCGTGTTCCACCATCATTCTCTAATGGTGATAAATCACATGTTTTAGGTGCCAAAAAAGTAAGACCAGATACAGAAAGATAATGAAGCAAAAACCTAATTGGTTTGGGTATTGTGAGATGCCTCTGGATCCAGTGCATACCTATGATAGAAATTTAGTCTGATTAAAAATACATGGATCAGAGCCAAGGCAAATTTATCACAAAACAATTAAAACAGGATTAAATCATAGCCAAAGTAAAGAGGAAACTAAATAATGTGCTGCAGTGGGTCATATCTAACGTGCAACTTTTCTCCTACTGCTGTTCCTGAGATATATCACAATTTATTTGTGTGCCTTGCTAAGGGCAAGAAAAGGATTCTTATGTATTTAGTCCTGGACTGATATCTTTCAATATATATAGCCTTCCTCCTGGAAAAATTAATTGCCAGGTAAGTTTTTCATTTGTACTTTTACTTGCAATACCTTGTATCAGAAATAATTCCTCAGAGTAGGACTTTACTTGCTCAGAGCTATTGACTGTTTCCTAATAACTGGACTTTGTAGTCCTAATCAAACATAATGAAAACTTAGAACTGTAGATGATCATAATAAAAACATGGTCAAGGTTTTTTTTAAAAATATACATACTCTGAAAATATACTATAAATTCTTAATATGATGAATATGGTAAAAAAAAAAAAAAAAACACTTGCTTTGTCAGCACAATGTTCAAATAAGTCATTAAGGTAGCAATATAAGAAAACTCATGACCAGAAGAGAAGACATTAATCCTTCACATTATAGTAGTTGAATAATAATTCTCATGTTTAAGAATAGCTTCCTGAAAACATAGTGGGTTTTTTTAAGTTCTTATTTAAATTCTTATTTTAAGTGTCTGTAATTGTATTTGACCCTTTCATTAGGGGCTTGTGTTGAAAAATATGTATGAAAAGAGAGGAAGAGATTTTAAGAACAGAATGTCATTCACTGCTGTATGCATCATAAACGCAGTTACAAACATAGTGGATAAAAAAGAGAAGCAAACAGAATTACCCTCTCATTCCAGGTGTTGTGCAAATAAAATAGATGCAAGCTTACATGTACAGAAATTTATTAGTGGGATCTATAGCTGATGGCATACTTAGACTTCAAAGTTACATTAGGAAAAAAATATACATTAGGAAAAAAAATACATTAGGAAAAAAAAATAAAAAGAAGAGGGAGAGAGAGGGCCAAGAGAGAAAGAAAAAGTTCTCTCCAATTCATGTCTACTTATTGGATACATTAATAACTGTTATCTATAATGTTTTATACTAAGTCTTCGAGTTATGAGCTAAAACATATAAGAGGATGGGTTAGGTGTTCTTAGGATGGAGTTATGGACTAATAACTACAAGGCAAGAGTGAGAAGGCAGAGGAAGAAAAGGGTGGTTTAAATATTTATGACAATCACTTTCTAAAAGAAACCTGATCTAACAGTCATAACTGTGCTTTAGAATCTGCCAGTGGAAGATCGTGAGGATAGAAGCACTTGAGATACTGTGTAAAGGCACTGTCACAGTAGTTTCAGAATGTGTAAGGAAAGGTTGCAAGGATACAACTGAACAGGAAGGACATCAGTATTACAAAGGTTAAAGCATCTAAAACATCATGCACTACAGCAGAAATTTAATTGAGACAGAAATTCTCCAGATTTGATGATTCTGCCAATGTACTTGTCCTGGTTGGGGCTGGACTAGAGTTCCTGTTGGTTTGGCAGTGGGAGGAGTGCTGCAGCACACTGAGACCCCAGGGGCTCCCCAGGTCTTAGTGCCCTCACCTGTGTGTGGGGGCGGGGGGAGCACAGCTGGAAGGCTGGGCCCGGATTGGCCGATAGTCTATGTCATGTGACATTGTGCTCACTATATAAAGGCAGGAGTGGGCCAGGAGGGGCTCTCACTTCTGGGAGTGTTGCTGTGGTGTCTTTGTGTTTGGGATCTCCAGCTGGGAGCAGGTGGGTGTTGGTTGGTTGGTGGGTGGTGAGCAGCTGTATTGTACATTACCTGTTGATACTGCTGTCAGCGTATTATTCTGTTGCTGTTATTCAACTGTTTTTATCTCAACCCGTGAGTCTCCCTTTGCCCCTCTGATTCCCTCCCCATTCCCAAGTGGGGGGAGGGTGGGTGATCGACTGTGTGGTGTTTAGCTGCTGACCAGGCTCAAATGATGATGGTTCTCTGCTGCTTAGCTATCTCACTAGGTTGGTTGCTCCAAATAATCAGTAAATCTTGGGAAATTCTGGGCTCATGAGAGCTGTTTCAGATTTTGCAAAATACACACAAAGAAGTTTAATCTATCTTTGATACATTGGACTAATTCTGCATTAACACTGTCACCTTATTCTGCATGCAGAGTGCCTCTGTATGGTGCGTTAGCAATAAGCAGACTTATTTTGAGCATTTAGAATTGCTGGGTATCTAAAAAATAAGAAAATGTCAGCAGAAATATGGGATTCATGACTTCCATTAACTCATATACTATAATAATTTTAAAAAGTCAATATTAAACAGGTATTTTTTGTTTCCTTTAAAGGGTATTTGAGTATTTAAAGACATAATAATAAATGTTATGTAGCAATCTGTTTAGTGCATTAAAAAAAAAAAAAAGTTAAACATGGAATTTAACAGGAAGCATAAGTATAGTTAGGAAACTGATTCAGTCACTTGATATTTAGAGTCATAGCAGGAACTACTGTCCTGGTTATATATACAGTTTTGCTATCCTAATACTGCATAATGGTCATGAGACATCAGATAGTATATGATGTTATGGAAGCTAATGTTAGAATTATTTCCAAGTAATAGAAATAGGACATTAAGAAGAACTGCACCTATGTAGGTAAACAGCAGTTTTGCTGTAATTGCTTTACAAAATTGTTTTAAATTCTTTCTTTATTCTTAATGTTTCTTTTTAAAATAATATTTAACATTGCTTCTTTTTTAAGATAATGATGTGATGTAACCCTGTTTTGAGTATAAATGGCAAGGTTGTTGTAGTGGCGGGGGGTGCAGGGGTGACCTCTGAGATCAGGGACTGCCCTGTGCCATTTCTAGTCTCTCTTCAAGAGACCCACCACAGACTTGTCCCATCAGCCAAACCTGTGACACCTGTAAACCAGCCAGAGGAGTTTGTACCACCTCAGGGCAGTAAAAACTGAGAAGAGGGAACAACAGGACTAGAGCAACGGGAGGCTTTCCATGCCTTTCTACTCCCCTATGTATCTTTAAGCCTTGCTGTTAATACTTGAAATTTCATATTTTACTGATGCAGGATTTATTTAGGCTCAGGAAGTCTAGATTTAAAATATTTAATCTTTATAAGCAGGTTCAGTGTGTGCAGTGTGATGCAATTTATATTTATTAGTTGATTTAAAAGGAGATTGTTTTCATATATTCAAACCCAGTAGGTTATTTAGATTACTAGATTACCATTTACTGTTCAAGAACGAGAGAACATAACACAACCAAACACAAATAAAAGAGAACGTGATGTGCTTGTATCATATAAAGAATATGAACAAATCAAAGAGATAATTGTGTTATTTTATGCATTATAATTAAAAGGGATTCTTAGGTCACATAGAAGTACTAACACAAAGACCTTATCATTCATTATATAGTATGGGACTTTTGTTATGTTTCCAAGTTCCATTTTCTTTTTAAATATAGAAAAATCTGTTAAAACCCATAGGTTGAAAAAACATTTAAGTCTTAACAAAAGGATATCAAGGGGTTACAAAGCCAAAACCTTAAGATTTATGAAAAGCTGTTTAATATAATCTAGGCACATTAGTAATATCCCTTTAAGAGCGCACCTTCTGTTACTGTTTTATTTATGACATGCCATTTATATCATGGATTCCCTGATCCATTAAGTATACTCACAACATACCATTCTGAGAATTAATCACAGTTGTTAGAGGAAAATATTTCATGCTGGATTTGACGGCTTGAGAGAAGTGAGGCTGCTAGAGCTCACTGACCTCATGTCCAACCTGTAGTAAGGCTGAAAATGTGTTCCCAGTAGACATATACACACAGAAAACACATATATGCCACATATATATATTTCTGTGCAGGACTGGCCACACAGATAACAGACAGACAGAGCATTCACATGAACACAGACAGCACCAACAGCCTCATCCTGCTGCCCTTTCTGGATGAGAAAGACAGAGGTTTGTCAGTGGAAATAAATATACATATGTACAATGTTTATCTCTGCAGCAACTGGGCTCAGATACCCAGTAACTGTCCCTGGATTCCAGTCTCCCAAGTTGTTGGCATCTGTATTTATGAGTTCCTGAGGCCACAGCCCTACTCCATTTGCTGGTATAGACCATTTCACTCACAGAGAGGTGGCCAGGAGTTCCCTGCTCCCATAGCCAGCCCCACTCTGCTGTTACCCTTAGAGACATGCAGACATTCTCACACCCAGAGCAGGTCCTTAGAGGCCCCCTTGCTCCCAGGGCACCTCATCTGTTCACTGGCTAATCTGGCTTGATCTCACTCACACACCCAAACTCGCTTTGTAGATCCTCATACACTCACATACAGAGTAAAGAGACCCTTACCAGAACATATCTGGAGGTGGAGTTTAGTAAGAAGCCAGGACAGACAGCAGGGATTCAGGTGCAGGGCATGACCAGACAGGTATACTGACCAGCCAGCCCCTGCTTACTTGAGAATGGATAATTTTGTTCCATTATCCTTCTATTTCCCACACTTATTCCTCCCCAGATCACCAAAATCCCTCCCTTCTCCCTCCTTAGCTTCCTCCTCTAAACATCTCATAAAAAATATTGTGCAAACCCGAAATGATCTTCCCCCACATCTCATAATGTTTCCTACATTCTTAGGCAGAAAATTCCCTTAGTCTGAAAGATGATCTGGAGAGCTGTTGACTTAATCTTGATGGGTTTCATGCCTGAAGAATGGGGCTGTTGACAGGGAGTGGACAGAGTGTCCTCTCCTCAAGTCTTTAATTTGGGGTCCTGCCTGTCATTGTGCCCCTGTGCTCCTTTGGTCTTGTGGAAATGGGCCTTTGGTGGGCTGATGGCTCTTCTGTGATGTGACTAGGGGCTGCCAGTCAGGGAATTATTTGTCAGGTCCTCCCCACAACCTGCTGTAGTCTCTCTGTGTTCCTTTGTGCGTGTACAGATAGGCTTTTACTATATAATCTAAAACCAGTAATATGAGGGATACTCCTCTCTGCAGGACTCCTGCTTCAATTGTTGCAAAGATTAGAAGGCGTTAAGTAAATGAGGCAGAGACCTGCAGGAAGAAAAAGGATGGAGTCATGGAGAAGGAAACTGAGAAATACCCAGGGAAATGATCTGGATCAAGGTCTCTGCTTCACCATTCCCATGTAATTCTGGATCAGTCACTTAAAGCACATTTTCACAGGTGGACAACAATTGTGTGTTCTTCATTTTCTGGGTGACTGACTTTATTCCCTTTGCTCTGATTTGCAAAACAACTGGGTACTCATATCTGTACTGTAAGATAGTTAGAGCTGTGCTTTGAATATATAAAGTGTAATATATAGTTATGTTCTCTAAAAATCAGGTCCAGGTTATGTGAGATTTGGCACATAAAATTCATGGCTCTTTTTGACCTTATTATCTCTGTCTCTTGGTTCTCAACCTGTGCTTTATTAATGATAGTAGGACATAAATAATAATGATATCCTTCATTACATAATGCTGCTACAAACAGTTAGTGTTTGGGAAGCTGCCAGTTACTATTACTATTGATGATACTATTTTAAGTCTCCTATGCAACTGATATAAAACCAAAACCTTTTGTGATGTAATCAAGTACTACAGCAGTATAGTAAGAGCATTTTTCACATAACCTTCCTTACCCTTAATTTTCTAATACAGCAGATACTACTTACCCTACCTTTGGGGCATTCCCCATCTTAAAGATCCCAGGAAATCGAGTTCCTCCCCAAAACACCCTGACCTTGCTGCCACAGCTGTTTGAGTATATGGCCTGTCACACATGTGTGCCAGTTCTACTTTACTGAAGATCTTTGCTAAAAAGTCAGAGGCGTATGATTTTGTTTTAACTAGGCTTTTGACCCAGTGCCAGATATGAATGTCTGTGTGCAGTGTCAAGAAAGAGAGAGGAAAGTGGAAAGCAGTGGAGAAAGCCCAGACCAAACTATACTGAAAATTTCTATACTCCTAGAACACAGCATTAGACCAGCAATAGATACAGTGATAAGAGGCATCTAATCACTGAGTTAAAATTTGACATCACAAATACTGTCATATTGGTATATTACATATGAGTAAATGTTGTTGCACTTAATACCTCATGGAAGTTGGTGAACAATAGTTTGGTACTCAGAGAAAGTTTAGAATATTGTGGAAACACGTTGATACAGGAAACAAAATATAAACTAAGCTGTCTATTCTGTTAGCACCATGTATTCCATACACTAGCAAAATATTTATTTCTAATGTAATACAGAAGACTATGTCTCAATGCATATGCATAACACAATAAGATTGATCCTTTTATCTTATTTCTTTTGATTAGTCAGTTTTGTAAACTTAACTTTCAAAAAAGTTTTCCTACTGTATAAAAAAGGCACATAAAATTCTTAAGAACAGGTTTGAATATATCTTAATCTGCTGTTTTAAAGATGTCAGCTTTTAGTAAAAGAGACAAATGCTAAGATTAAGGTTAACACTGACTTAAATATGTGAATGAATGAACAAATATTCAGTTGAAATTTATGTGTTTGAGACATGATAATAATGAAAACTAAGAAAAATAAGGATGGAGGGGAATGCAATAAGATCAAAATTGAAAATGTGATTTTATGTACGCATTCTTTGGTATACAATCTATGTAGAGTGTAATTTTTATTCTTCTCTTGGAGCTTTATTAGTAAATAATTTAGTTTGATGGATTGATAACACTTTCCATGATCAGTATTGAAAGATGGAAGCATTATGATCATTTTTAAACTGAAATTATTTTATTTGTATTCTAACCTTCATTCTTTCAAACATATCCAAGAGTACCTGTACTTACTTTCATTCATATTGTGATTCTCAGGAATGAGAAAAACAAAACTTTGGTCATCTACGATCTTCCAGAAATATCAGCAAAATTGTTTGACTGTGTAGTAGGAGAAAAAAAAATATAAAAAATAATTTAAACACATATCTAACATACAATGAACACCAGTTTTCAGTATATTGTAATGGTATTGATGCCATAAAATGTACAGTACTGATTGATCCTTTAGCATTGTAGGGATAAGTGAGAAGACTCAAAGAGATGCCTCTTGGTAAAACAGCTAAGCAAGCTTTTACATAAAGGTTTATAAATGGCTTTTGGATTCTTACTCTTTTGAATACATCTATATATCTGTTTGATTACAAACATGAGATAAAAAGTGTAGAGATAAGTACATAAGTAGCAATTTCTACTGGTAAAAGAAAATGATGTGCTGTCTCTTCATTTTCATGCTTTTTTTTATTTTTTTTTTTCCCTTTTAGCATTTTTTAATGATTTACACCTCATTTGATAGTGGTTGTTCTAATTAGTTCAACAGTATTCTATTAAGAGACATAAACCCTTTTTTTGTCACCTACTTTACAAAAACTTTCTACCCACAAACTCCAGTAAAACTTGATTTTTTTTTTTTTTTCCCATTTCTCAAAGTTTTTTTATATTCCTTTAAATTATGTCTGTAAAGAGGTTTTTGGTGTACCCTGCATCTTAGGAACCATCCTTGTAGTCAGTGAACTTGGAAGCCTTGCTTCTGATGTAACTGAAGATTACATACTACTTGATGAGTGAAGTGGGCACATTGTGGAGGACACTAATTTTATGTACTGGCCACAAAATTCTGTGTAAGAACAGTATGTTCATATTACTGAAATTCCCAGAAAACAGACTTTATTCCCCAAGTCTTTCTCTTTTAACTGAGCAGAAAAAAGATCAAAAACAGTGATGACGCAAATGAAAGGTGCTGTAGTCAAGAACTATCATCTCACTTCCCTAACTGCTCTTCAGCATTCTGACAGATACTTTTATTTAATCTTGTGTTAATAACCTTCTCTACTTTGACCTAAATTACTCTAGTATAAACACTAATAGTGCTGAAATTTGCTTTGAATTTATCCTTATTATTGTCTGCTACAATAAAAGTTGTACTGGCACACCTGGCTAGAATAACTACTTAATGCCTCAGAGATATTTTCAGTCTAGGTATGCTAAGTGCAGTTATGATCAGGAGAAATACCTAACACTTAGCTCAAGGAATATAATTAACTACCAGCTTTTCCTCTGTCCCATTCTGCAGGACATCTTAAAACTTCGGATATTGACTATGCAGAGAAAAGCCCAAAACAATAAACAAGAACTGAACTGTTAAGAGGACAACTCGAAAACCTTTGATTCAATAGAACTCTCAAGAAATCCAGCACATTAAAAGAATTCTTTGGTTGCTGTGTTGTTAGCATTAACAACTGGTGTGGAAAACAAGTTTCTTTGGGGACAAAAGTGCCAAGTGAAAATAAAAAAATAGTGGAAGTAGATTTAGATTAATGTACAGATGCTACATGAATTGGATTCCAAATAAGAAGGCTAAAAGCATATTTCTCTATATATTTCTATTATAACTAGCTTACTTTTCATGTAGGTACTTTCTGTGGGGAAAACAAAACAAAACAAACCACATTCTGATGTTTTATATCTGTGTCTTAGCAGCATTTTGGAAAAAAACCTGCATATGTGATACACCCTTTTATGTTTTCATCTCCTTTGGAAAAGTGGGTGTACAATTGTCTCTGGCTGAAATAACAAAAATGGGAATAAAAGGAACTGAAAGAAGGGGAAATACATTTATCAGCTCTTCTTTAATTTACCTTGAAACAGAGAAATGGAACAAAACATCAGGCACGCATGTCATTTCAGTGTGAGTTCTCTCAGGTTTCATAGCTTGGGAATCCCAATCTTGCAGTTTGGACACAAACTTGATGTTTACATCCTGCAGGAAACCCATAGCTTTGTGAAACTGATGACTGAGAGCAGAAAGTTGGCTGCTGTCTTCATGTGACTGTTATGAAGATTCTTTTGAGGAAGTGGTAGGGAGAAGTTGTACAAAATCTACTCTAGTTCTGAAAATAAAATTAATAAAGTCACGGTCATTTGCTTTCTGGAGGGGAATATGTATCAGTTTCTCTGAGTAATATTGAACAGCACCCAAATATTCTATACAGTGTGAACACTGGATAGAGTTTAAATGGAACAGTATGATAAAATATGTATGAAAAGGCATCATGAGATATTAGTCTAGTCAGACATTATCTAAACCAGATTTAATTATTTCCATGATATACATTTTTATTTGTTTAATATATTATATTTGTAAGCAGTTTTAGAACACTGCATTTACCTTTGTTTCTATCTTTCCATAACAATGTCTCTACCTTGACTACTGTTGTGGGTAAACCCCAGTAGTTAGCTCAACCCCATGCAGCCTTTTGATCACTCCCTTTCAATGGGATTGGAAGAGAGTCAGAAGGGCAAAAATGAGAAAACTTGTGTGTTGAGATGAAGACACTTTAATAGGTAAAGCAAAGGTTGTGTGTGCAAGCAAAGTAAATTAATGTATTCATTCACTACTTCCCATTGTCAGGAAGATGCTCAGCCATTTACAGGAAACCAGGGCTTATCATGCCTAAAAGTTACTTGTGAAGATAGATGCCATAACTCTGAATGTTCCTCCCTTCCTCCTTTCCCAGAGCTGAGCACAACATCATATGTTATGGAATATCCCTTTGGTCAGTTGGGGTCAGCTGTCCCAGCTGTGTTTCCTCACAACTTTTTGTGCACCCCAGCCTATTTGTTGGTGGGGTGGGGTGAGAAGCAGAAAAGGCCTTGATTCTGTGTAAGCACTATTCAGCAGTGATATGATTGTGTTAACAACACAGTTTTCAGCACAAATAAAAAAAAACAACCCCATAGAAGATACTATGAAGAAATTGTAATTCTATCCCAGCCAAAACCAGTACAACTACTTTCAGTCCAGTTTTCTTTTCCAATGCACTTTTGTTGCATGTGAGTACCTGTGGAGCCAGCTGTATGTATATATGTGTATGTGTGTACTGATACATATTGTATATACATATAGATGCAGATGTACAACAAATATTTAAACATGCAAACATTTCTACATTCATTAAAACATCAACAGGTTTGCTAGACAAAATATAACCAAACTGTCTGTTACTTTAATCAATATGGTTGTTGATCAGTCTCCCGGAGTTCATTTTTCTATTTTTTTTTCCTTTTCTCTACCATCACCCATCTGATTTTCCTTTTCCTGTGTACTTGTCCAGACACATATACTGCACATATACTACTTCATATGTTTTGTCTTCTCCAAAACTTTCTCTCCTTTTTTTCATGTTCTTATATCTCTTTATTTTTCATACTAGCTGTCAGAGGCATGTTTCTTAGCTATTCATATAAATTAATGCCTTCATTAAGGCTGGGTCTCTTTGTTGCTGGTAATGAATTTCAAGTAACGTCATACAAATACTGTGCGATAAGATTTACTTCAGTTAAAACTTTGCAGCAAATATTGTTTGCCTTTGAAAATTATGTTTTTATATTTCTGGTTTCATCATTCTGAACTTTCAGTTCAGGTAGGCATTTCAAATTGATTGTTTTTGAAGGAAAACAAAAAAAAAATGTATATACTAATGATTCATAGTTCAGTAAGCTGGCCTTAAAAGGATTGTTTCAGAGTGACCTCTGATTTTTCACACACAATTAGATAGCAAACACAAAATGTAATGGAAGAACTTACAGGAATTCTAACTTGTAAGCCCATTATTTTTCTTTCTGCAGTCACAAGATCATTATTGTTTTCAAAACAGTGTGTATCAGAAAACAGGTTAGTACATTTTGATCATCAACATTTTTAATGCATTTCATTCATTTCTCCAATATTTTTAGTTGAAAATTTATTTATACTGCTTTGCTTTTAAGTAATATTTTTCCTAAGCAAACCTCTATCTAATAAGCAGAGAAACTCATATGTAACTAAGTAATTATGCTAAATAGTACAAAGAATATTTATGCTAATGTTAGTCCATTCGTAAGGAAGACATCTCAGGCAATTAGACACTTCATATTAATAGAAATAATTTATTTTTGTCAGACTTGCTTATATGTTTAAACATCATCTTTTGTCTTAAACGCCTTCCTTAATTTTGCAGCTATTCTGGAATTTAAGAAATATAGCCTTAATGTTTTACTCCGTTAACTTTTATACAGCTATAGCCATTAACATTTAGGATTGTCTCCTACGTACTTTTGTCGCATGAAGTGCTCTTAAAACTGCATTAAACAGGCAACTAGGATTTATCTCAGTTTGGAAGGGTTTGCAATTATCAGTACAAACACACCCCTATCAATGGGATACGCTTTATTTATTTTAATTCTAGATTTCATAGCTTATTGTGTTTTAAAGGAAGCCTCAACAGGGGTTTAAAGGAAACTTTCCTTTTACCCACATGTGACTAATTTTATCTCAGTAAACCTCTTAATTTCTAGTAGTGTTTGCATTGGCTTAGCATAGCAGAAGTATTTTTCCATGAAAGAAAGTTTACTTCTCATGTCAGTGTGTCATCTGTTAGGGAATAATTAAAAAAACAGTGAGAATCTACTGATTCTGATTGATGGTGTTGTAGTATCCTGAAAAGTGTCCTCTGCAGTGTACTTGATATATTCCAACTTCAGTCTAGCAATGTAGGGAAAATAAACACATTAGAAATCTGTCTATTTATATATTTTTACTTTGACCCAGAAATTATATACATATCCATAATAAGGCAGGAAGATGAAAATATTGAGGAACAACGTGTTGAAGGTATTAATGTTAAGTAATGATATATAACAATAAATAATAATGATAATAATAATCTCAATACCATAATGTAACAAGTGTCTTCCAGAGAACTGGCAATGGAAAGAAAGATAATTGCAGTGTCTTTTCATGTCAAATTAGTACTGTAAAAAAGACAAGATGATAGCAGAAAAGTAAATTTAATTCTTTGTATTGATGTATACTGTGGAGAAGCTAAGGAAGATTCCTGCATCAAAAACTTCATAAGAAACCAGTCTGAACAAATGACAGGATAAAAGCTTTAGAATGGTTTGATATAATAAGAAATAATAAGCTGCTATAATTTAGATATGAAACTCCTGAACAAGTTGTTGTGTGCATTATATTGTATGAATCAGCCTCCATACCAGAAACAAGAAAGTGCTGATAGTGATAACAATATGGAAAGGAACACTTAAGCAAGACAAAGATATGTATATTGTTCCTCACATACCTCAAAGTTCTTTAGAGGAATCAGTGAGCTGATACAGGTGTCCAGGTATCCAGTCCTTCTTTAAAGGACGTCAGTTAATTTATTTAATCTGCTATAAAGTAAGAAAGAAATATACTCTTGCATATTGCTAATGTCACTGAAATGTAATAAGTGAAGGCTAGGAATACGGAACAGCTTTAACAGTGGCTGATCATCACCAATAGAACCTCTTACAAATCAACCATGGAGTTAGAATTGCTCTAGAAATTCATAAACTATGTATAATAGATGTGAATAGTGAACTTTGCTACAAGTAGAAAGTATTTGGGGATTTACAGTGGTAAAACAGAGGAGAGTTAGATCAGGATTTCACGTATTAGTAATTGCTCAGTGAAAACAGCAGATGAAATTCAATATTCTAATATAAAGTACAAAAAAGAAAAATAGTCCTTGCTGTGTGAGTATATCAACTGGCACGGAACTAGGTATTTCTTCTCAAGCAAAATATTAAATCATTGCAGATAGATCATTGAAAGCCTCACCTCAATGTCCAGATGAAAACACAAGTGGAATTTAGGAAATTAATAGGAAATAGTATTGAAAGAATCAGGAGACATAATCTTGACATTTTATAATCCCCAAATTAATTTTTAAAAAGTTATTTCTTAATTTTCAAACTTTTTAATTCATTTGCCTTTATTTTGGGCTGACTCACCCCTACCATTTCAGGTCAATAAGATTACCCTACAGAATAAGTGGTTATCAGTATAGAGAGTTAAGTGTTTCACTTAAGAATTTTGGTTGGTCTTTAGAAGTACTTAACCTCCTCTATTTCAGAAATCAAAAGGGTCTTACCTGATTTATTCTGATTTATTTATTCTTAAGAAAATTATTCTGGTTGGTTTGTATAACCAAGGTCTATCACATTAAATCAGTAATAACCCTGTCAAATCATAGCAAAAGACTTGTCCATCTAATCTGGAAAAACTGCTCACAAAGTGTGCTTAAAATGACCCAATTTACTAATTTCCATATACAGTCCCTTATGTGTTTTTTCAGATCCACACCAAGATCCTTCTTCAACCTCTAATATAAAAGAAAGTGAGATTAAACAAATAAGAAGTTTTTTGGGTTTTTTGGTTGTTGTTTTGTTGGGGTAGACAGGTGGGGGAAATTGGAGAATTCTTTCAAGATCTTTTTAAAGCTTTCCTTATGTAGGAAATCTCATGCGTAACTTATTTTTCTGCAAGAAATCAGGGAGAGGTGGTAGGTTCCCAAGCAACCCCATAGAAGTTATGTTGTATTGACACATACCTAAGGCAAAAAAGTGCATTTTGGATTATGTTATATATCAACACTATTTTCATGTATGTAATAGATTATATCATTTATCATGAGCAGATAACAGCTGACAGCTGTAGTTCTTGTACAGTCTTGCACCGCATAATTACATATGCTGAAGATTGTTGCTATGTGTCACAAGTATCTTTGCAGTCATGCATTCAGTTTTGATATTTAACATAATGCATCTTGTACATTTCTTTCTTTCTGTAAAGAAATGGAAAGAAAAACAAGCAAGTGATAAATGTGTCAGTCTTGAATACAATTTTTCAGTAGTTTCTCACCATATGTAAAACTGTTCTCAGTCTTTTCCAGTTTTGGACCACCACTGTCACCAACAGTTCAATTGTTGTCTCTCCTATATATCATTATATATGCATCAGATATCACATTGTATTTCATACACAATCCACAGGGAAATATTAAAAAATAAAAATTGATTTCATTTCAGAATTGCTAAAATTCCCAGACTTTGCCAATCCACTCAATTTACATCAGTATAATTTCACCTACTCAAAAATGGTAAACAGTTGCAACAGTTGCATTTCTCTGATGTATCTCTGATACTGGTCTTATTTTATGGAATTTTTAGAAAAAGGCATCTTCTTTAGTGTATTTCTAAACTGTATCACATAATATAATCCTCAGATTCCGTTCTGGGTCTTATTACTTCACTATGATAGTAGCTATCTATCTGAAGAGTGTATCTAAAGCTCGCAGATATGAGTCATAAAATAGCTTTTAGACAAATAGTTAACCAGAGCAATTGTATGTAATGGCATATCTGTTATCTCTTTAGGATGTCGAAGAAAGACAGCAATGACAGAAACCCAACGTTGAAATAAACACTGTGTACTCTAATGTGTAACTCTGAAAAAAACAGTTGTAACTCAGTCTCAAAAACTTCATCAAGCATTATGGGATATCAACAATATTAGATTAACTGTAACAGCCACTCACATCACTTCTTGGATTTTCTTCGGGGAAGATAATATGGAAATTTTGCTAGAAAATTTATCAATATCAGATAAACTGGGGAAGGAAATTGAAATTATTATTAATCTAGCACAGAAACTTAATCTTTACAGATTTAAATTCAAATAAATTTATGATAACCATAAACTTTTGGATTCTTATCTAAACTGACTTTTCAGCTTTCCAACACTAGCTTTAAAAAGCCTATTGCACCACTAAAGTAAGGCATATCTATTTCCTTCCTGTTTGTGACTCATAGATCTTTACCGAAGATCAGAATGATCTATAAGGGCATTAAATAAGTCTTGTAGATGACCTTTTATAGGTATTGAACTCCTGTAATTAGTTCTGATTATATTAAGTCTTCACACAGCTAAAACTGTACATACACAGATTCCAATGTGATTGCAAGGAAGTACTGTTTTGATGAGAACATGTGGTTTAATACATCAGTACCTCCAACCCAAGAATTCACACTGACAGCAAGAAACAAACAATATGTGATACTCAATAGCTCAAGCTATTACCTCATTGAGCCTAAGTGTTTTTTGCAGAATGTAGCAAGAAAATGTTCTGAATTAGCTGAAAAATATCCTGAAGATCTTAAAATTTTTAAGGATATTATAAAGCTTTTTTACTTTTTTTTTTTTTAAGTTAATAAACTTCTTCATATCTTCCTTTTACCAAAAGACAAGATTAGATATTAAAAGTTTATTTATCCATGACCTTACAGCTTCAAAATACATAAAAAACACACACGTGTGAAATAACAACAAAAGTAAAACGTATTCCTCCTAGATGAGAAAGAAACCCACAAATGATAAGGGACAAATAGAGAACATATATGCAAGCTTTAGTTGTTTAAATTCGAATCTATAACACAAAATCCAGTATTGCTTTATATCTGTCTATTTCTGGTACCTCCATCTGAGAAATTTCTTTATCTTATTTTTCTGGACATGACAGTAACTGACAGATCAGCTGGGTAATAAGTTCTTTGGGATTCAGAAAACACACTGAATAGAATCTATATTTCTAGATTGTATAAATAGCAAAAAGTATGATCTCCACCAGCATTCAAAGTTAAAGGCATCTTGAGCCATAAAGACAGCAGCAATACCACCTTGTAATTTTAACAGGATGTGAGGTGAATAACTCATAGTCATGTACCACAGTTTGAAAATATATATAGTTAATATCTGTTTCATGGTTTACTGTCCTATAAATTATTCAAAAGTAAACAAGAGATGCTATTGTTATCACATGAAAAGAGAGAATTGGTTAATGTGTAATTATTTTCACAGTTCAAGGTACATAATTTATTTAGGTTTACTGATCTCAAAAGTCCATAAAATTGTTTTCTATTTCCGTTTTTGTTTTTTTGTTTTTTGGGGTTTTTTTTAGGTTGGAAAGATGAAGAAGGGAAGAGATATATTTGGTATTTAGTAGTAGGTGGGTGTGAATGAACAGAAGATTGTATGCTACCAGTCAACCTGGACACAAGTTAAAGAAACTGGCTTTCAAGTGTGAAAAAGTTAGAAATTTTGCTCTCAAACCTTTATATGTCCTTTAGGATTCATTGTCATTTCATATCATCATTAAGCTGAATGATCATCTAATCTGATATATTCTGGACTGAGAAAAAATAATGGCAAGATTTTAATATACTTGTGGTTTCACTTTTATGGACAGATTAAAATAATTTTGGACACGTGTGCAAGAAAGAGTCCAAATTGATGGTAAATCCCCTTTGATTACCGTGGGAAAATAGCCCATATCCTTGTTTTTGACCCTCTGTACCAAGGATGTTCCTAATTGTTATCAAGCAAGAAATTCTTCAGATAAAAAAAGGACACAAAGGGGCACATTTTCAAATGTAACACAGAGGCCAGTACTGAAGTATGAAAAGGAAATAACCAAAGCCAACAAATACAATCTGATCTAAAGCCTGTGAGTAGCTTAATAAAATTACTTAATTGCTTAATAAAAATCTCAAGCATGGGAAAAGACTGAGTGAACTGATAATACAGTAGGAAACAGTGGGTGGCAGAATAAGATGGTTTATCTCCATTTTAATTGTTTTAGTCTTTGCATGCACGCTTATATAAAAGCTGTTAGCTGAGCTGAGAATTTTAGCATTTAAACCATGCATATTTTTTTTTTCAAGGCTTTTAACAGCTTATGTGTCCCAAGAACTTGATAAAAAATGAGGCAGCACCAGCAAACTATCCTGTCAGATCATCAAGCCTAAGGCAAGTATGGACAGGTATACACTTTCACCAGATAAAAAACAGAAAATAAATAAACAAACAAACAAATAAATAAATATCAGAACCACTTTGAAATCTATTCCATTTTCTTCCACATTCATTTTCAACCTAATACAGTTCAGAAGAAAATGTCTTTCCAGAGGGCATTTAGCAAAGTGCCTTGGCAGTTGAAAAGACCTCTCATGCTCCTTTGCTTTCCACTTTGGAGAACAGTTAATGTATTGCTGTTATTTGTGGTAGGTTTTTGTTTATTTCTTGACTCTGGGGTAACATACTAAGTGTGCATTCCCCTTATCCTGTTTTTCTGCTGTTTGTAAAAGGCCAACTGTTGTAAGTAGCTAATACAGACGTTATTTGAGTTGCATTGAGCATTGTTAATGAAAACTGTTGAATTACAATGTTCTTGACATTTATGGCAGACCACATTGAACAAAAGCTGCTTTTAATAAACTAATCAAAGTATCTAAACATTTTTTTTTCTTCAAATTTATATAATGACTTTCCTAGAACCATTTTTTTTACTTAGGTGTTAAAAAATGAGGGGTTTACTAAGGTTTATTCTACATTGTAATTAATAAGTTGTATTTAACTGCCAGCCCTTAAATAGAAAATATCCTTTTTTACAAGTTTCTAAAATCTACTTCTCTGAGATGGTTCTAATTTGTTGGTTTTATTTGTTGATGCAACTAAGCTTCTCAGAAGTTCATTAAGTTACAGATAATAGACAGAACTTTTCCTACAGATGGATTATATGACATCTTTATTTTGTAGATGTGGCTCACAGCATCTAGCTTCTACCACCTCAGTATTATTTGGTTCAAATAGTAATATTAACCAGAATTGTTATTATCTTAGCATTCATGCAGCAGACAGTGTGTAAAAGATAGAAAACTATTGCCAGAGCTTCCAGCATTGTCACTGTTTTGATAGAGGTGTTTCTTACAGCTCTGGCTCTTACCTGGTAAATAAGTTATACCAGTAAAAAAGATAATATAAAAACTATTACAATGACTATAAATAAATATGTAGCTTAATTTATGCGAAGACAATTATTTCATAATCTTAAAAATAGGGAAGTTTGGAATAGGGCTAAATTAGTACAGGATTTATTATGCAAAGAGTTTGCTGCAAAATGTGAACTCTTTTTAAATGTGTTGAGCTGAGTGTAACAGACAAGCTTTGGGGCACAAAGTCATTTAATCCGTTCTGACAAAGCAGGAAGAGTACTTCTTAAGCAACAAAAGGCCAGGCCACAGGTTTACCATTTCAGGATAGGAGGCATAGGATAACATTTCCCACTTCAGAACTTCGCTCTTTAGATTCTTAAGATTACTTTTTTGTCTCACTGAAAATAAAGTTCAGTGCAAACAAGGGGAAGATGTTACCACCTTCCAGGTGTTAATAGTCACACATCTATATTTATGACTAGAAATCTGGCAAAGATTCTTTTCAGTATAACCCTTTTCAAAGCTCAGTTTAGAGTAATCTAGTCTCTTTATTGCTACCTAAATAAGTTCTTCTGTCCCAATGAGAATGTCTTACATTGCCTGAAAATTAACAGAGGTTTTCTCTTCCACCTTTATGCTCATACATTCAACACTGCATTATCAACATTCTGCTTCTCTAATACAGTACAAAGTTATTTAATGACCCCTTTATTAATTCCAGTCTCTGCACTTCTAATGTATAGCACTTAATCAGTGTAGACAGTGCTATAGGAAAAGGTACAGTTCATATTTTCAGACGGAATATAATGGGAAATCTAAGCCACTACCCTTACAGACTTATAGATATGTAAATAATCTTACAGCCTTTTAGGTACAGAAAGGCAACTGTGATTGGGATATAAATTGCTTACAGGCTCTTGTGTGGTCTTACATTTTGTCTAACTACACTGTGGAATAAAAAGCAACAAAAAAATCCTTGCTTCAAGCTGTGTCCTCTCCAGAAGGGTTATTTGCACTAAGAAAGAAATCTTTGTGTTTTTAAAAATGCTTGAGCGTTCTGTCTCTTGCTGTCTAAAGTATTTGTTGACTCACCTGTTGTATTTTCAGACTTCATGTCTACATTTCTTTTCCTCCTGTTTGCCTAGCAGACCTATGCCCATGATCCCACCCCTCTCACAAGTAGCTAGCTTGTGTCCGGTGTATTTAAGCAGTTGTGGTGAGCTTTGGGAAGACCTCTGCTGGAAATAGCTATGATAAACAGGACTTCTTGTGGATTTTATGTACTTCTATACACCATATTCTTTTTTGACAGTTAGAATTTACCATACAAGAGTGGTCTGCATTTTATGAAATGTTTGATAGGAATGAACTGAATACCCAAACTCAGATATGTGTGTATATATATATATATTTACATATATATATATACATATATATATACATATATATATATAATATTATTCTGTAAAAAATCCCATAGGTATTATTCGAACCTTCAATTTATTATTTTGTCCAGTGGACAACTATTCAAATAATATGATATTCTAATGTTTTGTCATGCAGTGTTAAGGTTGGCTGTAAATCCCATTTTGTAACTGAACACAAATCTTCCATTGGGTCAGTTGTAATAATATGACTGAATATCGTATTATCACTTGGTAACATTTTTTCCCTTTCCTCTATCTTGATAAGGATTCAGAATGCAATATCCCATACTAAGGGAAGAAATGTGTAAAAACATTTCTAAACTCAGTATTTTTTTAAATCTCCCTATAAGTAAAAAGACTAACCAAAAATACTGTGTTAACAAAGTGGCATTTTTATATCCTTTTTCCATAGTTTTGGGGTTTGTTCCCTATTTTTTTCTTTTTTTTTACTGGATGTACAAAGAAATCTATGTTAAAGGTTTGGGGGGGGGAGGGGGTGGATTTACTGCCTTATTTTCTTTCCTCTGGAACTGATGTTCTTACAGTTTTCAATTTTCAAAATGGATATGTCTTATGGTTTTGTTATGGTTGTCATTTTAGTAGAGAATCTCTCTCATATATTCCTCCTCCTATTTAGTTTTCAGTTCTAAATGAAACTTCACCAATGATCTTCTAGATATTCTCTCATCAGTTGGAATCTCTTGTACACTGCAGGTTTTCTTCTATAATTTGGAATACTTTATTTCTAGTGTTCTGTTTTACTGTATTTCTCCATACAAACAAACTTCCTGTGAAGCCAGATAGTTGTGGGTTGTTTGTTTGTTTGTTTGTTTGTTTTTCCACAAAAAGTTAAATTACATATGCTTATTAGTGGTACAAATAAATTTATAGTGTTCTCATTTTTGCTTTTTTGAAAGTGTTTAGTGGACAATATTTTAAAATTACAAGTCTGGGAAGAAACTACCAAATTTAATTTAAATTTAGATTCTTTTACCAAGAAATGTAATTTTAACTATAAGCTTGCTAGCCTGCCTAAATTAATCTCTTTTTATGTTAGCTTGAAGGGAAGTGACAGTTGTCAAATATAAAGAAAAAGCAAAGTAATGCTCAAGTGGAGAATGTTAGATCATATGTAGCTAGCTTCAGAAAAGAGAAAAGAATTCAGTTCTGATTATTTTATATTTAAACATAACATTTGAGAGCATTTATGTAAAAGAATTTGTGACTATCATTTGCAGTGTTATTTGAGCAGAAACCTTACCTTGATAGAGTCAAGAAGAAAAAGAGAAAGAAAAAAAAAAAAAAAAAAAACAAAGAGAGAGGGAGAAAAGATATTTTGCAAGCAGAAAGTGAATAAATTCAACTTTATTATGTTCTTGCTCCTTAGGGTACAATTTCAGTACAGTTTATTTGTTTCAAAATAGTCAAAAGTTCTGGTTTGTTGTGGTAAAATATGTTTTGAATCATAAACTGGAGGATAAAACACAACCTGTTTTAAATTACAGTTGGAGGAGATTTAAAATCCCACAACCCTGTATGTTCAAATGCAGTAGTGGATGGCTAATGACAGATGAAGATATTATAATGATACGAATCACAGGAAAAAATGGTTTGCAAGTGTTATAGTAAATTGAATCAAGCTTTACTTTTAAGGCTGTTTATTTCAGTACACTCTAGAAAATAGATTTTTTTGGTTGTGTGACCTTTGACTTGCTAGAACACCATGAACAAATAAAAATATGAATTTGAATATTGGCATATATCTATATAGTTTTGTACACCGATTTACATCCATTCAAGACATGAGTCCATATCACATCTATCATAAAGAAATATTATAATTGTTGTCATAATTATATGTTTGATCATTAAGGGTAAATACTGCCTCTGAGAGAGTAGTTTTTTTTCCTCTGAGCATCTGATAGTAAATTCTATTTTTTTTTTTTATTTATTTTTCTCATACTACTGGAAAATCCTCACTTAAGTGACTACAATTCATAGATAAATTAAGATGACTAATGCAACTGACTTTTTGTGACATCCTAATGAAAATTTAGATGGATAGTGTATTATAAAAGAAGAAATGTGACTGGTTTTGTAGTTTTAAATCCTCAAATTACTATCAACAAATGTGACTTATAACTATTAAGTATGTCAGATTCGTATCTTAACTTCATACTAAGTGAATATTAATAGTAAAATCCCCATATATTATGCATTTACTTACTAATTTAATTGAAGCTTAAGTTGATCATTAATTTTAGCAGCATCTCACAGATGCAGAAATATATTTCTGAACTTGGAAGTATTAAGAAATTAATAAATCCATTTACTATCTATATATTTATCCTACTACAAAACAAAATATAATTTATAGTGACCTCACAGTCAACTCAGAAGCAGCAACACATGACTGAGTTATTTTGGTAAGAGGTCACCATTTGAGATATTTGTTGTCTACCTGGGAAAGAGCATTTTTTCAAACTGCAGATCCTTTTCTCAGTTGTACCTAAGTACACTGAGATTGTAGAATGGGAATTGAAGGAAGAATTTAAATCTTCAGTGTAATTTTTCCATGTCAGTAATTTTAATTTGCCTATGGTGTTACATCTAAAAATGCAAATACAACTATGTCTAACTCATTACTTTGCCAATATTTCTACCTAATTTACCAAATGCTGAGAATGATGCTTTCATTTATTATGAGCAATGACACAGACTGTCAGTGTCCAAGACTGCTATGCTCTACTTGTAAAAGGTGCTGAACTCCAACTGAACAGATGCAATCTACAAGTTCATTTTAACACTCATTAATACTTTACTACACAGAACTATTATTCTATCTCAATACAGTTAGTGGATCTCTGATTTGAAAAATATTTCATTTGTATTTGAATATACATATAGGTTAACTGTGAATAAAAATAGACCTTCTAGTTTCCTGTTAATGTGTCATATTTATAGTAGGAAAAGAGGCAAGCTTGTGAGTTTAAATAAAAATTCTTCTCACTAAAATACATAGGTCATAAATATGAATCATTGAGCTAAATATCATACAGACAGGTATGTATCCCTAAATTTAAGGTATAAACAATTGCTAGAATAATGGTAAAAGTTTAAAGACAATATCATTATGCAAACTGTTCCAGGGTGTATTTATCTGAAACTTTTTTTTAAGACAAGAGTTACTGACCTGATTCCTCAATACCCCATAGACTCCTCTCTGAAGCTTAGTTTTTACATTACCTTTTGAAGTCATTGCAGGATAGGTGAGTTGGTTGCACTATCAACAGCCTAATTAGGAAAAACAATGTCCCTTGGGACAACAAAACCTTCTTCATATTCAATAATCCAGTCCAGAAATATACAGGGTGGGGTAATGAATCTTAAAAATGTCAATTTAGGGAGTTTCTAATCACAGATACTTCATCAGCTGACAAAAGAAAAACCTCAGTAGGTGTAGCATTTCAAAATCTGGGACAATTTACATGTAATTTCAGGAATCGGCAGGGATACACAGCTGGATAAAATTAAAAAGCTTGCTGTAATTGAAAATTGCCTTGCAGCTTGTTTGTGATTAAAATGAAATTCAGTTCCTTGAAATCTTGTTTAGCAATTAAATCTGTTTCACTTAGGCAATGAAATATTGTCTGTTGTCCTTGAACGATAAAACCAGTACAGACATGCTTTAACATTTCATGCTAATTGAACATGTACACATATAAAAATTTGGCAAAATCCTTATTCAGCAACTTGAAGGCTTTCATTTGAGCCTATTCAAAAAATGCTCTCTCTCAGAAGAGGCTGTGGTCATCTATATTACTTACAAAGAATCTTGGTGAGAGCCTGTGGTATTTTGCAAAAAAAGAAAAAAAAAATGTGTGCACCTCTTTACATCTAAATAGAACAATTCTGTCCAAAACCCACTGCTATAACTTTACCTAAGACCTGATTGAGTTTAAAGTTCAACTGAAATTTACAGTTAACCTCTAATATAGTTCTTCTTTATTTTGCTTTTCAATTTTTGTACTTGTTTTTTCAGTGTGTTGAATAGATTGAGAAGTGTGAGACCTGATTCTCTTACAATAAAACAGGCATTAGAGACTTCAACTTTTTTATTTGTTTGTTTTTTTTTTTTTTTTTTTGTAAAGTAGTTTATTAGTTGTTGAATAAAAAACACTGCTAAAAAACAGTAGCAAATAAAACTTGAGATCTTACAGTGTTTATAGCCATTGTCACTGTAATGTTTAATCTGTTTATTTGTTTGTTTGTTTGTTTACATTCAAATGTAATGAGTCTTCTGTCCTCACTAGGTTTACCTAGGAGATAGAAAACGTGAATTAACAAGGTAAAAAATAAATAATAATTATAATTATTGAATCAGAAAGAAAAGGTCTGTATCATTAAAAAAAAATAAAAAATAAAAAATGCCCAAAACAAAAACCAAAAGCCACAGGAAAATTAACAATGTGTCTTCTAATTCTCAGCAGAGAAATCACCTTTCTTATGCATACCTTATTTGAAAACATGCATGTACACATACTCATACCCTAACACTTATTTAATTATTTTCCTTATGTGCATTTCTTCAGTATATACTTCCATAAGTATGGCTTCCCTAATAATCTTATAATTTTAATAAGATAGATATTCAGAAGTTAGATATAATACTGAAATAATTTTAATTATTGGAATATGTAATTGAATTAATAACTATAAAGATTTTTTTTTTTCAATCCTTTGTTCTAATCTGTTTCTAGGATATATTCAGTTATAGGTAGTCGATACATAATTCTAATAACTCTTCAGAGTATATGAATCCAATAGACCAAGCCATAAAGGAGTGTTTGCCAGCAAAGAACAGATGACCTGCAATACTTTCATTGCTATTTCTGAACTGACTGAACTAGTGAAAATGTCCTGAGAGGACAGGGCTGAGTGTTTGTAGCTTAAAGATAGCCAGTTTTGGCTCCAAAATAATTTGAAATTAGAAAAAAGACAATGTTATACTATGTGTGGAAAAGTTATTCAAAGTAGCCTGATTGGAATGTACTCTAAGAGGTGCTGAAAGGTCACTTGAAAGACTCAATTGAAAAACAGGGAACTTAAGAGGGCCTAAATTAGAAAACAGAAAACCACTCACTCCATCAAAACAAGAATGAGGAAAAAGATTTAAAAATCAACAGAGAAGGAAGATACAGAAAAGGGAAAAAAACAGAAGGAACTTAAAAACAAAGTACATACACATCCAGTAAGTAATCTGAGAGAAAAGGTTCACTAGCTATATAAATAAAGCATTCACTGCCACCCTATTTCAAGACTGAGTGAAATATGAAAGTAATGTTACACTTATAAATAACTGAAGCTATACAGCAATGCCATTTCATTATTTGCTTTAGTTATAATCAAGGAAGTATTTCTGTCCATATCACAGTTACAGAAACTTCAGGAGGTGGCACATCAGTTGCTAACTACCATACCGTTAATCAGTAAATTCCATGTTCTTTTCAGATTACAACATCCAGGTGCTCTAAATGACAAAACATATTTCACAAGAAAAAAAAAAAAAAAAGTGTATTTTAATCTAGAATTCTCTTTGTTGGGGAATTTGTGGAAAAATATCTTAAATTCTAGGTCTAATGAGTAACTGTGAATTTAATAATTTAGTATGTATTCCTAGCACCATTCTAATGTACTTTATAGATACTGTCACTTGTATTTATATTAACACATTATAAAGTTAGCATGAAAACAAATAAAATGTGACAATTGATGAGTTCACATGTTAATTTATACTTATTTTCTTTACAGTTGTTAATTTTTAAATTTGAAAAAAATTGTTCTTCAGCAATGAGCTTTTGGTGTAAATAGAAAATATAACCAATGGTTCTAGGAAATATAATCTAAATAATTTAATCTGGATGTAGAAAATAATACAGGTTACTGAGGGACTCTCAGCTGACATTTGGATAAAGTATGAGACATTTTAACCTTATCTGAATTTAGGTGTTGAAAACGTAATGTTTTGTATTTTTCTTTTTCTTTTTTTTTTTTTTTTTTTTTAATATTATTTTCATAATAAAGGCATGGAGCTCTATTCCTAGATGTACCAGACAGACACTGCTCCAGGAAATAACTCTTTGGGGTTTTTGATATAGAATCTGCTGGGATCAAAACTAATCCCTTGGTGTGAGGTAGCACATTTTTGCACCTGAAGTAGAGCAGGAAATTTCAGCTTTTAATGTCATGGTTCAAATCTTCAAAATAAGCTTAAAATATTTTTTAGTTCTCCAAGAATTTGAACAGCTGTGTTACGAATATATTCTCTTTGGTATTTTATAACAGTGATCATCCACTTAATTTTCAACAATTTTTTACTCTGCTCATGTCAGCAGCCTATTATTCCCACAGCCAACAAAACCATGCAGTATTATTTCTTGAATATGACTAATTATACATGTCATTTTACATTTCACATATAGTATTTACAGACACAAAGATTTTTAAATACTGCATTTGTTCAGAGGTGAAAGAAAGATTGAATATTAACATTTTTTTTCCTCTATAAGGTATGCAAAAGAAAGCTAGAGAGGTATGTTTATATGCATTTGTGAGAATGGAAAATAAGCAAACAAGATTCATTCTTTCATGCTATGGCATGGAAGGAAGCAGTGTACAGCAGACCCAGTATTCACAGGTTAAGTGAGTCATGATCAGAATCTCACAGATAGTGTGAGAAGTTCCATGCTGGGTTCTGACTTATTTGAAGGTGGGCAGCAGACTTCTATTTGAATTCCTAATTTATCTGGCACCTGGGGAGTATGAGAAGTTTTCTGAATAGGCTGTAAACCAGGAGTAAAGCACATGGTATGTCTCAAACAGTATATTGGAAGCCCAGAAGTTCTATTTGTAAGAAAATATTAACCACAAAGCACCATAACACACCACAGGATGAACTCTTCTGTCTCAGCTGTTGTAATCACCTGTTCTGGAATTGCAGCACTCTATCCAGATGCAACTCCTGGGGGTGGATCTCACCATCTAGGTCTTGGGCTGCAGGGAGCGTTTTGTACTACTCATGAAGATGGATATGGTGAGGGCACCTCGTCCTCAGGAAGGTGTAATCTGGTAGGTATGGTACAGTGTAAGTTGATGGAGATACATGAGGAAGAAAACAGGCTTCTTTGAATCAAGAATGATAAATAAGGAAAAAAAAAAAAAAAAAGACATTCACAAAGACTCCATGGTGGCAAGAGTCTAAAATCACAGGCATGTGAAGTTTGATATGGCCACTGTTGAAGAGTAACACCAGAGGACATGAACTAATAGATAGATGCAAGCTAGAAGCTTGTGATTTCTGGCAGTAGAAGCAAGGCTTCGTCTACCCTTATAAGTGCTTAAACCCATGGTCTTGGCAAGAAGGTACAAGAAATAAATTCAGACAGGTGGATTCCGGGCCAGACTTCAAATTAGGATGTATCCAGAGAGCAACTGGAAGGTTCTAGTGGTTGTTTACTACCTCTTGTCTGGGACAAAGACATTCATTTTCCAGATATATCTAGCACAACTTGAAATGGCAATGTATCTACACCAGTTTCCGCAGCATTGCATAAAGTACATTGATCTTCATGTGCTTCCTGACTACCTTGTTTCTCAACCATGATGGCAGCAATGATATGGCCACAGAAAATCCCAAGCTGACCACAGCTGTGCTAGGGGCTTTGTTGGTGAGGATAGGAGTATGGCGGCCTCAACAGTGTTTTAATCAGCCCTTATGATCAAAATAAGACAGATGTATCCAACAGACTAGTGTTTGACTGTGCAGCTAATGTCACAAGTAATTTTTATTTTTTTTTTCCATGATGGCACTTTGTTTAGAATAATGACTATACAACAGAAATTGAACTCAGTTACAAAAGAACAATTACGCAACCAAACTTAGCTGCCCGGAGAGAAGGTCTTTATATTTACTGGAGGATAGGACCAAAGCACAATGGTGAGTGAGGATGCAAGTAGAGGAGGTATGTGAGGGAGAACGCTACAAGGGGAACTAACACATTCATGCTTAGAAGAAATGGCATTCAGAAGCTTAAGTTGGGTATCTGTATACCAGTGTCCAGACCCTGGACAATTAAAAGAAATAATCACAAGCCTAAGCATGATTGTGGAGTATAATGTGATTAACATAGTGGGGACTTGGAGGGACAGAGTACGTAATTGGAGTACAGCTGCTTAAATAGGAAAGAAAAAGAGGGGGGATCTAGGTACTCCTTTACTGTGTAGAATTATAATATGAAGCCAGAGATATGGTCTCCTGAACATTTCTAAGTCATTATCAGAAGGAGAAGAAACACTAGGGAAGTTGTAGCAGACCATCTGAGCAAGAGGCGGTAGGAGGAAGAGGTAGTAGAGGAAGCTTTCTACAAACAACTAGTTTCCATTCTGAGGCATTAATTTTCATGGAATATTTTGGCTATACATAATTTTCCTGAGGGTAACTACATCTAAACTGCAGTTCCTTAGACAACATTGGTGGTGATTTCCTAATGTAAATGCTACAGAGGCTGACCAGGGAAAATGCTCTATTTGACACTGCTCACAAACAGGGAAGAACTGACTGTAACTGTGGCCATTTATGGCTGTTTGAGATACAATAACTGTAAGATGACTGAGTTCAAGATCCACAAGAAGGCTGGGAATGTAAACTAGAGAGTCAGGACTCTGGACTTGTGGAGAACTGACTTTAGATTATTCAGGGAATTGCTAGACAGAATCCCCTGGCAAGTGTCCATGAAATTGAAGAAAGACTAGGAAAGCTGGCTGAAGTTCTAGGATAACTTATTGACAGATCAGCTTTGTTCAAGCAGATCAAGGTGTCTAGCAAAGAAAAATCATTTTGTCTAAGCAAGGAGCATCCTGATGAACTAAAATGCAAAAAATTAAGGACTTGTAAAAGAATTGGAAACAAGAACAGACAAGAAAATGTAGTATGAAAACTGTATATATAAAATCTATGAAAAAGTATAGAGCACTGAATGACAAAATCAGAAAGGTCAAAGCCCAATTCTAGATGAAACTAACAAAGGGTATTAAGAATCATTATTTTGTTTTGAAGTCTTTTCTGGAAAAAGATAATTGCAGAAACTTGCATTGTTATA
This sequence comes from Tyto alba, assembly GCF_018691265.1. NCBI lineage: Eukaryota > Metazoa > Chordata > Aves > Strigiformes > Tytonidae > Tyto > Tyto alba. The sequence goes on from NW_024881327.1 coordinate 32,481,408, forward strand.
ACACTTAATTATAAATTACTGTCAGTATACTATGTTCCTAGTCATCTTATAGGGTGACTAGGTTTTATACCCTGTCATATAGAATTGTACCATTACATTTCTAAATAGATTATTGAATACAAGAAGACAAACAATAGGAGAAAATAAGTTTATGATAGCAATTATACAATCTTCACTAATTCCTGAAAGGAGTTAAAGATCCTGTCCATGAGTCTTATTCTATTTGATATTAGCAAAACTAGTCTTAAGGATAGATGATCCCATGGACCACATTCCTACTTTTTCTCAGTATAAATTAAGCAAAGTTGAGAGAAAGGGCTCAGCAGTGAGAATAGTTGCTTTTAGGCCTAGATGACTGATCTGGCATTATTAAAGTAAATGTGAGTTTTATCCCATCTGCAGTAACTGTTAGGACTTTCTTAGTCACTCATCAAATCTTGAGTTTTGAGCTAAAAATAATACCATGTGTCAGGTCAATCTGAAAATTTAATTTCTTAGAAAAGCTAGTTGAAAAATATAAGTTTCTGAAAAGCAAGTCTTTTTGTGACAGGGTCAATAAAATTGCTGTTCTTGGTTGTAAAATGGAGTACTTGGCTAAAGCAAAAGATAGACCATTTCTGCTTGTAATATTAGCTCACTATCCAGAAATTCAAACCCTGATTATTCCTGATGTAGTTCATAAGCCTTAGTTTCTTGTCTGCTCTTATTAGGGAGCTATTGAATCTATTGTAGAAGTTCACCCAGTATCTTCTTTGGCTGCACTTTGCATAAATAAACAAATACCCATTGGGTTAATTTCTAAACTGCTACTAAGGCAGTTTGCTAAAAAGGAAAATTAAAACCCAAACTCTCCTCACAATAACATGGATGGCTACAATTCATTCATGGTACTGTGAACTAAAGAGCCATTACATAAACTAAACTAGACAAAGGAAGTTTATTGAACCTTTACTGATGTGAGTTTTCTGGCTTTGAGGTCAAGCTGTCTGTTCTGGTGGAATTAAAAATTCTTGGAAACCAACAAGATTATAAACTTTTCAGAAGTTCATGAAAAAAACTTTTGTGGTGGTTCAGGAATTACATGTATGCTTACTTACACGGACAACTAAGTGAACAGTAATTGTTAATACCAGTGAGGAAAATAAAGAGTGGTGATTATTTCAGAAGATTAATTTCCCTAGATAAATACTTTCTGTGCATCTTACCTTCAAGTAATTTGAGCCATACTGAGTCCAGGGACAGACACATGAATAGTTATTTTCAAATAATGTGTTAAAGTTTAAATGGATTTGGAATGTGGACATTTCATACGTCATAAAAGAATGTTAAGAAAAAAAAATCAATTTAAAGAAATTGTACTGTTTTTAAAATATTGCCGTTTTAGAATGTGTGCACATTTATTTAGAATGTGCACTTTCTAAATAAAATTGCAAACTAGAGCAAAGACAAACCCCTCATTATTTGCAACATTACATATGTTAAATGTAGAATGGATATCCTAAAATACAAATGCCAAGAGGGAACACTGTACAGTATTGTAACATGACCTGATAGAAATAAATAAATTTTTATATGAATGATTATAAGAACATTTTCATCATTCTTCTCTGTCTCTTCCAGATATCCTGTTTTTTCCTTTGACAGTTTACTGTCACAACTGAGTACAATCACAGCTGCAGAACTGATGAAATTACATTTGAAAAATAAAAATTAAAACATACACTTTCCTTTAATTCTTAAAGAAGAAGAAGTAAGACTATTTTAAAGACTTTTTCCTGAAAATAAATTCCCAGCTGATTCAGGTTCTGATGTTCTCTTTGAAGTGGAAGAAACTCCAGGTACAACAGTTTGTTCATGAGGAGCTTGGGCTTGTCCTGAAACTAATAATGAATTCTACATGTTACTCTAGTTTACTGTGATGTTTTCTTTGTGATTACATTATTTTGAAGTAACAGAAAATATGAGGACTTCCTTTCAGGCACCTCCAGTGTTTCCTTATTTCTGGATTCACACATCACGCAAAGGATGCCTTGTGAGAGGCCTGACCCACTGCTTCCTCATTATACTTCTTAAAAGAAACCTATGCAAGTGACCCGACATTCTGTTTTTCCTCCGCATAAGAGTGATTTGGTAGTTCTCCTTTGTTTTCATTAATGCATTTTTAAAAATTCTGTTTATGCTGATTAGTATAGATGTTTTAAATCAGATGTCTGTGCTGGCCTTCAGTTTAAATAACCTGATTAGCATAAGTCAGTAAAAGTCATAAAACAAATTATTACTGTTAATTAATGTTTGTGTAGTTGAGGGGAACTGGCCCTTATTTTTCACTGAGTAACTTTTGATAACTTTTTACAAAGCAAGTCTAAGACTGATCCTTTAGTATATTCATTCCACTAAGTAGAAGGATGTTTTGTGTACAGTTTATAAGTGTAATATTCCATTTCATTATTTTCTGATTTTAATATTAATTCAGCTTTTATTTCTATCCAAACAAAATGAGAGTTATGTTTTTCCTTAAAATCTAGACACTCTTGGTGTGTAACTTTGCTTCATTTCTTACTGTATAAATTATATTGTAGACAGTGTCTTCTGTACCTACATTTATTTAATTAAATGATCATTAAATTAATGTTTATGGAATAACTGTTAGATGTTAATTTAATATTAAATTTTCACAAGTGTATATTAACAGTTAAAGTCAATTACGAATTATCCAGAGGATTGACTTGTGTGTATGTACACACTTATTTTAAATACTATGAATCAAATTTTGTCAGATTCTTTTGTAAGTTTACTGGGGAACAGTCTTTATCCAGATAGTACAGTTAGATAATTAGAGATGTTTCTGCAGAACCAGCACAACTCAGATAGCAAGTGAAGCATGTTTTCCGTCCTAATGGCTGTATCCTCACGTGTATGCTGCTACCTATTGAATTTCCCCAACAGATCCTGTTCAGTGCTGTGTCAGCCTCAGAGATTGTGGTGACAAAAGGAATAATCTGTCTTCACCTTTAAATAGCATAGCTTTCTTCTTTTTTTTTTTTTTTTTGGTGAACCATGGTAACAGCTTCATTTACATCAGTTCTCTTAGGAATTTCTTCAATGATTCTTCATTAGAAACATGCTTAAAATAAATTGGGTAACTGAACTGAATAGTTAAATAAGAAAATTATTCTTAGGTTATGTCGATACTTCCTTGAACAGTTTAGGAGCATGGACAGACAAAAGGCTAATATGAACTATTTAGAATGCAGTATTTCCAGTTGTTTGTTTTGGGGGTTTTTTGTTTTGTTTTGTTTTTAATTTTGGTTTTGTGCTTTCAAATCTTTTATTTTATTGATTGATTGATCATATTTTATTTTAATACTAGTTCTTCCGAGTTTGAATGAAATCTTTTGCATTTCATTTTGTAAGAAGGCAATAAAATAAGAATGGAAAAGATACAAGAGTCCATAAAAACAAACAAAAAGATAGACAACATCTACTGCATTCCAGATGTGTCTGTGTTCATCTGACAGTTGTTTGTTTTTTTTTTTTTTCTCAGATATTCTAGTTTAATTTTTAATTAATAGTTAGTTATTCATATCAGATATAAAATCTAGGGCAAGCCTAAGAAACTTATAGTAATCATGCTTGATGTGGTTTAGATTCCTGCTCTAAATTAAGAGAACATTAGTTTGAGAGACAAATTCTTTGGTCATGATCTACATGTTATTATGGGATTTCATTTTTCTCTTCTAAACAGCAATTCTTTAATGTACTTTGGAATAAGATACATTTTAATTTCTGTGAAAAGGAATGCAATCATGTGATCCTGAAAGCTTTGTCAAATGGTGTTAAATTGCTCAAGACAAATATGATTTTGGCTCTTTTACTGGAAGAGGTTTCTAAATTTCCAGAAAGGATTGATACAGAAGCATCAGCAAAATATGAGATTTTGGCGGAGGCTACACCCTCTGTCATTTGTACAGGATAGAACAATTAGCCACATTTGTGATCAAAACACTCATTATGTGGACAGGCTGATGTAAGGATTACTGGTAGTCAGTGGTCCAACATGTAAGTGGAGTTTGTTGAATCAGAGGTATGAAATTTTTAAGAGGTTATTTTCGTTTTTAAACCTTCTTGCTGATGAAAGGCAGAAATAGTAGTAGCTCTTATATTAAGAGCTGTGATTAATAGGTGGTGCTAAGATAGTTAATGCTGAACAGAGATCCTTTTTATATGTAGATATTTTGAAAATCATTTTATCAAGATAGAAGACACTAGATTCTTTAGTACAAATTAATTTTCTGTGGAATATTATTTCAAAACAAATTTGGTAACTGTGGTGGTGTTACCTGAGAATGGAAATGAGGAATAAAGAGAAGAAAAGCAGAAAGGCCCTAAATGTAATTCTTAAAAGTAGTACATGATATTGACGATATGTTTGTCTCCAAAAACCATTACACAAGTTGTATTGCTATGAAAAATTGTGATATATGGAAACAGAACTAGTTTGTCATGATGCAGGTACAAAATGCATTTGGTGGTACAGTCTGCTTTGCTCTAGAGAGGCCTGATGTGATGTTCTGGTATTTCAGTTTGTATAGCTATTGAGGTTTTCAGAAGACTGACAATTATTTCTCACAGTGTGAAATTTCTACTGATTTTCTAAAATGAAAGGTGATTCTCTGAAAGAACATAGTAAACAACTTTTTTTTTTTTTTTTTTTTTTTTGTGAAAAGCTGTGTCTACCTCACTAATGGAGATTAAATGACATGTTTGAGTTTATCAAGCTCTGTATGCTAAGCATTCAGATATGACAAAAAATGACAAAAAATAACAAAAAGTCTTTGAAAACAAATTTTAGTACACAGGCATATTAGCAAGCATTTAATTTTTCAGTAAACTTCACCATCTCCCTGAAATGTATCAGAAGTCAAATATTAGCTAACAAAAATATTTTTCTTTTAAATCTAGATGACATTGGTTTTGACTTAACTCTACTTTTCAGTGAAATAAGCAACAGTATAATAAACCTTTTAACTTCTTTTTAACCCATTTTACTGTGCAAAGGAAAGAGACATTACTTACGTGTAACTAGAGTTACTTATAATTATCAAAACTTTGCTTTTTTAACATCTTTTAAAAAACAAATATTGACAAAGAAGTAAGATGGCTTGGCTACCCATTGAAGGATATTCAGTATATTTGATCAATTCTAGAAACATGTTGCTTGAAAAACCATTTGTACAATTGTTAAAGAAACCAGCATTCAGTATCTCTTCTGAAATATTTCATGACATTCATCCAGAAAGCAGTCAATAAAACGTTTTAGAAAGCAGAATGGTTGCAGCTATTCTGAAGTCTGAGTGAGAGTGCAAAACAGCAGTGCATTGTTTCTTACGTCTTTCCGATGTTTTTAATATTGATTATGTACATATGTTCTTAGTTCAGTAATATACTGGTTTTGTAACATCTGACTACTATAGAAAGCTTTATTCTATTATTAAAACAGTGGAATGGGAAGGAGCAGATGTACAATTCCTAGACTTTTCTTAGACTTTATTACATGATCTTGTACAAGACAACATAATTATACTACATATATGCTCACAGTATTTGCTTAAATGTGACATGTATCTTCTTGCATTGATATTCTGGTGCTCACTTCATCATCATAGAAGTTCTTTAGAGAATACTACCACAAGAAAATATATCACTGTGTGTCCTGCTAAGCAACAAAATACTTCTTTAAATGATATGACAGTGTTTTTTATAGATGAAAATGTCTTCTTTCACCTAAAAGTTTTCAGATCTTATGAAATTTATAGAACTGTTCATCTTTCAAAAAATGTCTGCTAGAATATTTTTTTTTTTAGAGAGAAAGACAGCAAGCTCAATTACTTCTGTCATATTCCAATAGTTTTGTTGACCAGAAGTCTAAAATAATAATAGTTTACCATGGTGACAACCACCTGGCTAGTAATTTTTTTTTTTCCAAATATTCTTAATATATTTTTTTTCCTAATATTCCTTCAGAAGCTCAAATTATTTATATTCATAAAGTTTGAACATACAGGTTAGGAAAGTTTTTAATTGGTTGAATTGACCTGAATTTTAGCCCTGTTGAGTTAACAGTAAATCTGACAAGCTTTTTAAAGGAAACTATGCTACAACAGGCATTAGCAATATTCTATTTCCTCAACACTTACGCTGGCCTTTCAAACCTGATTATGGCCTATTTTGCACATATATGGTCTGGACGTTCATTGACAGCTGTCATCCCTACAACATTCACAGCCTCTACAAACCCACACATTTGTGAATGTGTGAATTATGGTAGATAGAGTTCTATGAAATCTATTTATACATTTTTTTAAAGATTCAGTGCAGATACCAATTGCATTTCTTATTGCCAATGCAAATATTTAGAGCATTACTAAAAAGTCCTCTAAAAATGTAATTTAAGGCAAATTCAAAAAAGAAAAAAAATATCCAGTTTTCTCTTTTCAAACTCAGTGTCAGAACTACTTAGAAATTTTATCCATAGTTTAACCCACTATAAATTGTCCTATTCATTCTTACATTTCTTTAATATCAATAACATCATAATGTCAGGAAGCACAGCAAGGTTTAATGTTAGTTATCCTAAAGTCACATATCTATAAGTGTCTCACTGGGATTTTTCCTTTGCTATGAATAGTATCTCAAGCCAACACTTCAGAGAAACCAGACTTAGCAGTTGTCAGAATTAAAGGAAGTAACTAGTGGATGATTCATGTACTGAAAAGATTCAGTGAATGGTGAGTTGCTTGTGACACCTGTGATTATTTCTGCTGCTTAATTGAAATTATCAAACATAAATATAATTACTTAACTAATTCATTAATACTGAGTTTTCAAAATAATGGAATCACAAGGCTCGCTTTTAATTTTTGTGATATGCCTACAGAACAACACCTTTAAATTAATGTTATGCTTAATTTATTTTTCAGCATAATGAATAAATAGCCATTTTAAAAATTACTTTTAAACTGTATGTTGTGCATTATCTTAAGTACCTTTTAGATTTTTATCTGTTACTTCACATTCATAAAGAAAATATTATTCCAGCTCTTCAGTTCCCTTTGAGAAACAAACACTTAGGCGCTCTTGTGACTTTTAAATAAGTTTTTAATAAAAGGGGATTAGTAAATATTTCCACTTTATATGAAGTACCTTAAAATCATTTAATTATCAAATTAAAGAGGTATTGCAATTCAACTGTAACGATTATCAGTAACTGCATCACAAAATGTAATGTTATATAGTTAATATGAATAGGGAATTAATAAAAAATACCCCACCACTGTGCTTTTTTACTAAATTTTATTCTAGGTGCCAAACTGATTTAATTTAATAAAACCAGATATGAATATATTTAGCTATAGGTTCTTCTGTAAGTCCTTTACGATTCATTCAAACTCATAACCATGTGAATAATTAGATTGATGAATGAAGACTAATGAAGACTAATCCTATTAGAAATTTATAAAGTATTCATCATTTTTGCATAATCACTGCATAATGGGCACATGAATTAGTGAAAAGAATTTCCTTTATGAGATGAGAAACAAAAACATGTTCACATTGCTACTGCTACATACTGGGTGTGGAATATAGGGTGAAATACTACTGTTATTAATTTACATTAATGTGACACTAATGTTTTCAGTAATTATATTGAATAAATGAAGGTATGAGATACTGTTTATGTGTGCATGTATGTGTTTGTATATACAATCACATTTTTCAAAGAGCAAAATCCTTCTGAGACAGACAGGATCATGCAAAATATTAAGAAAACTAGTCTTATATCCTGAGTGCTGTGCTTTTTTGTTGGAATAAGCATGTGTTTTTTATATACATATATATATACATTATATATAAATATATATTTGCATACACACATATTGTAACTGATGTTTCTTTTAAGAGCTTTAATTAATTTTTATGGTGAGTTTTATAAAATAATTAATAAGACACGTCTCACTTTTACTTCTCCTTATACCAAACAAAGGCTGTAGAAAAAATAAAAGACACCTCACAACATGTACTCTTAAACAAAATTGTTGAAAAGCTCATAATATTTCAGTTGCTGTTGTCAAAAGTCACTAAGAGCCACTCCAGAAGTTTACAAAAATAGAGGACTTAAAATCAATAGAGCACTTCTTTACATCTTTTTGCTAAAAAAATTGTATATTTAATAGAAAGAACTGTTCCTACTATAAATGTATAACATTTTTAAGAAAGGGTATGTAAGGTCTCATTACTCCTACAGTAAGTAGCATTTATCTAATCTCAGTTCTAATAAAATGGAATTAGAATAAATTTCATTGAAAAACCATAAGTCCTTTGGGTTTCAGTTTCCTTGGATTTCCTTTTTTTCTTTTTTCTTTTTTTTTTTTTTTTTTTAATATGGAATCCATCCCCAGCCTTTTTGTTTTCACAGAAACATGTGATTCCAGGATAATTCAACTTAGAAGGGACCTCAGGACAACTCTATCTCCTGCTCAGAGGAGTCAGGTGTGAGATCAGATCAGGTTGCTCAGGGTTTGCTTTGATCAGGCCTCAAAAACTCCCAAGGATGGAGACTGCAGAGCATTTCTGAAGCAACCTGTTCTATATCCTGACTGTCTTCATGAGGAGAAATGTTTTCCCTGTATACAGATGAGAAGTCCCTTGTTTAATCTTATGGTTGGTGTCTTTCATCCTCCTGCCATGTACCCCTGTGATGAAATGACTCCACCTTCAGCAAGGTGGGCTGATGTTTGGTTTCCTCAAATTCATCTCTTCTCCAGACTGAAAAAGCTCCAGCCCCCCACCAGCTTGGTAACTCCCCACTGAACACCCTTCAGTTAATCAGTATCTTTTTTCTGTGGAGGATCCAAAAACAGACAGCTTAATGACTAATGAGCAGAGGGTGATAATTGTTCCTCTGCACCTCCTGGCCATGTTAGTACAGCCCTGGTTGTGCTCAGTCTTTGCTGCCAGGGCACGCTGCAGGCTCATGCCCAGATTTCCATCTACCACCACTTCCCCAGGTCCTTATCAGCAGAGCTGATCCCCAGCCAGTGTGGTCACAGCCCGTGTCATTCCTGGGGGGGTCTTTCTTCCCAGGAATAAGACTAGTCATTTGTCCTTGTTGAATTTCGTGGGGTTCCTGGCAGCCCATTACTGCAGCCTGTCCATGTCCCTCTGGATGGCAGCTGTAACAAAGAAAGTATCAATTGTTCTGTGTAATTTGGTGTCATTGTCATCGGCAAACTTGATGAAAGTGACTGTTGTTACCTTTCCAATTTACGCTATTTATTAAACAGTCATTCAGAGGAAGAAGCGTACTGTTTGTAAGAACAGAAGTGAAGGCTACACCTCATTATTGTCCTTGCATGTAGGAGTGTATTGGGAATTTATATTTTTGATCAGCGTGGAGAATGTTAATCTGATTACTTTTTTTTTTTTTTTAAATATAACAACAAAGCTGGCTGTATACTAAGTCTGAGATTGTCAAAATTTATTTTGTTCTAAAATTTAATACATGTTTTTATATTTGACAAAAGAATCTTCTAAACATTAATCAGAAAACTACATAACAATATCGCCTCTTTAAGGGAAAAATGTCTTTTTGACTTGACAAGTCAATATTTAGGTTTATGGATCAAACATTTAATGGTCTATTTCAGCAACTTCGGTGATCCAAGTAAATGTATTGCAGTTAAATTTTTGCCTATATCTCTATCAGGAACTTAGAGATCACTGTGATGGGAGTGTTTAGAAGACTAATAACATGGGCCAGTCCTTGCTTTAAAGCAAACCTTTCCTAATTTCTTTCATTAAGAACACACTTTATGATAACATTTAATTTTTACATATTATTAATCACTATTGATGTGTACTCACTACAAAAACAAAGTTGTCAGTCTTTAAAAAAATTTTTTTAAAATTTCTAAATTATCTGTGAGTATATAATATCATGGTTAACCTACAGTTTATGATGTCTATTGTCCTTGATAATTGTCCTGGGTTTGAGTGAGTGTTGGGGTTTTTTGGTAGCAGGGGAGGGGGCTACACTGGTGACCCCTGTGAGAAGGTTCTTGAAGCTCCCCCAGCTCCAAGTCAGCTTCACCTCTGCGCCAAAACTGAGCCAATCAGCTGCACCTCTGTGATAACATATTTAAGAAGGGACGTGGTGAGAAGGAATTGGACTTGTGAGGAGGAGTTGCTGCAGCTGTGTGAGCACCAAGGTCAGTGGAGGAATGGAGGAAGAAAGGAGGGGGGACGTGTGCCGGAGCAGAGACTTCCCTGTATCCTGTGGTGTGAAGAGCAGGGCAGACCCCCTGCTACCCATGAAGATCTATGGTGGAGCAGACACTGATTTATGGCCTGTGAGGTGTTTGGCATGGTTGATCAAGGTGACTATGCCCAAAGAATGCCAAGATCTTGTGGGAAAAGGTAGACCCTGCTGTTGTAGTTTGGCACTGGGAGGATTACAGCATGCAGGGGTGTCCTGTGCCAGAGCATCTCGGTAAGGG